>NW_022436945.1:19419673-19450292 GCF_009761245.1 Sapajus apella
AAAAAAAAAAAAAAAAAAAAAAAAAAAAAAATTATAGAAAAAAAGTAGGGGTTAAAACTTGGGATGTCACTTAAAATGCTATTAGAGTGAAGAAATCTATATGGCATTTTATTTCTTGCCTAAATTTGCAGTGTTTTGTAGTCAGGGAATTTAAGAAAAGAAGCAATACACTATATAAAATGCTAGAAAATTTTATTCTATTTTATAGAACAGCCTGTCCAAATTTACAAATAGAATACTATTGGAGCTTCTGGAGACATAAAAATCAGGCAACTTTGGTAATTCTCCTATTGAATTATTCTATTGAATTCTTTAGAAATGTTACCAATTTCTCAGAAAACAAATTAGAAAAGTATTCTCAAATTTTAATTTTTAAAAATTTTCCACAAACTAAATACAATCTGAAATATAAAAATAAAACTCTTCAAAAAATATAAACAGTGGACTGTAGAAAATAAACTTTTATTCAAGTAAAAAATATTTTATATACATGAATGACCTATAGAATAAGCCCAGTTAAATCTATTTTATGTATACATTTTTTATTTTACTTACATTTGCATTTCAGGGTTCACAGTATTGGGAGTTCTGAGAAATACATAGAATTATGTAATCAGACCGAGTGCAATGGCTTATGCCTATAAATCCAGCACTTTGGGAGGCCTAGACGGGCAGATCACCTGAGGTCAGGAGTTCAAGGCTAGCCAGGTCATAAATGTAAAACTCCATCTCTACTAAAAATACAAAAATTGGCTGAGCATGGTAATGGGCACCTATAATCCCAGCTACTTGGGAGGCTGAGGCAAGAGAATTGCTTGAGCCTGGGAGGAAGAGGTTGCAGTGAGCCAAGATGGCATCATTGCACTGTAGCCTGGGTCACAGAGGGAGACTCCACCTCAAAAATGGGAAAAAATGTAATCATCACCACAATAGGATACAGAACAATTACTTCACCCAAAAAGTTATCTAATGCTGCTCCTGTCAGTTTTGACACCTTGAAATCACTGCTCTGTTTTATATAAAAGATATGTCATTACATGTCCTAATATTATCAAATGAATGTATTTGATTGCATTCTGTATTACTTTCCAAAAGAAAACATAGCTATGTGGCAACTATTAGCGCAGATAAAAAGTTGTAAGTGAAATATTATAACAAATTTGGGATCTTAACAGCTTTTGTGTTTTTCTATACATCATTATCACATTTATTATAAATTGCCACCATAAAATGACTTTAATGAGGCTTAGATATGTGAAGAAATACAACTATATAAATAGTGAGTTTTAAAAACGGTGATTACCACACTAGGGACTGTTGCTATCTCTACAAAGCATTAAATTTCGGAGTAATCTGGCAAAACGTGCTTTGGGTTAGTTTTTTTGTTTTTATTTAGAATTACAATGACAACAGTTAAAGAAAAAAAATTATTTATGATGCTTGTTAATAAAGATTTTATTTAGAGGGGACCACTGATATAGATATAGGGACCACTGCAGAGGGCTCTTACAGTGGGTTGAGAGAATGGACTCACCCCTGAATCACCAAAATAGATTACAGAGTAACTCTCAACATGGGGGGTGCACAAATTTATAGTTAAAGAGCAGGGAGAGGACCAGTAGATGGAAAGTTCTAAGAAGAAACATCAGAGATAAGGGGGACATATTGCCAAACAGACCTGAAAGGATTCCTCTGAAAGCAGGCCCAGGTGATCAGACATCACCTTTGGGGTGGTGAAGGATAAGGAATCCTATCAGATATTGAAGGTGATCAGATATCCAAGGTGGCTGAACTGACTTAGCAAGGTTCTGGCTAAAATCTGACAGTGCAGACACAAATACAGAAATCCAAAAGTCAGGCCTAGTTGGAAAAAAGGCTCAGGAAACCCTGAGTGAAGCATGGTCTGTGACTCTGTCACAAGGAACAACAGGAAGTAAACTTGCACAAAAGGTTTACTATGACTCAAACTTGATAGGAAAACCCAGGGTAATTATTGAAATACTTTATTTTGTCTTTCATCATCATATGATTTAAAACCACACACACTGAGGATTTCACTTATTAGTGATTCAAAGTATGTTATTACCTATCCTTCCTTCTATAAATTATCTAATAATTTGCCCATTGAGTACGCTACCACATTTCACGTATGTATCACTTTACTTCTCAAAGTACAGTCTCTATTTTTGAAATAATTGTACGAATTAATTAGAAAATTTTGCTTCAAAACAATTACGAATGGAAAATATCCTTAGTTTTGTTGTTTGTACTTGTTAACAATATTAGGATTAGCATAAATGTAAGAAAGGCAAAAGTCGCCTCTTCTTTGTAGACTTTGGTTTTAAATATATTGAGGGTATTTTTATCATCTGCTGATTTTTCAGCTTCCATCAAACACAGGTGTCCTCACAACAGTGATGCTAGTATTTCAATAAAGAAGCATGAGTGACTGAGTGTTGTAAGATTAGAACTTTCTGTGTTATTTTCTTACTTTATTTTTTCTTTTGAAAAGGAGTCTCACTCTGTTGCCCAAACTAGAGTACAATGACATGATCTCTACTCACTGCAACCTCCACCTTTCAGGCTCAAGCAATTCTCCTGCCTCAGCCTCCCAAGTAGCTGAGGCTACAGGTGTGTGGCACCAACCCTGGTTAATTTTTGTATTTTTAGTAGTGACAGGGTTTCACTGTGTTACCCAGGCTGGTTTCAAGTGATCTGCCCCCCTAAACCTGAGCTCAAGTGATCTGCCCCACTTAAACCTCTCAAAGTTCTTGGATTACAGGCATGAGTCACCGCTCCTAGCCAGAAATGTCCATGTTATTTTCAGATGCATTCCAACTGCATATACTGATGCTTTTCAGTGTGTAGCAAGTGAAAAAGAAAAAGTCCTAGTAGTAGGGAGACATCATTTTGAAATATCTATTACAAAATTCCTGTTTTTATCTAAGGAAAATACCTGCTTTGCCTAACATGGCAGGCTACCTCTGTAAATCTGCATAGGAAAATGCCTAAGCACTACCGGACAATATTGAAATTGCTTTCCAATTTCTTCTAGAGGTCAATTCCAATATTAAAAGCCTTTTTCACATTTACCATGAGATTCTTATGCATAATGGTATTAAATTATACACCTCATGAGAACAAAGGTTGAGAGTATCATGTTTATGACTATTTTTAAGTACCTAGCACAGAAATATTCAATAAATATTTGCTGAGTGAGTAAAGGGAAACATGAATGGATGAATAAAGACAGTAAAAGATCTAACAAGTCTGAGATTATTAAATATGATCTTCAATTACATGTTAATTTCTCTTCCAAAACTAATAAAAAGTATATTACATTAATAAAAACAATGTAGAGTTAAAAGTGCTGTACCGGTTTTGCAACTTTTTATAGCAGAAAAAAATTAAAGAGGAAAAATACTGTTTATTGAAATAGAAATAGGAAACAATTCTATTCATGGTTACATAGGGGGAGACATTTTTTAAATAGCCGCCTGGGCATAAAGATCGTGGATAAAAGGATTTTATTTCACTTTTTTACTAGGAAAGAGCAATATCCCTGGACAGCTATTTTGTTTAAATATCATAACACACCTCAAGGGAAACATATGGAAGGGAAATGTGAAATACCTGGAGCTCACAGAACAACAGCGCTACACAAATCTTAACAGACTAGCAACCAGTTTCATTAGAGAACAATCTCTGTTATTTGCTATCATTTATAAAGCCCTAAAGAGTTACCTCAGTGTTCACCTCTTTTCCCGAGAATCATCCTGGCTGTAATAGTGAATCAGAGACCATTTTTTTACAGATCAAACTCCATTTTTTGTGCAATATGAATAGATTATTTTAGATTCTAGATCAGTCAGTTCTAGATATATATTTACCTTTACTTCTAAGTAAATTTTTAATGCAGAAATGAGTGCATAAATGGTATTTGACCTAACTTGTACCTAACTTGTTCACAAGCTATTCCAAAATAATACTGATAATTTTGAGGCTGGGCGCAGTGACTCAGGCCTGTAATCCCAGCACAGGGAGGCCTAGGAGGGTGGATCATTTGACTCCAGGAGTTCAGACCCAGCCTGGCTAAAATGGCAAAACCCCATCTCTACTAAAAATACAAAAAATTAGCCAGGTGTGGCAGCCACACCTGTAATCCCAGCTACTGGGGAGGCTGAGGCAGGAGAATCGCTTGAACCCAGTAGGAGGAAGTGCAGTGAGACGGGATCATGCCACTGCCCTCCAGCCTGGGTGACAAAGCAAGATTCCATCTCAAAAAGTAATAATAATACTCAGTAATTTTGAAATGGTTACTATGCAAAAACTAATGTCCATCATCTTTATATAGTTTTCTCAATATGTTTTAGAAATATTCATTCCTGTAGGCTACAGGAATGCATTTCACACTGTACTCTAAGTTAAGCTTTATTGTGCTTTGTTTGGATGCTTCTTTTAGGGTATACTTCATATTCCTTACTTCACATTTAATTGCTATTTGCCTCCATCTCTGCTACATCTCTGATACTGTGGTAACATGCTTCTTATGAGCTGCGGAAAAACATACAGGTTCACCTGACAGGTCTTGCCTCAGATCCTTGATGCTACAGTCTTGCTTTCTGTCCTGGAGTTTTATTATTGAAGTCTCTGGAAGACTCACCTTGGTGCCCAAGCATACATAGTGCAGAAATGTGAAACATTCCCCCCTGTAAATGCCCCTCAGATAAAGATCATATGGAATACATCTTTGCCCAAAGTTAGATTTAATTAAGTTTGGTTTAGTAAAGGAGAGAGAAAATAATGAAAATCATGGTACCTTACCAATAAGAGACGTTAAGGGAACTTATAGAATTTGGAGCATATGTTGGGAGATTGGGAGGACATTCATGGCTAACATGGTGAAACCTCATCTCTTCTAAAAATACAAAAATTAACTGGGCATGGTGGCTTGTGCCTGTAGTCCCAGCTACTCAGGAGGCTGATACAGGAGAATTGCTTGAACCCAAGAGGCGGAGGTTGTAGTGAGCCAAGATCGAGCCACTGAACTTCAGCCTGGCAACAGTGTGAGATTCTCTCAAAACAAACAAACAAACAAACAAACAACAAACATGTTTTTCTATATTGAATAAGATGTCAGTGGGAATTTAGAAATTTCTATTTTTTGGTATTTTTTGTGATGGATACAGAAGGAACAGAACAGGCTAGGGTTATCACTGAAGAAGCAGCTATGAGAAGAGAATGTTTTGTCTAGTTTGTGTGCTTGCAAAATATATTTATGTTTATCACTCTCTAGGCATGATTTTGTTTCTTACATAATTTTGTGCATATTTAAAGTATTAATATACAACATGATAATATTGGACACATATAGGTAGTAAAATAGTTACTATAGTGAAACAAATTAACATATCCTGTATCTCAGGTAGTTAACCATTTTTCTTTTTTCTGGCAAGAACAACTAAAATCTACTAATTGAGCACTAAAATACAGTAAACTTTATTACCTATAAATCCCATGTTGTACATTACATCTCTAAGCTTGTTCATCCTATATATCTCATCTTTTGTATCCTTTGACATATATCTTTTCATTTCCTTACCTCTATCCCCACCCCTGGTGTCTATTCTTTTATTTTTTATTTCTGTATATTTGTCTTTTTTAGATTCCACAGGTGAGATTGTGCAATATTTTTCTTTCTGTGTCTAGCTTATTTAACTTAGTATAATTTTCTCCAAGTTCTTCTATATGGTGGCAAAAAGCAGAAACTTTTTTTTTAGGTAAAATAATATTCCAACATATATATGTACTACAGTTTCATCATTCATTCCTTCACTGGCAGACACTTAGGTTGTCTCTGTATCTTGATTGTTGTGAATAATGCAGAAATGAACATGGGAGTCCAGATGTCTTTTCAAAGTAGTAATTTCATTGTATTCATGTATATGCCCAGAAGAGAAATTGCTGGATCATATGGTTGCTCTATTTTTAATTTATTTAGAAACCCCCTTACTGTTTTCCATAATAGTGGCACCAATCTGCATTCCCAGGAACAGTGTACAAAGATTAACCTTTACTCCACAGCCTCACCACCAATGTTTGTTGTCTTTTGACATTTTGAGAAGTTAGACATTATTTTGAAGTTATTTTGTCTATTTCTTTCTCATTTAAGTCCATTAGTGTCTTCCTTGATGTTGATAGTATGGAAAAAAATAAATCTTTAACAAGAAAACATTACAGCTTACTTGATAGAAACCAACTACGGGGTGTTAGCCCTTTCTTAAACCAATGAAATAGAATGAAGTGAATAAATACTTCCAGATACTCACTTCTGATATAGAATTTTTATGGTTTCTTTGTGGACAGTCCAAATATATGAAGCAATCAGGCCTAATTAGTAGTGGCCATCTTGATAATGAATCTCTATGTTGGTTCTTGCTAGTTCCTACTCTTACCCTTCACCCCCATTTTAGGGGATTACATTCCATCAGATTCTCTATCAGACTTTGCTTTTGTTGGACCTGAGTATGACAGTTGGTAACATGGGTGGGAATCATGAATAGATGGTTAGGATATATTTTTGGACCTAGATTACTGCTCAGTCTGATAATTTTAAGAATCACATTACTAATAGTAATTAGGATTTGGATTAATCCTGCACATAGTGCATCATAAATGTTATAGTTTTCACCTGTAATAAATCAAAACAAAACAATAGGATATGTTTTATTTTTGCTGCTTGAATTGTAGGAAGGCAGTAATAACTATAATTGTGGAGTGATCTAGCTTTCTTTTATAACTTCTTTTGAAGATTTATAACACAAAACTGATAGTTTCAGGGAATAAAACATTTAACTTAGGGCAAGGTGTGAAAGCCAGAGGGCATCTATAGCTATGCTTAGGGAGACTCACATCTCCTGAAGCTTTATTAAATCAAGCTTAACACCTACAGCAGTGACAACAATGTTTCTAAGTACATTCTGTGCCCAGCCTTGATAAGTTTCCCATGTCAAAGTGTAGGAAAGTCCTGGGAGGGTAAGACCTAGAATGGAGCATCTGTATAAAAAGCCTGAGGATTTTGAACACTCAGATTCTCTGGAATCTTCTAGGTTTGGAAGGACACTTATTTCTTACTTTCCTGAAGAAAACACCATTTTCCAGGAGACTGTGAAAAGAGTTTATGTGGAGAGGTTTTGTTTTGGTTTGCTTTTTTGAGAATGCTTCATGCTGCTTTTAAGATACTCATCTGAATTTGTCATTTCTCCATATTAAAAATAAGGGCCAGGTTTTAGCACAATCCAAGTTAGAAAGTGCAGCCTTCCCTAAAAATAAATTATCTATGTGCTGAAATAATTACATCAACAATGTAGTTGCCCTACCAATTAAGGCCTACATATTACAGGAGTTAATTAACAAGAAGTAGTGCCTACCTCCTCTTAGAAGAGTACATGTGCAGTGGTCAGTGACATTATTGGGTCATCATGAGGGTAGGGAAACATATAAATTGGTTAATGAAATGTTTATTGACATGGGGGCACTCAACAATATCTCCAGATACAAGGATTTTTAAGGATACCAGCACTAATATTTTCCTGGAATAGTTTCTGGAAGTTTTATATAAAGATTGGTTATGGTAAATGATGTACAGATACCAGAAGTTCCTTGGAATGGCATTTGGGACCTATAAGGGTTAAGCAAGTGTGAACTTAGCATGGGATTATTTTGTGTATTCCAAAAGCCCACTTCATGAATGTATCCCCTGAATGCAGCTAACTGCAGAAAACTCCAGTGTAATACTGCATGATTAAACATATCAAAGACATATATTCAACAACAACAACAAAAAAAAAAAAACTGGGTTGGGTGTGGTGGCTCACACCTGTAATCCCAGCACTTTGGGAGTCCAAGGCAGGCGGATCACCTGAGGTCAGAAGTTTGAGACCAGCCTGGCCAACATGGTGAAACCCTGTCTCTAGTAAAAATACCAAAACTTAGCCGATTGTAGTGGTGGCTGCCTGTAATCCCAGCTACTCAGGAGGCGGAGACAGGAGAATCACTTGAACCCGGGAGGCAGAGGTTGCAGTGAATTGAGATCGCGTCATTGCACTCCAGCCTGGACAACAAGAGCAAAACTTCCTCTCAAAAAAAACAAAACCAAAACAAAAAAAAAAATAAAATAAAAAGTTTCCTATATATTTTTTGGTTTTGTGAGGAGACTTTATGCATTTATAAAAGTCTCACTTATCTTCTACTTTTGAAGATCACACTTTATAAATAGATTTAAACCATAATTAAATATGTATTTACTATAAATGAAAATAGTGCATTTTTCTTTAGTGTGTTAATATGGAATTATGTAAATACTTGTAATATTTATCAATCTTTAAGTAATTCAGTAAATATTTTTAGTTTTTTCCATGTTTACAAAAGAAATTAGCTAATAATTTTATTTGGCTCTATTATTATTATCTAGTTTGCCTTATGAGATGATACACGGCTTCTAATACAAGTTGGATGGCTTTCATTCTTTTATATGATCTGAAAAGACGTTTGTAAATTTTGTGATTATATGCCAAATGAAAAGTTGATAACATTCATCAAGAAAATTAAATAGGTCTAGTACTTTTTTCAAGAGTGTTTAATTGCTCTTTCAATTTTATAGATTAATTTTAAATGTATACAAAATATGCAGTTTTTTGGGATACCAACTTTTGAAATTTATTTTTTTACACGCAGTAGTTTCTCTTACTTCCCATATTTCACATTTTTTTTTGCTAAAATCCAGCCTACATGTTTCTTTTACATATAATTTATGTATATGAAAAATCATAATTATATATAAACAAGAACTTAATTTGCTGCTAACTCTAAATTGAGTTTAAAAATCTACCTTTAATTTTCTTTAACACTTCGAAAATTTTAATCAATTTTCTTCTTATTTGCCATGCTGATGCTGACAAGTCTAATGTAAAGATCATTTTCGTTTAGGAGGTCTCTAATTTTTTTTCTCTGTCATATTTTAGAATTTTTTTCTTTGATGTTCTTAATTTTTATTATGCTATGAGGAGGATTAAAACAGTGTGTTTTTCTAACCATTTTATAAACTCTTTCAATTTACACTCTTAAGTTTGGGAAAAATGTTAGCTGTTTTTCTTCCACTAGTTTTTATTCTGTGATATTCTTTCTATCTTTTGGAATACTTAATAAACATATGTTAGCGCTTTGATCTTCATATATCTTTAATTTTGTCATCTTTTGTCTTTTACTTAAACTTTAAAATTTGTCTAGACTGAGTCAACCAGTGTACTGTTTCACTTGTTGGCTATATCTATTCTAATAAAATATTCCCTAAAGTTTTTATATTCTTCCAAAACAAATACATCTTTTCCATAATTTGTTCCATATTTCACAACTTTCATGTGAATGAGTATTTCATATTATGAAATCAAATTCAATTTCATAATTACCTTCTTTGTTTAATGTTTGAAATATATTTCCTTTTCCATCTCTGCTAATTAATATGTTTGTTTATTTTAAAATTGATTACTATTTGTTTTAACAGCTGTATTTATCCTGTTATAAATTTCTGTTTGTTGTTTTACGTAGGATGTATGTGATAATTGGTATAGAACTCTTTTGAGGCTACCTTTTTCCCTCCTCCAGATACAAAGTAGCTGATCTTGCAAGTAAGTGCATCAGGACACTAGTCATCGGATCTTAAGATTGGTTTAACCAAATATTATACTCTAAGTTCCCAGTCCAATCAATTGCCAGACAGACTTTGGGCATTGTATTATTACATTTTCACAATGCTGATAAAGATATCCAAGACTGGGCAATTTACAAAACAGAGTGGATTATTGGACTAACAGTTCAACATGGCTGAGGAGGTCTTACAATCATGGCAGAAAGCAAGAAGAAGCAAGTCACACCTTTAGTGGATGGCAACAGGAAAAGAGAGAGCTTGTGCAGAGAAACTCCTGTTTTTAAAACCATCAGGTCTTGTGATGATTTCACAAGACTAGAACAGCACCAGAAAAATCTACCCCATAATTAAATTCCCTCTCACAAAGTCCCTCCCACAACACATGGGAATTATGGGAGCTACAAAATATGATTTGAGTGGGGACACAGAGCCAAACTATATTATCCCCTGAACCCTGCCAGATCTCATATCTTCAAATTTCAAAATCAATCATGCCTTCCCAACAGTCCCCCTAAGTCTCAACTCATTTCAGGGTTAACTCAGAAATCCACAATCTAATGTCTCATCTGAGACGAGGCAAGTCCCTTCCACCTGTGAGCCTGTAAAATCAAAAGCAAGTAGTTATTTCATAGATAGAATGCGGATAGGCATTGGGTAAATGCAGCCATTCCAAAAGGGAGAAATTGTTCACAACAAAAGGGCTACAGATCCCATGAATTCCACCAGGTCCCTCTCATAGCACATAGAAATTATGAGAGTTACAAGATGAAACTTGGGTGGGGACACAGAGATAAATCATATCAGCCATATCATAATGGAGGCTCTACTTTGTTAACTCTGCAAGTTTGCCACCCAAGTTACAATTAAGCCCTGGATATAATCAGGGTGATGAAAAAAACCTACCTTGGCCCTTCCCACGTTGGCTACAACTGGTTTTGTTTCTCAAAAGCCCATGTCTTACTTCATGCAGAGAATAAAACACCTTCATTTCTTCCAGGACTTCTTGAATTTATACTAAAATTGCTGTTTTGTATTTCTTTATGTGTGCTTTCCAATACAAGGCTTGATGCCCAAGAATGCACCTAAAGTTTACTGGCTATCATAATCAAACTGGAAGTCTTCATTGCATTGAGACTGCTTTCTCTAAAAAGAGACAACTTTATAGATGTCTCATTCAAGTTTTAGTAGCAATTAAATGTTCTCACATTGGTAAATTGATTCTAGGAAGATTCGGATATACTACCATGTAATTATACTAGAGCACTATAAGTAAAATGTAATTTGGTAAAAACAAAATGATTTATCTTTTTCTTAAAAAAGAAAAAGTTTCATTTCTTTATAATCAAACTCAATGTGGTCAATAACAAGTTTCACCATACTATAGGAAGTTTGTATGATAAATATGTCATCTGGTCAGTAGATTTGGTTTTCAACAAAAAGGGACATGCTAGCAATTTGACAATTCAATTATGGGAATATGGAACTACAAGCTTTTCCCAGGTAAACTATCATTATTGACATTTTTTTTATATCTATGCTTAACAGAAGTTTTTATAACTATGAATCTTAGTTTTCTCTAGGATTTAGCCATTAAAATGTACTTAAACAACAAAGAAAATTTTAAAATTGAATAGATGCTGGTTAAGTATAAAAATATTATCAAGGAAAAATATGTCCTTTGGTAGAACTGACACATAACAAGAGAGATCGTTGCTCTGGTTCCCGTAAGTTTATTGTCTTCATCTGAGACAACCACAGTCTGGACTTCATTGTCCACATTATTATCAGCATTTTGGTTAAAGCTATTCGACAAGTTTCTAGGAAGTTCCAAACCTTTTCAAATATTCCTGTTTTCTGAGCTGTCTACTATTCCAAACTCTGCCTGTTACCCAGTTCCAAAATTGCTTCCACATTTTCAGATATGCCTATATTAGCACCCCACTCCTGGTACCAATTTACTGTATATATGTGTTCTCATACTACTAATAAGGACGTATGCAAGACTGGGTAATTTGCAAAAGGAAAAGAGTTAATCACAGTTCAGCATGTCTGGGAAGTCCTCAGGAAACTTAAAATCATGGCACAATGGGAAGCAAACATGTATTTCTTCACATGCTGGCAGGAAGGGGAAGTGTAGAGTGAAGGGGGAAATGTCTCTTATTAAACCATCAAATCTCATCAAAACTCACTCATTATCATGAGAACAGCACTGGTGTGGGGGGACAGCTCCCATGATATAATCACCTCCCAATAGGTACCTTCTCCAACATGTGGGGATTACAATTTGGATTATAATTCAAGATGAGATTTGGGTTGGGACACAGCATCAAACCACATCAGATATCTTGGTGCCATCCTTATAAAAATGAGTGATTTCTCTTTCTGAGGTCACATAAGGTCTGTCTACTTAAAAGAGTGTGATACCTCCACTCTCTCTTCTCTCCCTCTTTCTCCCTTTCTCACCATGTGATATACTGGATTACCCCTTCACCTTCTGCTATGATTGTGAGCCTCCTGAGTCTCTCACCAGAAGCCAAGCAGATGATCATGCCATCTATGTACACCCTGCAGGACATTAAGACAATTAAACCTCTTTTCTTTATAAATTAAATTAATTTCATTATTATATTGAAATAATTTCATTATTATAATGAAATACCCACCTCAGGTATTTCATTATAATAATGCAAGCATGGACTAACACAGTTAGAGAAAGTTATTCTTTAAATATGAGGTAGAATTAATTAAGAAGTATTAGAAGGACTGCAAGAAAAATTAATGATGTCTGTCATAATTTCCATATTTCAAACAGATATGTCAAGAATAGAGTGGTGCCAATAGATAATACTTTCTTGAAAAATAAATACAAATAATACTTCTAGTTATGACGGAACATATATTTTTGACAGAGTACTCTTTTGAGACAGTAATTTCTTTCCAGGTCCCCAACAATGGAGATTTAAAAAAATAAGAGGTTATTTTTTGTGCGCGCTTCATCCTTACTCTACACTTAGGAGTTTCACGTGCTCTTCTACCAAAGGAGTTCACAATGTATTTCTTTTAAGGTACTCCCTTTGAAAGATAATTTTTACTTAGGACACCGATTTCAGGGGTGGTATAGAGAAAAGGGAAGACGTAAATTAGGTCTATTAATAGAGTTGGAGTGCAAGAGGTTGGTACAGATAATTGAGAACTCCAGAATTGGGAAGAGGAAATGGCTGGCAGCAAAGAGAAATTATGGAGGTATAATTCTACATAATAACCTGGATTTTACATAATTCTGAGGGGTTTTACATAATTCTAGATATTTAGGGCCTGAAGGGTGCAATAATCACTATGGCTTGGAGGAAGGCAGATGAATTCCTGCTCACCATATTTAGCATTGCAGTAGGCATTCTTACTTTTTAACCTTTCTTTTTCATTTTTATTAAGTTTTACAATTTAAGTATATGGCATTCATATTTACATACCCACAGTCCATTGCAGGTACATGTTTTTGTTACAATGTTAAATCCACCAATCTCTCAACTTAAAAAAATGCCCATTGAAATGGCAAATTAAACAAATAGGTTGGTAGTATTTTAGGAAAGTTTAAAACATGCATTGAGCATTTGACACGTTTATGGTCACTCTGAAGTCAAGCAAATATTAATTTCCTGGAAATTTTTACATGTGAAATATAGGTAAACCACTAAGTCTATGTCTAGTGGGAAGCACACATTTAAAACAATAATTTAAAACAAAAAGCAGGAAGATATTCCTTGTCCACTCTGTTAAGAGTGGCATAGTATGATGGCCAATATTCGCTATAAGCACCATCACTGGCAAAACTCTTAGTGATTGGAAAATGTTTCAAAATAGAAGGTGCCTTAGAATAAGCTAGGTTTGATAATTGCTTATAGTCTTCATCAATGGCTAATTACTTCAATATTTGCATGCAAAACATGCAGAATTACTTTTCTTGAATTTATTAATTTCAAAGTCACTTGACCTTGTGTTTTCATTTCATTGATTTATATTGAAATGTGAGATTTTTCTTCATAAAGTGTTTAAAGATATTCCTTAATGTCATACATTTGGCATACCCACCCACATCATTTCCATTGGTCGCGGAAATTTGTATGGGGTTGCTTACTCAATGTCATAATTTTATAAATAATCAGAGAAACTGGGAAAAGGAGATCATAAACAAAAAAAGGCCCCTGTTTTTGCAGAAAACTTGAGAGCATGTTAATGCCAATATTTTGCTTGTAAAGGTCATTTAAACTGCCATTTTTGAAGCATGTTATAATTTCAGAAGACAAAATACATGTCATCTTCAATCAATCAAATCATCTAGAGATAATTTTAATATTATGCACAAGAAAGGTAGCTAATGATGTAGTAAATGTGTGTGACTCCACTAACAGATTTTTATTAAGTGACACAGAGTTTAAATTTACGTGAATATTTCTGATATTGTTTCATTATAGAAGCCCTCAAAATATTTTGTAAAATCTATTCAACAGTAGGCAAGGAGACGTGGTAAAGGAAAAAAAAAGACGAATGCAAACACCTTTGATTTAAAAAAAAACTTGTTTATACAGATATAAACAATATATGTATAGGCATTGGATAGACACACATATATAAGAGAAATATGCATATATTTCTAAAGCGCACACACACACACACACACACACACACACATATGAAATGTATTTTGATTGATGTGGTGTTTCTTTTCACATTCCACCTTCCTGCAGCAGGAATTGATGCTGCTGGTGAAACAATAGAATCACACCTCACTAACTCTATAACTTTAGCTTTCCTAATTTTCATCCATTGCACCTGGTCCATTGTCTCCATTTACTCAACCAATTTCCATAGGCTAGAGATTCAGCTTTAACTGGCTGCTGGCCAAAAATAAACAAAAGGAAGAATAAGTGTGTTGCTGCATCCATGCCTCCCCAGCACAACACACAGAAAAAAGACTTTTAAGCACTGTAGCACTGCAGCAGCTTTTTTTTCAGTGCCAATTTTGCTTTCAATGTATTATAAGATTTAAAAAATTTCTATTTCCAGAAAATATTATTTTAATTACCTTTTAGATCCTGAGGTGATGTTTAACTCACAATGCCATAAATTCTGCATTTTAGGTCTTAGGAATAGGTATCCCTGCTTTTGCTCCAGGAAGCATTCTTGCTGAAATGTTTTGCATACTTGCTAGAAATTTTCTACATATTTTAGACAGGAGGGATGCATCTGTGAAAATTTATGTATGGAGTGTTAGGTATTGTGGTACATATGTAAACTTGTTTATAAAATATGCAAATTTTTTGTCGTTATTAATACTAACACCTGTCTAAACCATGTGTTACTCAGAGAAAAAATTGCATGTATTTGTTGTAATGTAGAGATTTGCTAACTTGGATTTTTTTCAATAATTCATTTTTTATACTTTCCTGTAAATTTTAGTTTTGGCTCCCAATTTCAGAGAATAAAAACAAAATGTACCATGGTATCATGAATACATTCAAAGCAAATGTGGTTTGATAAATGTAGAGAACTAATGAGGAACAAAACATATTTTTGTCTGTAAAATGCACTTTAGTTTTAATGTTTCTCATTCAACTATTCAACTGTTATTCTAGTCATTTTGGGTCTCCAAACTCATTACTGATGTATCTTATAAGATACAATTTTCTGAGCAAAAATGATAGTTTAGACAATAATAACGAAAACTATATATAAAATGTGAAGAAGTCAAACAATAGCCATGATTAGAAAGAGTAAAAGGTGAAAGTATTTTTACCCAGGGGATCTAAAAAAATCAAACTGCAGAAGATAATGTGGTCAAATATCAAAATACAGACAAATTTTTGACATAGAATGGATGCTATTACCATAGATTTTATGGAAAATGTAAAAAGTGTAGACAGTAGTCATAGCTTATTAGGCTGCAGTTGTTTTGTTTTAAGTCATATTAATAGTCATCAGCGTAAAGATCATTACAAATAAAATTTGTTAGGAAAATCTGTAAAAGGAAAATTCTAACAGTGAACAATGGGCTTGGTGCAGGGGAATGATTGTGTGCAATGAGCTTATGATCTGCTGGGGACAGGCTGTACTCTCCATCCCCACCAAGTGTTTACAAACTGTCCCATGTTGTAAGAACCTGCTGGGAACAGGAAGTAAGGCCTGGCAGGGGCTTTCTGATCTTTGAGTAAGCCAAAAACAGGACTTGAGACACAGTACTACAGTTATAAGGTGACATTTTCTTTCCAGTGTGTGTCCTTATGTCTACCAATAGCTCTTTTTTTTTTTTCAAAATACCTTCTGAGGAAAACCACTTAACATGTTTAAACTTCAACACTATGCATATGCAGTGTTTTGCAAGAGTGTTCCTCCAAGTCAAGGTCAGCTATCTCATTATTCTTAGTGGCAGCAGTTTTACTATCATCATTCTCATTGGTAAACACTGGCTTTGCTGTCAACTCCTCTTGACCCCAGGGCCAATTCTGTGGCTTTACTATGAATACAGCTACAAGGGCTATGGTAAGCATGGTACCTG
The DNA here is from genome assembly GCF_009761245.1 of Sapajus apella. Lineage (NCBI taxonomy): Eukaryota > Metazoa > Chordata > Mammalia > Primates > Cebidae > Sapajus > Sapajus apella. The sequence goes on from NW_022436945.1 coordinate 19,435,933, forward strand.
AACAAATCTAGCAGAGTGTCTGGTAAAAGTCAGCCTTCAAAAAATGCGGGGGAATGGAGAGTTGGAACTCAATATCTCTAGTATTAAATTATGATCATTTAAAAAATGATCATAATACTTGTCTTTCAGGATTATTGACAAAATGAAATCAGTTTATACATTTACTTGCCTGGACTATTGTAAAGACTAAACAAACACATTACAGTCATACTTTTATTATTATTGAGAAATATTTTAACTATAGAACTCACAGTAAGTGTATTGTTTTTGTCACATTCCAAGCTATGTGTTTGAGAAAAATGGGATGACATCTTTTTTGTTTGTTTTTGTTTAATGTACTGAGGTTTTTGTTAGATAAAAGCTAGCTTAGAAGTACAATATAATAATTTAAAAAAACAAAACAGAACAAAACAGGAAATAGCCGAACTGCTCTATTTGAAGCAGTAGGGAGTAAAAGCTTCCTTTTAATAGACCCATTTTTGCTCATATCAAAATACCCTTGAAATATCTGTGGAAAACAACTGGAAAATCAAGTATCTTATCCAATCTTTTCGTTTCACTCAGGGAGGTTGAAGAGTGAATTGACTTTTTCAAATTTGGGGGGAAAGTTAAAGACAAAACAGGAATAAAATCCAAGGAACCCTTGCTTATATTTTCCCTAAGTATAAGGTAAGAACATGATGATGGGCCTGAGAGTGGCATCACGACGTGATATTTATACTACACATTATTCTGAAGTCAGGGACAGTGGCATTTACTTTGCCGTTGCAATGCATTAGGCAGTTAATACATAGTTTGCTGTTCCATTCATTTCTTTCACAGTTAACATTTATTAACTGATAGTCATTTGCTTTCATTTTTGTGAAATAAAAATTTAATTTGTCCTTGCATAATTACTAGAATACTCCACAAAGTGAAGTGAAAATTATCTTTCAATAATCAGCATTATCAATGGTCAGAGGGCCAGGAATAGGAAGTATACTTTTCTGTCTTATTCCACTTCAATATGATTTAAAACACATTAGCTTTTCATAATTTAAAATGTTAACTTTTTAAAAAGTACAGTAATACAATATTTTCAAAGGCTTTCAGTAATAATATGTTGACATCGAAAACATTTTTTGACATCATAATCAAATGGAAACCCATCTTACAGTGTGGTTCAGGCCAAATGGCCATGACATTCTGATTTAATATTTAGTATTAAATCATGGTTTTCTCAAAAAATTTTTAGTTAGTGAATGATTTTATAATTGTCAAGTTGTTAGCTGAAGGGTGGTAAAAATAATCTTGGTTATTTATATGCATTTTTATTTTCACCTACAAAACTGAAATATAATTATGTACTTTCAATGTCTTGGTTAATACAAATTGGAAGTCAATGGGTCCATGTGAGAATTTCTTTTTTGTTTTTTTGTTTTTTTTTTTTTTTTTGTGAGCTTCCTGAAGGATCATGATGCGATTGTTTAGGATTTTTGGATTATAGTAAGATGAGAAATTTAAGACCAGGAGTTCAGAGTTTTGAGATGTAAAATATCCCTTGATATTTTTAATTGAAGAGTTGACAGGCCTTCCACGAAGTTCCTAAAATGAATGATAAAGTTGTCTAGGACTTTTATTTCCCTGGACAAGAGTCTTTCAGAGCAGTGAGGTCATGAAAATGAAGAGAGTAGAATAGTAACATCACATTAACAAAGACAGCAACCCCTGCAGAGTTAGATGTCAAAATTTTCATAGGGTGAACATTTAAGAGAAATAAGTGAAAAAACTAAAATCAAAAATCACACATTCTCACAAACTTAGAACAGGTAAGGGTTTTTATTTTCCACCACAGAATCTATCTTTACAAAAGTTTTCCCAGGTCTGTTCCAATATTCTACTGATTGCTTTTTTTTAAAACTCTGAGCTCTAAAACCTCAAGATTACTTCTTCAAGTAGCATTCTCACTGCCTCAAAGAGTTAGTGACACTTTCACAGACAATTTACATCCTGTATCTTGAAGTACCCCAGGGTGCCCTTTCCTACAGCTGAAGGTACCAGATAAAGAGTCAACAGAGGAATTGCCCTTAATCTTAGTAGCTGCTCCATTTCCTACACATATTTCAAATCTAATATTTTTTTCTTCAATTCCTCATTTCCTTCATTCATTCAACAAATAACTTCTGGAATCCTAGAGTGCACAAACTATACAGCAGGCACTGGGGACCAAGACAGCAAAGAGGAAAACAGAATTCTGAAGATACATATCCATCTGATGTGAAACGAAAGACAAGGAACTATTAACATTGTAATCACAATGAGTGATCAAAGAAAAACATGGCATGAGATTCCGAAGAGCCTGTGTTTTCGTTAAGTAATTGCAAAACCCACAATTACTTTTGCACTAACCTAATAATAAAGAAAACTAACATAGTGTCTTTTAGCTGGCTTGGGAAAGATTTTCTGAGGAAGTGAAGTTTAAGTATAGAATTGCATGATGAGTGGGGTTTAACCAGTTAACACTGAAGTGAAAGGAAGAAGATAGAGAAAATATCAGACACAGAAAAAACATTCATTTAACCATTAATTTGACATATTTTGTGTCAGGAAGCTTTCTTTGCATTGTGAATACAGCAGTAAAAAAGAAAAAAAATATATAAAAGCATGCCTAGTCACACACTCTGGGAGAGATTTAAAACAGGTATGAAGTTTCAAGACAGGAAATAATAGTGTAGTCAAGGAGTTTGAAAATACAGGAGCGGCTTGAATAAGAGACAAAATATAAGAAAAAAATTGCAAATGAGGCTTCGGACATAAGCAAGTTTAGATTAGCCAGGGTTCTTTTTCAGGCCATAGTAAGGAATTCAGTCTTTTCTTCAAGATAATGGAAAGCCAGAGAATTATGAGAATTTTAAGTAAACATAGAGACATGCCTAATTACATTTCCAAAAACATTATCAATAAAAGTAAACTCCCATGACATTGAGCTGGGGAATGATTTTTTTGGATGTGAACCCTAAAGCACAGGCAACAAAAGCAATAAAAAAGATGATGGGATTACATCAAACTAAAAAGCCTCTGCACAACAAAAAGGAACACTCAATAGAGTGAAGAGACACCCTAAGGAATGGCAGAATGTATTTGCAAACCATACATCTTATAAGAGGTTAATATCCAAAATATATAAAGAACTCAAATCATCATAAATACATCACTAAGGAAGCAAATAGTCTGATTAAAAAATGAACAAAGAATGTCAATAGACATTTGTCAAAAGAAGACATACTAATGGGCAGCAATATTTTAAAAATTCAGCATCACTATTCATCAAGGAAATGTAAATTAAAATTACAACAATATATCACCTCACACCTGTTAGAGTGAATATTATCCAAAAGATGAAAGACAATAAGTGTTGGAAAGGATACAGGGGAAAGAGAATACTTTGTGAAAGGAAAATAAATCTTGGAGCCCCTAAATCACTAAGGTAAAGGGAAAAGTCAAGCTAGAAATTGTTTAGGGTGAACCTGCCTCTCATTCTATTCAAAGTCATCCCTCTGCTCACTGAGATAAATGCGTAACTGATTACCTTCTTTGGAAAGGCTAATCAGAAACTCAAAAGAATGAAACCATTTGGCTCTCACCTATCTGTGACCTGGACACACCCTTCAAGCTTCGAGTTGTCTGGCCTTCTGGATGTAACGAATGTACATCTTACAAATATTGATTGATATCTCATGTTTTCCTAAAATACCCAAAACCAAGCTATGCCCAACCACCTTGGATGCTTGTGGTGAGGGCCTTCTGAAGCTGTGTCACAGGCATGCACCATGAACCTTGGCAAAATAACCTTTCTGAATTAACTGAGACCTGTCTCAGATATTCGAGGTTCACATTTTGGTAACCATAAAGGGATTCTGAGAGGAGGTGCCCCTGACCTTGGACAAGTCTATCAGTGCTTGGTTTCAACTTGAGCCATCTTTATGGCTCAAACCACTAGGACACTTTGCTGAGGCCTGGAAGCACCCCCTTGAGAGAATCCTTAACCTCCCAAAATGTGGTCACAATATAAAAAATTGTGGTGCAACACCTTTTTCTGAAGTTTTACTCGTTCCCAACACAGGAGAGGCAGGTTTTCCTGCTTCCATGACAGTGGAAGCCAGGTAATTCCTCTATGGAGTTTGACGTCACTTCAAACAGGGAAGATGAATTTGAGTTTTTTCCTGCTTCTAGGATGGTAGAGAGCAGTCTTCAGCCTGTGACCCATCCCTAAGTAAGTAACTGAATTGGAGCTTGTCTTGGCTAAAGTTAAGATTAACAACCAGCTGGCCTTAATTTCTCCTTAGCATTAGAGTGCTGAGTAATCCTGAAACATGTACAATCATGTGTTTGTTTTGCTTAACTGTTTTTTGTTGTTGTTGTCCATTTCTGTTTTTGTTGTAATTTCAGTCATTTTCCAAATGGGCTTGACCAATGCTAGGAGACTTGATCAAACATGAAGGAAAGTTCCAAATTATGGGAAACAAGACCTCTGAAGAGGCTAAATTTTCCCCCACCACCACCCCAGCCCCTGTACCACACACACAGAAAAGGTGGTGTGATGGGGAGAAAAATGGCCAGCAAAAGGAAAAAAAGAAAGAAAGATTTTGGATTTTGACTACTTAAGGGGTTTTATTTACATAACACGGTCACCTTCTTGCTAGCCAGGCCAAATTGAAGGAGCAATGGCTGCCACCCCATGCTGGAGTTCCATAGCTAAGGTCTGTCTTTTTTATTTTTAATGACAACAGCTTGGGTTTGTTTCCTAAATCAAGCCCTTTCTGGTTTGATACTTGGTACTTCTAAAAGAGCAGCAATTTGTCCTAGCTGAAATATGGCAATGAGATTTTTAAAATAATTTTAAAGGAGCTCAATGATTAAAAGTCAGTTTAATTAAAAGCTAACATTCAACATGTGTTTATGTGTGTGCCTCTTTATGTGTGTGTGTGTGTGTTTATTTTTTAAAAACTTTCATGTTTTTGTTTTGTTTTTTTCCTCTCTCTGAGGAATTTATCTTTTTTGAGTAAAAAAAAAAAAAAATGCCTTCCCAGTTGACTGAATTGTTTTCTTCATTTAATCCTGATATCTCTCCATTCACTTGTATCTTGTGCTGCATGGGGGATCTATAAAAGTCTGTAATAGCCGAAGGTTTCTTAAATAAAATGAAGAAGTTGCCAGACTCCCTTTTGAGGAGAACCCACTTTTCCTTATGCAAGCCCAAGAGGGTAAATACACAGATCATCTCAGCTCTTAAACTCTTGCTTTTGTATTGTGTTACCTGATTTTGACTAAAATAGTTATTGCAACAGTGGCTACTTTTGGGTTTTTAAGAAAGAGTATCCTTTAGACATTTAGAAATGTCTTTGTTTAAAAAAGGTTTTTTTAAGTGCACTGTAAAAGTATCACATAGTCAAGCTTCATAATAATTCTCGCTTTTCAAAGACCCAGGATTCATGTTGACACAGCCCAGAAATCAGAAGATAGATAGTCCCTATCTAAGTAAAATTGGTCTCCTTATACAATCCTGTGATAGATTTCTATAATTTTATGTTTTATTTAGCATTGATTTTTTTTCCATCTTTGGACAGGCAATTTAATCCATTTATACTTATTGTAATTACTGATACATCTTTTTTTTTTTTAATTGTACTTTGGGCATTCATTTTTAATGCTCCTCTAGTATCACTGAGCATTTTCTCTATGTGCCTTGAGATGTAAATTTTGCTATATGATTTTTTGCCTAATAATTTTTTCCTTCAATATGTAGATTTAGCTATTTAGCTCAAACATTTGTAAGTTTAAGATAGGAGGAAAAAAGGAGATCTTATAAATCTCTAAGATGTATTTCTATAGCTATGCCTAATATGTCCATGTATTTATATTAAGTGTACACAGTGTTTCACTACTGAAGATACAGAAAAGATCTCTAATTAATTGGCTTAAAAAAATAAAAGCCCTTAAAGCAAATACTTTACCAGAAAAAAAAAAAAAAAACACGTAGTCAAATGTTTTTCAAGTTTACATAATTTAAGTACAATTTTAAATAAATAAGCTATTAAAATTATTATTATTATTTATTACACTTTAAGTTCTGGTACATGTGCAGATTGTGCATGTTTGTTACAGAGGTATATACGTGCCATGGTGGTGGTTTGCTGCATCCATCGCCCCATCATCTACATTAGGTATTTCTCCTAATGCTATCCCTCCCCAATCCCCCCATGCCCAATTCCTCCCCTAGTCCCCTAACCCCCAGGCCTCAGTGTGTGATATTTCCCTCCCTGTGTCCGTGTGTTCTCATTGTTCAACAATCACTTATAAGTGAGAAAAGGCAATGTTTGGTTTTATGCTTTTGTGTCAGTTTGCTAAGTATGATGGTTTCCAGTTTCATTCATGTAATATTAGAGATGTCTTAAGAATTGCCAACATACATTTCATTTTGCATTTATTGATCAATAAATTTCATACTTATCCCTGACAAATACTACAAGGTGTCAAAATTTGGCCTAGTGTTCACAAAACCAAAAACCCATCCCTAAACAGAATGATCTTTGCTGGTATAAATTTTAACAAATAAGACATTGATATTGATTTAATGAAAATAGGTACATCTTGAATTATTTAGTAAAATTACCATAACTTTGAATCTTTGTGGCTTTAGTCAGTCTAGTATACAGAAAGAAAGGAGGTTTGTTTTTGAAAGCACTGTTATCATCTTTGTTTCAAAGCTAACATATAAACTAAGTTTCTCCCAAAGTTAGTTCAGCCTATGCCCCAAAATCAACAAGGCTAGCTTGGAGGTTAGAAGCAATATGAAGTCAGTTAGGTCAGATTTTTTTTGTCGTTTCAGTTATAATTTTGCAATGGCCATTTCATAACTTTAAATTATGACTATTGAAGTTTTCATAAATAATCTCAGTAAACAAATAAAATAATAAGGTAAATGTAATGGGATAAATACTTGTAGACAAATATGTCATAATTTAGAATTTAAAGTTATACTAAATTAAATAATAGATATTTCATTATTTGGGTATTTTCCAATAAAAAGATATTGTAGGAAACATTTTTTTCTCTAGAAAAAAAGTGTGCTTTCAAAAAGGTAAATAATGTTTGTCTAATTCAAAGCTTATTTAAAGATTATGTATAAAACAAGGTAAAAGAAACCAGGAAATAAGAGAGATGTAAAGAAAGTTATAGAAATAAAGAGGTATTTTTGTTAAGAAAGCTTAAAGAGAAATACTCCTACATGAGACAGAATTTTTTATGGCAAATTTAGTCCTAGAATAAAGTAACTAATTGTTTAAGAAAGAGAAATGTTCAGGACAAACCAAAAAGTCCAAACATGTCACTAATGGTCTATGTAAGTCACATTAAGACATTTATTTAAAAAATTAAAAACCAAAAACATTTTTATGATCAAGTTGTCTATAATTAAAGAAAAATTATAGTGGTCTTTCCAGAGATTGGGTCTGATGTAAAAACAAATAACACTCCTACACTAAATAATTGATAACAATGATGAAAATATTTTCAGGGGTTAATGTACTCATAAAAAATTATAAAATACTTTACTTTTTTTAAACTCAAAGTTCAACTTTTATTACATCTCGTTTTCAGTTTTTTCTCCCCTTTTAAAAGAAACAAAATAGTAAAGCTCTTCTTCAATACAGTTTCAGCTCATATAAGTTTTTTTTTCCTCATTGGTTCTGTTCATTGTGGCCTGATGCTAATAATGTTTTCTTAAAGTTCTAAAGGAAATATTTTCTTCTAAGAATATTCTGTGCACTGCAGAAGGTCTTTTATTTTGCCTTTTGGTACCTGACCTAACAGATTTTCTGTTTTATAAAAAGAATCCCTATGCCATTATTATTAAATATTGGTTTGTTTAAAAACAGGGATAATTTTTAAAATTAAGATTATTTTATTTGTGTATTTTTCTGTATGTGCTTTTAAAGTCTTTGTCACATTGAGTTACAGGTATTTGACTCCTGAATCTAAAAAGGTCACCAAGACCTGCTAAGTCTTAAACACTGACAGCAATTAAAGCCTCATCTTCAAGCCTGGTAGAAGATGCCAATCAAAATAAATTGTGTTCATGAGACACAGGGCCAGAAATTAAAGCTATTCAATGCCTCAAGTCCCATGGACTATTGCAAAGACGTGGATATGTTAGTGTGTAAGGACTGATTTGGAGAGATAAAATAAGCTCAGCTTCTCTATAAATTAACAATTAATACTAAAGGCACACTAATACAAAACCAGCATATAAGACCTCATGTCAGATTAACAAGATTTTCTTGAAGCATTAACTGAATCCTTCTTAAAGGTTAAAAAGTTTGTAAAAAGCTTATAGTACATAAATCTTATAGTCAAGGTTAAATTTAATAGATTTATTGTAAAATTTTGAAAACAAATTTAATTGATTTCATGCTGTTCTTATTAGAGCATAGTGCTTGGAAAATCAAGTCTCCTCTCTCAAAGAATGAAGGTTTTTGCCTTTCTTTTTTCACATCTTTGAGTTATCACTTTGGTTAAATGAGTGCATTATTTGACAATAAAATTTTATTCTATTTTGTGATAGCAAGTGTTTTAAACATTTGATATTTGAGAAACTGCCCCAAATTAAATTATAAATTATATCTTTTTCTGACCTAATTAATCCTTTAAGCTGTTAGATTCCCTTAAATTCAAAAATGACTTATGTGGTATAAAACTCATACAGGAAGTGTTGTCAAATATGAAATGGTGTTTTGGTTCCTTCGGGCTATATTTGTATATATTGGTAATTGGCATGTGTTCTAAAATTATAGGAAACATTTAATTCTGATAGGACTTAGTATACATTAGCAGGAATAATTATAATTGATATGTTATGTTTTCATGTGCCATAAAGGTAACAAATTTCCTAGCCAATTGTGTTTTTAACTATGGCTTCCTTAAAACTTTTTGTTTCCCATGGACAATTGTTGTCTTGTTTTGTCCATCTTTAAAAGGTGGTTTTATAATAAGTTATGAAACTTTAATAGGTGCTCTTGAATGCAGGTTTCTGAGATCTTTGAAGATTGTGAAATCAGAATATATATATAAAACTTTTGGATTTATGGAGACCTGAAATGTTTATGAATATCTAACAGAACAGGAGTTAACTGCATAGGCTGAACTAATGTAAGACCGAAGTAATCTTTTTGAATTTTTGCATAAAATGTTGCTGATCCTTTGTTTTGTTTCTCAGAGTCAAGGAAATTTTCTTTTGAGACATTGAGAGCTTTTAACAATTAAGTTATTCCTATGAACAAAATTTGGGGCATGTCTGTTTCTCTCCACCTGAATATCTACAGAATTTGGAAACTATTTGAGTATTCTTAACTTATGACAATACGTTTATTTTCATAAGTGTAATAATAATCTGTTTTCACATGTAACAGGACACAATTGGTGAAGCTGATTATTTTACTAAGGCTTTGACTGGAATGACATGCTTTCCTTTAAGGAATTAAACTTATAGAGCCAATAAAAGCCCCTTGGGAAATCTGGCCTTATAACTTGCCCATACAGTCACTGCACAAGGTTTCTGACCTGTGGTAAGTAAAGAATTTCTCACTTTCTGACAAAGCCAGGAGCCTCAAGTTGTCTTACTTCCCCAAGAGGGGACAAATTCACCCAAATTAAAGGTGTTACAGGATACAAACCCATGCAGGGCTCAGCATTTAAAAAGTCTTATCTGCAATTTCTTCTATAAAACAAATTTCCATCAATGCCAATTTTAAAAGACTATGTGAAAAATAATTATTTTTGCTTTACTTTATCCAAATAATCTGGCCAAGTATAATTATGCAAATCTTTCCTACCATGATTTGTCTTTAGTTAAAATGAGAAACTGAAGAGAGAAAAATTACATTTCAAAAACTATAGTACACCTGTTGTTAAATTCTAGTGTTGGCTAATATTTTCAATTTTTTATTATTTTCTACTGTTTGGACTGAATTCTAATTTGTCCTGGCTACAAGTCTTCAAAATAATGTTTTTAATTTTTTTCTTATTCCTTTTCATTTTTTCCCATTTTTTCTATTTTGAAATTGCTGAAAACTAAGCTGTGCTTTCTTAAAGCCCTGAAAACTGAAGCTAGACAAATTAAAATTCCAAAGAAAATAACAGCAACTATTTACATACATAAGCCACTTTCTTACCTGCCTACTGACAAACGGACTTTAGAATAATGTTACCTATATGGATTTTCCAGGATTGTTCTTTTGTTTATTGTTGTTATTCTCCCTTCCTCCACTTATTTTATCTTCATAAGACATGAGACGTCACAACCTGCTAAAAATGAGCTTTCCTAATAAGTTGGGACTTGCTAGTCATAAGAGAGCACATGAAACCTGAGACAAAAGACTTGTTTTCTTCTAAATGCTTTCTCCAAAATATTTTAAAAAGAAAAGTGGGGAAATGTGAAAGGAAAAATAAATATTGCAGCCCCTAAATCACTAAGCTAAAGGGAAAAGTCAAACTGGGAACTGCTTAGGGCAAACCTGTCTCCCATTGTATTCAAAGTCATCCCTCTGTTCACTGAGATAGATACATTTCTGACTCTTTCCATTGGAAAGATTAATCTGAAACTTAAAGAAAACAATCATTTGTCTCTAACTTACCTGTGACTTGGAAGCACTCTCCCTTTTTTGGGTTGTTTTGACTTTCTGGTTGGAACTAATGTACATTTTACGTGTATTAATTGGTATCTCATGTCTCCTTAAAATGTATAAAACCGAGCTGTGCCCTGACCACCTTGGGCACATGATATCAGGACCTCTTGAGGCTCTATCCTTTTGGGCATGCATCCTCAACATTGGCAAAATATCCTTTCTAAATTAACTAAGACCTTTCGTAGACATTCAGAGTGTACAACTTGTATCATGTTAGTGGGAGTGTAAATTGGCTTAACCACTATGGAAAACATTATGGAGTTTTCTCAAATTATAAAAATAAAACTATTGTATGATCCAACAATTCTACTACTGGGTATATATCTACATGATATAAAATTAGTATGTCATAGAGACCTCTGTAAGCCAATATTTAGTACATGATTCCTCACAACAGCCAAGATATGGAATTAACCTAAGTATCAATAAGTGGATGAATAGTAAAAAATGTGTTATGTATATACAATAGAATATTATTTAAGCTTTACAAAGAAGAAAATCTTTTCCTTTGCAACAACATGAATATACCGAAAAGACAATAAGTGCAATAAGCCAGGCACAGAAAGACGAATAATGCCTGATCTTATTTATATGTGAAATCTTAAAAGACTGAACTTATAGAAACAGAGAGTAGAATGATGCTTACCAGAGCTGAAGGGTGGAGGGATTGGGAAGATGTTGGTTAAAGTATATAACATTTCAGTCTGATAATGGGAATACATTCAAAATATCTATTAAGCATCATAATAAATATAGTTAATAACAAGACCTCATATACTTGAAAACTTTTAAAAAGCAGTACCATTTAGTATGATAAAAATTTTGGAAATGTAGAATTTGGAGGTGGGCCTAGTGGGAGGTGTTTTGATCATGGGGGTGAATCTTTTACATAATGATGGTTGCGCACCATTATTAATATAATTAATGCAACTAAATTATACACTTAAAATTGTTACAATGACAAATATTATTTATCTATATCAAATTTTTAAAATAGTTTTTAAAAGTATGTTAAAAATGCATATCAAAGGGACATAGGAGGAAAATTGAAAGAGCTCTCAATGACAAAACTTTGAGAAATCTGAGCAAGAAAAGTATTATTGGATCATGACTAATATAAAAACAAGAATCTGTCATGATATAAATAAACAAATGAATAAACAAATGAATGGAGGAGATCAATTTTCATATAGAAGAAGTGCAATATATGTAGATGCTGTCTCCAAAGTTTATCCCTTTACTGTACTCCCATCTCCCTGAGGGTGCACTAGACTTGGTATCTAGCTTTCAAAGTTCAGAATAGGAAAAGGGAAAACTAATCTCCATACTATGGAAAACCCTTGCAGATACTATCCTATACTATGATGAGGGTGAGCATCATTAGTGATGTTAGGTGGATGTCATGTATTTTCACATATAAGCTGACAACAAAGACATATATCAATTTTGGGATTCTTTTAAAAATCTCATAACCTAAGTCAAATAGTGGGAACAGGAAAAAAAAAAAAAGAGAGAAACCCAGTTCTAGGGTTATTCTACAGAATACTCTTCAAGACTGTAAAGTTCATCTGTGTCAAGGTCATAACAAATAAGGAAATACTGTCACCGATCAGATGACACATGATCACTAATAAAATATGACATTCTCAATTACATCAAGTAACATTATAAAGACTATGATATGGTTTGAATGTTTTGTCCCCTCCAAATCTCATGTTGAAATGTGATCTCCCATTTTGGAGGCGGTCCTACTGGGAGGTGTTTTAGTCATGGGAGTGAATCCGTCATGAATGGCTTAGTGCTGTCCTCCTGGTAATGAGAGAGTTCTCACTCCATAAGTTCACACACTATCTGGTTGCCTAAAAGATCCTGACACCCTTTGCCTCTCTCTTGCTTTCTCTCTTACTGTGTGACCCATTGGCTCCCTTTTACCTTCTGCCATGTTTGTGAGGTTCTGAGGTCCTCATCAGAAGCAGATGCCAACACTAGGTTTCATGTACATCCTGCAGAACCATGAGCTAAATAAATCTCTTTTCTTTATAAATTACCCAGCCTCAGGTATTCCTTAACTGCAATGCAAATGGACTAACACAGACTATCAGTGAAAAAAAAAAAATAGTGAAGTCCGAATAATGTCTGGAGTTTAATTGATAGTAATGTACCAAGGCGCGTCTCTTAGTTTTGACAAATGTACCAAGGGAATATAAGTTTCCAACAATGGAGGAAACTTGGTGAGAGGATTAAAGAAAATCTCTGTATTATACTTGCAATTTTCCTATAAATCTAAACATGTTTCAAAACAAAAAGTTTAAATATAAATAAGTAAAAAGCAGCCCTTCCATATCAAGGACTGCAGGACACTACACTGCAGTCAGGGTCATGTCCTCCGTTAGCTACTGTGTAAGCATGGAGAGGTCTTCAAATCCTGCAAGTTAATTATATTTTAACAGATATTGGCTCTGAAAATGTTACTTGAATTTTTTTTATTCTCCAGTGGGCCAGGAAACACTTCAAAACAATCCATGATTTGTGTTGGCTTTTTTTCATGTGTTTAGAATAACTGCCACGAAAAAATAATCATTTCAAGAAATTAATGAAAGCAAGCATCTTCTTAGAAAACTATTAAAGGACAGGGAGAACATTACATTTGACAAGTAGACGTTCAACATCCTATTTTTTTGTAAATCTCCACAGATGTCATCAATAAATATTATTAGAGAGTACAAAGAATTAGTTTTAAACATGAAAAACATTCAACATTATTTATTTCTTGGTGATTTTCAAGATGCAGTTATTTTTGGAATGTTTTTAACAATAGGCCATAACTACACAGCATGAGTATGTGCAACTGTCTTCTGATTTGTTCCTAATGGATTTTATTTTCACTGAGACCTACATGACACTACTTCCATGGCTCAGTAATGAGCCAAGAGCTTGTTCTACTCCACAGAATAGTCATTTCAGAAGTCACTCCTACCTAGTCAAATGTAGGAGAAAAATAATACACCATCAACGTTTTTGTTCCCTTTATAACACCCTTTTTGAATAAGAGGTCTCCACAAGTTAATTGTACTAGGAAATGTTACATTGTTTTGTGCTCATTATGACCAAAAGTTAACTCAGGAAATTGCTTTACTTTATAATTTTCCTATATATTTGCAGAGCAAGACATTTTATAAAATGTAAAATGTGTGTTCTCTGACCTTTGCATGTATTTTAGTTCTTCCATTTAATTGATGAGCGATCCTTAATTATTTTAATTTGGACTTTATTGTTTCACCTTTAATCAATCCTTCATAATCATGGCTAATAGCACAATTGCTTTTCAGAAGACCTTGGCTGGGCATAGCAGCTCATGCTTGTAACCCCAGAATTTTGAGAGGCTGAGGAAGGAGGATCTCTTGAACCCAGGAGTTTGAGACCAGCCTGAGTAAGATAGTGGGTCCCCATCTCTACAAACAAAAAATTTTTAAGTAGCCAGAAAAGACAAGCTGATATTGCACCACTTTACTCAAGCCTGGGATACAGATGAGACCTTGTCTCAGGAAAAAAAAAAAAAAAAAAAAAAAAGGAGAGGGAGAGAGAGAGACAGAAAAGAGAGAAAAAGATTTTTAAAAAATCTCATGCCTGCACAGATCC
>NW_022436945.1:19450392-19552187 GCF_009761245.1 Sapajus apella
AAAAAAAAAAGGAGAGAGAGAGAGAGAGACAGAGAGAGAGAGAGAGAGAGATTTTTAAAAATCTCATGCCTGCACAGATCAGTTAATAAGCCCTAAATTAGTGTCTCTTTCTCTTGCTTTTCTATCTCTAATGTTGTCCAGTGAAACTCTGCTTCTAATTAGCTCTTACATTTTTCCTAGCTGGGGGTCGGGAGGGGAGGACCCTACACCACCAAGAAGACTGATGACTGATGTCCTCCCTCTCCCTTGATCACCTCCTGACCAATCACAACTGCAAACATGAGCCACATTAGTTTACAGCTTATTTGAAGGTAGGATTTATACTTTACTCATTTTACACTTTTACATCACCCAGCACAGTGCTATATTATTGGAATCAGAATTTGTATTTTCTTCAGTATCCTACATAGTTAAATAAAAACATCATAGAAAAGAAACGCAAATAAGCAAAAACACTAATTTTCAGGGAAAAAAATGTGTATATACTTTTTTCTCATGCTATTAGTCTCTACTTAGCTTGAGCTTATCATTCTACCCATTTGTGTGTGTGTGTGTGTGTGTGTGTGAATTTCGAAAATTCTTCATTAGACCTTTCCTAAAACTAATCTAGCACCCATCAATTTTATTTTTTGATCTCTTATATGATTTTCGTATTCTCCAGTCTCTGTATTATTCAGTCTTTGTATATAAGCATATGTTGAGTGTCTTTTATTTTTAAAGCCTAAGACAAGAAGTGTTTCGGATTTTAAAATATTTACATTACACTCTCTGAGCATCCTAAATCTGAAAATCAAATCCAAAATTCAAAATAATCTAATGAGCATTATATATATGTGTGTGTGCTCAAAAATATTTGGGTATTGACGTACTTCAGATTTCAAATTTTCAGATTTGAGGAGCTCAACCTGTATACATATACATGAAAGCAGGTTTATCATATGAATTGGCTCACAGAGTTATGAAGGCCAGGAAGCCCCATGATCAGCTATCTGCAAACTGGAAAGTCAATGACATAATTCAGTCTGAGTCCAAAGGATTGAGAACCAGGAACCAATGGTACAAGTTGCAGTCGAGGTTCAAATATTTAAAACCACTGATGTGAGAGGGCAGAAGATAATGAATGCCCCAGCTCAGGTAGAGAACAAATTCACCCTTCCTCTAGTTTTTGTTTTGTTAAAGCCCTCAACACGTTGGATAATGACTGCCCACATTAATAAGAGTGATCTTTACTCAGCCTACTAATTGAAATTGCTAACCTCTTCAGAAACATCCTAAGACACCCTCAGATATAATATTTTATCAGTAATCTGGGTATCTTTTTGCCCAGTCAACTTGACATGTAAAATTTAGCATTCTAGCTTTATACTGCTATTATTTTATTTTTCTTCTTTGTTTCATTGTCTTTTCAACAAAAGAGGCCTTTCCTATTCATGATATCCCAATTCATTGCCTAACAGAGTTCATTCAGTGAACATAGGGGGGGAAAAGAGATTTTAACTGCTTGAAACTCAGCTGGCTAATTAGATATTTTCTGGCTTTGACTGTTAGGAGCATGGCCTTCTCATATAAGAAGCTTGCAAATGTAGCTGTGTCTTTCAGGTCTATTTCTATATCTATCTAACTTTTCAGTGTAAAATGTGAAAAAAATATAGGATATAATTGGAAATCTAGACATTTTCACAGTTGACCACTGTCTTACCAGCCAGGAGGCAGAAATATAAATAAATAAATAAATAAATAAGCAAATACATATGTATAATTTGCTTCTTTCTATATTATCATTTATAGTATTATTTTTAGCATAGTTTTCCGACTGATTAAATATTCTAATAACACATATTTTTTTTTTTTTTTGAGACAGAGTTTTACTTTTGTTACCCAGGCTGGAGTGCAATGGTGCAATCTCATCTCACCGCAACTTCTGCCTCCTGGGTTCAAGCAATTATCCTGCCTCAGCCTCCTGAGTAGCTGGGGCTATAGGCGCGTGCCACCATTCCCAGCTAATTTTTGTATTTTTAGTAGAGACAGAGTTTCACCATGTTGACCAGGATGGTCTCGATCTCTTGACCTCGTCCTCAGCCTCCCAAAGTGCTGGGATTATAGGCGTGAGCCACCACGTCCAACAATAACACATGATTTTAAAGTTGACTTTAACATGGTCATTACACATAGTATGCTTGTATCAAAATTTCAAATGTTTTCTGTGACATTTTGTACATAGGGTTATACATATACATAATTACCACTTAGATAAAGAAACTCAGGTGGATAATAGTTAAATACTATTTTAACTGAGTCGGTAATGGAGCCAGAACTTGAATCCTAACAATCAGATTCTAAAGACTATTCATTTCATCATAAAATTTCTCCTGACACTAAGACAAATTTATTTTCACAAATGGCAAGATCAGGTAAAATAACTTGGTTCTTAGGTACTAAGTTGTATTTATTTTCATTCATTTGTTTTTATTTCAGTAGTTTTTGGGAAACAGGTGGTTTTTGGTTACACAGATAAGTTCTTTAGTGGTGACTTCTGAGATTTTGGTGTACCTGTCACCTGAGCATAGCTTAGCTATCACTTAGAAAATACAATGCTTGGTTTTCCATTTTGAGTTACTTAACTTTGAATAACGGTCTCTAACATATGACTAGGTTGCTGTAAATGCAATTATTTCCTTCCATGCTACGGCTGAGTAGCATTCCATGGTATATAGATACCTCATATTCTTTATTCACTTGTTGGCTATGGGCAGTTAGGCATTTCCATGCTTTTCATTTGCAAATTGTGCTGCTGTAAACGTGTGTGCAAGTGCCATTTTCATATTATTTTTTATATTCCTCTTTTCCTCTGGATAGATATTCAGCAGTGGGATTGCTGAATCAAATGGTAGTTCTACTTTTAGGTCTTAAGGAATTTCCATACTGTTTTTCGTAGTGGTTGTACCAGTTTACTTTCCCACCAGCAGCATAAAAGTGATCACTTTTCACACATCTATGCCTACATCGTTTCTCTTTCTTTTTCTTTTAATGGCCAATCTTAAAAAAATAAGGAATAAGGTGGTATCTCAATGTGGTTTTAATTTGCATTTCTCTGATTATTATTGATGTTGAGCAGTTTCAATATGTTTGTTGACCATTTGTGTAATTTCTTTTGAGAATTTTCTATTCATGTCCTTAGCCCACTTTTTGAACAGATTATTTATCTCTTGCTGATTTGAGTTCCTTGTAGAATCTGAATATCAGTCCTTTGTCAAATGCATAGTTTGTGAATATTTTCTCTCATTATGTGACTTGTCTGTTTGCTGATTATTTATTTTGCTGTGCAGAAGCTTTTTAGCTTAATTATATCCCATCTATTTATCTTCATCTTTGTTTTTGTTGCATTTGGTTTTGAGTTCTTGGTCATGAAAACTTTGCCTAAACTAGCTGTCTAGAATAACTGTCTAGAAGAGTTTTTCTGATGTTATCATCTAGAATTTTTATGTCATCAGGTCTTAGATTTAAATCGAAGTCTTTGATCCATCTTGAGTTGATTTTTGTATAAGGTGAGAGAGATCAGTTTCATTCTTCCACATGTGGCTTGCCAATTATCCTAGCACAATTTGTTGAATAGGGTGTCTTTTCCCTACTTTATAATTTTGTTTGCTTTGTTTAAGATTAGTTGGATGGAAGTATTTGGCTTTATTTCTGGGTTCTCTATTCTGTCCCATTGATCTATGTGCCTATTTTTATATTAATACCATGCTGTTTTGGTAACTATAGCCTTGTAACATTGTTGGAAGTCAGATAATGTGATGCCTCTGCATTTGTTCTTTTTGCTTAGTTTTGCTTTGGCTATGCAGGTTCTTTTTTGATTCTATATGAATTTTACGATTATTTTTCTAAATCTGTGAAAAATGATGATTATTTTTTGATCAGAATTGCATTGAATTTATAGATTGCTATTGGCAGTATGAATATTTTGACAATATTGATATCACCCATCCATAAGCATGGGGTATGTTTCCATATGTTTGTGTTATCTATGATTTCTTTCAGCAGTGTTTTGTAGTTTTACTTGTAGAGATCTTTCACCTGTTTAGTTAGGTATATTCTTGAGTATTTTTTTGAGTTGATTTAAAAGGGGTTGAGTAGTTGATATGATTATCAACTTGATTGTTGTTGGTGTATATCAATGCTACTGATTTGTGAACCTTGATTTTGAATCCTGAAACCTTACTGAATTCATTTATCAGATCTACAAGTTTTTTGGCTGAGTTTATAGTTTTCCAGGTATATGATTATACAATTATGTAATCAGTGAACAGCGAGAGTTTGACTTCCTTTTTACCTGTTTGGATGTCTTTTATTTCTTTCTCTTTTCTGATTGATCTGACAAGGTCTTCCAGTAGTATGCTGAATGTAAATGGTGAAAGTGGGCATTCTTGTTTTGTTCCAGTTCTTTGGGAGAATACATACAATTTGTCCCTGTTCAATATAATGTTGACTGTAGGTTTGTCATAGACAGCTTTTATTACCTTGATGTATGTCCCTTCTATGCTGATTTTGCTGAGGCTTTTCATAATAAAGGATGCTGGATTTTGTCAAATGCTTTTTTTGCATCTGTAGAGATGATCATGTTATTTTTGTTCTTAATTCTGTTTATGTGATATATTATATTTATTGATCTGAGTATGGTAAACCTTCCCTGAATCCCTGGTATAAAACTCACTTGATGATGGTGAATTATCATTTTGATATGATGCTGGATTTGGTTACTTATTATTCTGTTGAGGTTACTTACTATTCTGTTTTTGCATCTATGTTCATCATGAATATTGGTCTGTAGTTTCATTCTTTTGTTACGTCCTTTCCTGGTTTGGGTATTAAGGTGACACTGGCTTCGTAGAATGATTTAGGGAGAATTTCCTCTTTCTCTATCTTTTGGAATAGTTTCAGTAAGATTGGAATCAATTCTTCTTTGAATGCCTGAGAGAATTCATCTCTGAATCCATCTTGTCCTGGAGTTTTTTTGTTGGCAATTTTAAAAAATTACCATTTCAGTCTCACTGTTTGTTATTGGTCTGTTCAGAGATTCTATATCTTCCTGGTTTAATCTAGGAGAGTTGCATATTTCCAGAAATGTATCCATCACCTTTAGTTTTTCTTCTTCGTGTGAAGGTGTTCATAGTAGCCCTGAATGATCTTTTTAAATTCTGTGGTATTAGTTGTAATATCTTTCATTTCTAATTGAGCTTATTTGGATCTTCTCTCTTCTTTCTTTAGTTAATCTCCCTGATGGTCTATCAATTTTATTTATGTTTTCAAATAACCAGGTTTTTGTTTCATTTATCTTTTGTATTTTGTTGTTGTTGTTGTTTTAATTTTATGTATTTCTTCTGTGATCTTTGTTATTTCTTTTCTTCTGCTGGGATTGTGCCTGGTTTGTTCTTGTTGGGTGTGAGCTTAGATTGCATATTTTTGTTCTTTCAGACTTTTTGATGTCAGCATTTAATTCTATGAACTTTCTTCTTAGCATAATTTGTGCTGTATACCAGAGGTTTTTGTAGGTTATTTCACTATTTTTATTCAGTTTAAATAACGTTTAAATTTCCAACTTGGGTTTATTATTTTCCCAAAGATCACTCAGGAGGAGATTATTTAATTTTCATGTATTTGGACCATTTTGAGGACTCCTTTCAGTGTTGATTTTCAATTTTCATTCCACTGCAGTCTAAGAAGAAGTCATATTTCTTAAACTTTACTTTAGTTCTTAGCATTGTCCGTGACACATAGCAGAAAGTTTTAAAACTGGCTGCACGTTGTATAGAGATTTAAGTTATGAACTAGATAGAAATGTTTATGTTTTTTATATTTAGACCTCTCTAAAGTATGAGTCACAAGTTTTACTACATCATTTTATGATTTCTTAATTTTTATTCCCAAATGTTTCTCACAGAAATTATTGTTATTGTTTTTTCACATGCAGATAAAGAACATACACTGAGATCTTGGTTCCTTAACAACCTACTCAATACTATGCTAAATTTGGCACAACTAGATACATTAGCATAGATGGCTTATAGAAGACCTTGGAAACAGTAAGTTTAGGGTTTTTATAAATAAATGTTTATAAAGGTGGTTTAAAAATCAACAATTATGAAAACAACAACAAAAGTAGAAGCATATTTTTGTAATATACTAGCAATAATAGAATGACTATATAAAATAGAATTTCTTCTACAATTAAATTTCACATTAATCTTTTTTCTTAATCCATTAAGTCACCACAGAAAGGAGCAGAAATGGAGGCATAAAGCTGACTGTAAAATAAACATAAAAACAAAATAGCCTTATCCAGAAAGTAGTAAAACCATTTATAGGAGTATTATCAATATTAGTTTAATGTCATTATATAAAATAATTATATGGTTTAAAAGGAATTTTTTTTCACAAGAGTAGATGCTGAAAAATACTTAATTACTTGTCTTTAGGAATGTGTACCGAGAGATCCAACGCTCAGTCTTTAGAACTGTCCACTTTCTCTGCCTCTCTTTCTCTTTCAAAGTATAAAGTAAGACATAATTTCAATATGAGACAATTTATATTTTATTACTGTCAAAGTAATAAGGTTCTAAGTTTATGACCTAGTGAAGTCGGTGTTAGACTGTGTTTAAAAATAAGTTAAATAGAGGTGTTCTCTATCTTTCAAGATTTTAAAATTTAATTTTATTTCATTCAATTATAAATTTTAATAGATCAATCAATGTTCCATGTCATCTGTCTGTCCAGGAATGTGAAATTATTCTATCATATTACATAGTTCAAAATCCCATTGCTATTTGAAATTAGTAGAAAACTGAATCAATTGTATTTTCCATTGTCAATACTCTTACTCTATCCATGACACTAGATACTGATTCTTATATTATCTCAATGTAAAATATGCCTAATCTGAAATGTATTAATTTTGGTATTCTGAGAACTGATCAAATTACACTGGGCAGATTTTTCTGTCCACGAAAGCATTTGCATTGTACTGTTAGCAATGACATGTAAACGAGATCAATGTATAGATAAGCAATACTACATCATCTTATTTTGTCATGAAAGAATATTAATAATCAAACAGTGCTTATATCAGACAAACTAATTTTCATTCAGAAAATATACAGTTTGTCTCCTATTTTCCCCCCCATTGATTTTGTATGACTTCCTTTCCACATGCAGATATTTTCAAGATGATTTTATTATTTAAATTTATTAATCTCACAGAAACATTTCAAATTAAAAATTTTTTCAATCAATATGTTCCAGTTGACTAAAAACTGCTTTGGCCATGTTAACTTGATACTTTATATGCTTAGAATGAAAGCAAGTGTGATACCTAGAAAAAAAACCTATACACAGATATAGTTTCAAAAAAATAAAACCTGGCTTCATCTAAAATCTCATCAAAAAGACTATACTGCTTTCTAATCAGAGCGTCTTACAGCAGTAAAAAGTATGGAAAAAAGGCAGTATAAGTCATGGTGTGGCATGTAGAAACTCAACAGGTAAGCTTCTTTTATGCATTGTATGATGTGCTATTTGTACTGGTTTGTTTTTACAGCTCGCAACATCTTTATGTAAAATTCTTGAAGAATTTTATGAGATTCTGATCACTGTACTTATTAATATTATGAAATACCACAGGGAGTCAAAGCCAGAATGTGCATAATTTTGTTCATCATGGTGTTTTGTTAGATTATGATTGGATGTAATCATGTATGTCAAATATTAAGATTTTTTTATCACAAAGGACTTTTGCTATATATTGATATATTAAGCTATAAAACCAGGAAATTCTGTTAGGCTCTTTCCAAGCTAAAGTCTCTGGTTTCTGCATTGCTTTTTGGTTATTCTACATCACTGATCTAAGGTGCATTTCAGTATCTAATACCTAGTATCTATTTCCCGGCAGTCTCATTGGATTGTAGTTCCCCATGATTCCCATGTATTTTTTAGAATGGAGTGCTACTTTATTTTTTGCTTCGCTGAAAAAATTGCAAGTCTTTTTGCCAAGGATTGTTGGCTTGAACTCTGGATGGGTACTTAGACTATGGTGATAAAAATGCACCACCTTATCTGGATTCTCTCTGGCTATATCACATTGAGCAATCTGTAACCTAAAAGAATGAGTTTCCATTCATAGCCAATGGTACGTTTCATCCTCTTGGATTATTTCCTCTCATTGCCATCACTTCATCACATGTTTTAGTTGATGTCATAGCAGATTCTATTTCCTATGATTTTTCACTAACCACCAATCTAAATTTGCCTAAAATAAATCTTAACTCACATGAACAACAACAAAAATCAACTATCTGTGGTCTTTATTACAGTATCGCAAGTGTAAGTACTTACCTGTTAGCTAACCCCAACCCTATGCAGTATCTCTGGTAGTTATTATTTTAAACATCTGTGATTTTTAAAATAAACTAATTGGAAAATGATTGTCTTTTCACTCTGCATGTTAAACTATGTGCCTTATCACATGTTTACGCTTTTTGGCAAGTATTGCAATGTTCTAGCCTCAGTATAAAATGGCTGCCTGGAAGCAAGAAGCACAACTTCCTATAGATATCATAAGGTATAGTAAGTTAGTTAAGTAGGGAACTGAAGCAAAGAGCTCATGGTCTACTAGAGAGAAGAGCTTCCAGATGATGCAGTTATATGTGAATGGGGATCTGTGGTTGACTGTTCAAGAGAAGTTCGGTATCTGGTTTTCATACACAATGTACCTTTTTTAAAAATGTTGTTTAATAATTTATTTTTGAAAAGTGATTAGCCAAGAAAATTTTGTCTATGGCCACAATCTATATTTTGGGCTAGCAGTGTTCAAACTATTTAAAGTTACTTAAAATAACTAAAGTTATATTGTAAGTAGAATATTTTAATTGAAATATTTTACTATAACTTCTTTTAGCATAGAGGCTTTCTAAGTTATATCCACCTGCATAGAGTAATAACACTTATCAATGTATTATTCAATATGCACTTAGCAAATGTACTGTTATATGTATTTACAAAGACAGAAATGTTTAAATACAAAGAAATGAGACTTGAGAAATCTGTACAAAAAGCATCTTCCACCCTATCCTCAGCTGTTCATTGGGGAATTGTGAATATTTTCTGAACTAGATGCTATTGGATGTGTTCAGGTGTTAATTTATTCAGTATAATGAGCAATACATTTTGATTAAAAGGGAGCAACAGACATCAAATCTTGAGAAACACTAATTGTACTCAGAAACAAAATCAAAGAACCCCAACTCAAAGAAGCTAATCACATAGCTACACGAAGACATTTTTTCTTCTTGCATAAAAGATGTATTAGCAATAGGGTTACAAAACAATACAAAGAAATCCAAATATGTGAGAATCTAATCAAACATTAAAAATGAACCAGATAAAATATAAGCAGGTCACTTAGAAATGACTTCAACTGGAGAAACCAGAGATGTGGCTGTGAAGACATAAAAATAAAAGAGCAAACTTTAAACAGTTTTTTCAGAATTCGTGATTAATCTCCTCACTGAGGTCTGAGGAAGTTTCCTACACAATTATTCATTTTTAAATGGGTACATTGCAAAGCATCTCTCAACCATGCTTCTTCCACAGCCTTTCTCTGCAATTTTCTGTTCCTTTTGGCAGAAAATTTCCCAAAGTAATTGCCTATATTTATAATCTATATTTTTTCTTTTTTTTAATTTCTTTATTTCATTTTTATCAAGATTTCATCTCCAACCAAATCACAAAAACAGTCCTGTCCAACTCACAATTTTTATCTGTATAACTAAAACAGTGCCTTATTATCTTTCCTCTTCTTATGTGACCTATTGGTTGTGTTTGATGTAAGTTAATCTCTCCCTCCACTTAGGTATTCTTTCTTCATTTGGATTCTAAGACAACAGTCCCATATTTATTCTCCTTTCTTACTAGTTGTTACTTTTCAATTTCCTTTGCTTTTTACTCCACTTTTCTAAGTCTCTTAATATTGAAGAGTCTCAGGTCTCATTTTGGTTGATTGTTTCTTCACTAACTATATTGACTCACTTATTTATATAATTTAATGACTTTTAATAATACTCATATATATGCAATGACTTAAACTTACATTACCTTTCCAGGCCTCTGTATGTAATTCCAGACTCATACGTCTAAATGCATACCTTATATTTAAATACTTACCTTATATTTCAAACTTATCATGTAATCTGATCATCCTTCTCAAACTTACTGCATGCATAGTATCTCCATTTTTGTGAATGGCAAATCAATTCGTTGAGTTGGATTGATCAAAATCTTGATTGTGTATGATTGCCTCCCATCTTATGTAAACCCCAGACATTCCATCAGGATGTCTGGAAATTTGATTTTTTTGTTAGAGATCTCTCAAGAATACAATCACATTTGTTTTAACTCACTGCTTACAGATCTAGTTTGAACCACATCATCTGTTTTCTCCATTGTGATTATCCTGATTGAGTCATCATTTTCTTTTAGGTAGACTACTACTATAGCCTTCCAGCTTGTCTCCTTGCTTTCAACATTGACCATTTATAACTACCTTTAAAACATATGTCAGGTCTCATTAGCCCTCCCTACAAAATCCATGCCTTCTTTTCTTTTCTTTTCTTTTTTTTGAAGATATAAAGTCTCACTCTGTCACCCAGGCTGGAGTGCTGTGACATGATATGATCACACACTCTGCTGCCTTGAACTCCTGGGCTCAAGGAATACACCTTATTATCCTCCTGAGTAGCTGGGATTACAAGCATGGGCCACCATGTCCCTATCAATGACTTCATAATTCCAAGGGAGAGGCAAGGCTTACAATAGCCAACATAACCATCCATGACTCTGATCTCTCTGATGTTATATCTGCTACCTTCTCTGTTTCTTGAACTATTCCTGGTACATTGTCCTCATTGCTCTTCCTTAGCAGGCATTCTACCACCTTAAGGTCTTACACTGGCATTCTTCTTTGACTAGAATGATTTTACTTCTAGATGCCTACATAGCTAACTTCCTTACATCCTTCAAGGCCTTTCTTGATCAATTGGTTGTTTCTCACTACTGTTTATAACTTCAACCACTGACACTGCTGCAGAGTACTCCTAATCCTCTGCTGTCTTTTATTTATTTCTATACTGCATATCAATTTTTACATATCGTGATTACTGTTCTTATGTTTATTCCATGTGACCCACTGATAGTATATAAAGTCCAGAAAGAAAAATGATTTTCATATTTTCTCTCTGATGTACTCCAACTTCCATATGAAATACTCAGAAAGCATTTGCTATACAAGTAAATTAGAAAGATGAAGAGATAGAAGAAAAAGTGAAAAGAGGGTTTGGAAACATGAAGGATTGATTGAGAAGGTGAAAGTTATATTTAATTAGAACTTCAGAAGCAGATTTAAGAGAAATAATGCAAAAAAAAAATCCCCCCAAAATCAAGTTTGAATTTATCTATAACTAAAACAACAAAACAATAGAGCACCAAGAGCAAGAAACAAGCTTTTAGAAAGAGAGTGGAAACTTGACCACCTTCTCATAAGCAGCAATGAATTGCACATTACTATTTTGTTTTAATGTTTCTAAAATTTAATATATTTTGGCAATTTTTAAGATGTATAGTGATTAATATGAAAATTATGTGCTAAAATTATAAAATTTTAATACGTTTTCTGAGGAAAAAGTGATTTTAAATTTTATCAGTAAAATATATACTAATAATATTTATATAATCTAGTTCAGCCCTAAATAAACTCATTCTCAAAACTTTTATATGAAAGGTAAATTGTGCAAGGGAGAACACATGTGATTGAATTAAAATCACAATTCGTATATGTATTAAATAATTGTAAAATGTGATCATATTAAATATTCATAATATTTTCTTTAGATACCTAAAATAGAATCTTACTTAAAAGTGATTAGAAACCAAATATTATTCAACTAAATGACTTATTTTTTAGTAAATTTGTATAATTCTTATATTTGCTAAGTAGAACTTTTTTTTTTCTGATTTGTCTGTAATTGGAACTTACACTTATACTGGCTACACTATAAATACTATCAATTTTATTCATTGTATATATTTCACCTGTAATATTATTTGTTCTTTGCACTTGTATATTATATTTTATGAAGTATTTAATTTTCAAAGCAATTAATAAGAGGTGTTAGAATAGTACTTAAGCATTGTAGAGATGAAAAAAATCAAACAAAAGTAAAAATATTTTGAGGCTGATATAACTAGCACATTGACAGATCAAGACTGAACTAGTGTCTAGATTCATTCTTACAATATTCTGATGGCATTCCTTATACATATTTTTTGGTGGGGAGGATTACAGGCACTTACCAACATGCCCAGCTAATTCTTGTGTTTTTAGTAGAGACGGGTTTCACCATGTTGGCAAGGATGGTCTTGATCTCTTGATCTTGTGATCCACCCCCTTACTTGGCCTCCCAAAGTGCTGGGATTACAGGCATGAGCCATCATGCCTGGCCTAATAAGGTGCTTTCAAAGAGAAACTCATATAGTAGTGCTGGAAGTGTAAGTGAGCCTTTTGGTATTAGGCTTCCCAGTCTGGCAGCTGGGCATTCTCCTCCCCAAAGCAAGGGTATCTGGACATGCCGAGGAGTTCTTAGAGCTGGAACTCATGGACTTCCCTGGCTGGTTGGAACATCACTGCTGCCAACAAAGCCCAAAATATAGGGTGTCCACAAAGTCACTATGGTTTGAACTTACATATATATATATATATATATATATATATATATTTTATTGTACTTTAGGTTCTGGGATACATATGCAGATCATACAGGATAGTTGCATAGGTACGTACAACAAAAAATGTGGTTTGCTGCCTCCATCCCCCTGTCACCTATAACTGACATTTCTCCCCCTGTTATATCTCCCTAACCTCCCTAACCCCGCTGTCCCTCCCCTAGTCCACCCCAACAGATGCCAGTGCGTGATGCTCCCCTCCCTGTGTCCATGTGTTATTGTTCAACACCCCCCTATGAGTGAGAACATGCAGTGTCTGATTTGCTGTTCTTGTGTCAGTTTGCTGTGAATGATGGTTTCCAGATTAATCCATGTCCTACAAAAGACAAGAACTCATCATTATTTATGGTTGCCTAGTATTTCATGGTATATATTTGCCACATTTTCCTTGTCCAGTCTATCATTGATGGGCATTTGGGTTGGTTCCAAGTCTTTGCTATTGTAAACTGTGCCTCAATGAACATATGTGTGCATGTGTCTCTATAATAGAACAATTTATATTCCTTTTGATATATACCCAGTCATGGGATTGCTGGATCAAATGTAATTTCTATTTCTAGGTCCTTGAGGAATCATCACACTATCTTCCACAATGGTTGAACTAATTTACATTCCCACCAACAGGGTAAAAGTGTTCCCATTTTGCCACATCCTCCCCAGCACCTGTCTCCTCATTTTTTAATGATTGCCATTCTAACTGGTGTGAGATGGTATCTCAATGTGGTTTTCATTTGCATTTCTCTAATGACCAGTGATGTACATATTTTATTATCCAGCCTAACTGGAGGTTAGCCAATTAATGAAATGCACAATATATTTTTCTCATATCCCATCTTTCTTGACATAATGAAAATATTTGTTTATTCTTATTTTATTATTTCAGCCAAAAAGCTATTTTGCTGCAATAGTAAGAACGTGAATGCGACCAATAAAGCTGCAGATAAGTGAAAATTAAAATGTTAACAATTTCATAATTCTGTACTCCATATTAAAGACAATCTCATATATTGCAATGCAAATGAAACAATATACTGATTGAAATTATATGTTTTAACTGTGTCTAATATCATTTACAGGCTGCTACTAATTCTAGTATAACAATTTTACTAGTTTTAACAATTACTTCTTGATATATTACCTACTCTTTAAAACCCAGTAATATAATGACCTTTTGTTCTTATACTTCTTCAAAAAATCAAGTTAAAAGATTTTGAGGGTAGAGATAGACATAGTATTGACAGGGAAAACAAACAAAAGAATCATGGGTGGTCTAGAAGAGTCATCTGACACTTTAAAATTACAATTCATAGGCTCCTTTCAGACCTAGGAGGTCTGAATATTTATGTATATATACTTAGAAGCTATTTAACAAAATTTTCATTTTTTTTCCTCACCCAGTCACATCAGCCTCTTCCTAAGATTAGTATCTAAAATTGTTGATCTACTATATTTCTTATTCCAATTTTTAAATAAATGCTAGGCTGCCTTTATTTTAATATAATTTATACAATATATGCTTTAAACATTATTTATTACTTAACTAATACTCTATGTTAGATAATATAAGAACAAATCATTAAAAAGTGGTTGATATTTTAAGTAATTAAAAATATAAGCAAGAAGGCATTCGTCTAGTTGTCAGTTTGTCATAAAATAATTGCAATTACATAAAAATATAGCTGGATAATCATATATTTTAAATGCTAACTTGGGATATAGTAAGTGATTAAGGCACATAGATGAAATAGAAAATCAATAAATATTATTTTACCTGGTCCGTGCAGTATGGGGATGAATTAGATAATAATGGAAACAGAGTATTTTTATTATAAGATGAAGTCCAAGACCTTAGCAAATTACAAATACATCCCTAAACAATATGCTGCTTTTTACTCCTTTCTCTGATAATTCCCCATGCCCTACTTTTTAGCCACATTAATGGCAGGTTCCTTAAAATATGATTCTGGTAAGCAATCTGTGAATATGTCAGGCTATATGGCAAAAAGGAATTAAAGGGTGTTAATCGACTGCCCTTAAGTAAAATAACCATCTCTGATTATCTAGGTGAGTCCAATGTAATTACAAAGGTTCTATAAATCGGAAGAGGCAGAGGAGGAGAAACAAAGGGAAATAAGGCAAGGGAAGACAGATACTGAGAGATACAATGAAGATAGTTAAGAGCAGCAGGAAATGGGCCACTAACCAAGGGAAGCTGATGACCTCTAGAAGTTGGAGAAGTCATGACAATGGATTCTCCACTAGAGCCTTTAGAAAGAACACACTGAAAACACTTTTATTTTAGCCTAGTAAAACCTGTGTAGAAATTCTGACTTAAAGAGCTATAAAATGATTTATTAATTGTTTAAATCACTGAGTTTGTTATCATTTATCACAAAAGCAATGCAAATTAATACAATGATGCAATTTCCTTTTGACAAGACCACTTACCCAGCTATTTCGCCAAAATGCTTCCATGTCCATTAAGACCTATTTAAATGTCACTTTCTCTGTGATGTCTGTTCTATTATATTTTTCCAGAAAAATTAGAAAATGCATCTAACATAATCTTGCTGCACTGGTCTGATCTTATAGAACCTAACATAATATATTATAAATAGTTACCCTCAACATCCTCAACAAAATATAAGTTCTTCATAAATATAATTATTATCTTCATTGATACATCCTCAAAACTTAAAGTCATTTGGCACAAAATAAGGGATCAGTTAATAATTATTGTTTGAATTTGAGTTTATCAATTATTAGAAAATGAATATTTAAAAATGTTAATCATGGAAAAAGTAATGATAAGTGTGTTTAAGTACCTATGGTTACAATATGTTAGGATAGGGCAGGGTGCAGTGGCTCATACCTGTAATCCCAGCAGTTTGGGAGGCCGAGGCAGGCAGATCACCTGAGATCAGGAATTCGAGACCAGACTGCCTAACATGGTGAAACCATGTCTCTACTAAAAAACAAAAAACAAAAAACAAAACAAAACAAAAACTGGGCATGGTGGCAGGCCCCTGTAATCCCAGCTATTTGGGAGGCTGAGGCAGGAGAATCATTTGAACCATGGGGATGGAGATTGCAGTGAGCCTAGACTGTGCCACTGTATGCCTGGGTGACAAAGTGAGACTCTGTCAAAAAAAAAAAAAAAGGAGAAGAAGAAAAATAAAATAAAATAAAAAAGATAGGAAGTTAGTCAGTGTCTACTAGCGTCTCTGCCAGGGACTGCAATTATAGAGTTAAAAAAGAACACAATCCCTTATTTTTCTCTTGAGGCTTCAACAGTATAACATAAATGTATAAAAGAAGGACTACAATGGTATTATATAAAAGTATAATCACAAATAAAAATACAAAAAGAAGATTACATGATAAAAGTATACCAAGTAAATACATGTAAAATGTCAGTAAACTTACTTTTATTATTCAAAGACCTTTTGAAAGAAATCTCTCTAAGAAGTTGAGGGTGCTTTATTCCTATGGTGCAAAACATTTATTTGTTTAGAAAAATCATTGGATGCACATTTTATTAACTAAAAAAATCAAAGAGCCACTTCTAAAATACATTTTAAAGCATCATATATCCATATAGTTAAATTTCAACTAATGTTTTAAATAAGTATGTTTGTAATGGGCAGAATCACATTACTGCAGATTACATATCCTAAGAAAATTCTTTGTAAAGTGCATATTGATGCTTATCCTTGAGAGATACACCTGTCTTCTTGTTACAGTAGTTAACTTACAGGATATTTGAAGCCACAATATAAGCTTAGAGACGGGGAAGAGAATATTTGGAAAAAGCCACTTGGATTATAAGTTAAAAAGCAGAAGGGATAAGGAAACACAGAACAGAGAGTAATTACTACTCCCATAAATATTCTGGAACTAGTCTTGTTGTTTTATTATTATTATGCTTTAATTTCTGGGATATATGTGCAGAAAGTGCAGGTTTGTCACATAGGTATACATGGGCCATTGTGGTTTGCTGCATCCATCTCCCCATCATCTAAATTAGGTATTTCTCCAATGCTACCCCTCCCCTATCCACTCACCTTCCAACAGGCCCTGGTGTGTGATGTTCCCCTCCCTGTGTGCACGTGTTCTCATTGTTCAATATCCACTTATAAGTGAGAACATGCGGTGTTTGGTTTTCTGTTCTTGTGTCAGTTTGCTGTGAAAGATGATTTCCAGCTTCATCCATGTCCCTGCAAAGGACATGAACTCATCTTTTTTTATGGCTGCATAGTATTCTATGGTGCACATGTGCCACATTTTCTTTATCCAGTCTATCATTGATGGGCATTTGGGTTGGTTCCAAGTCTTTGCTATTGTAAACAGTGCTGCAATAAACATACATTTGCATATATCTTTATAATAGAATGATCTATAATCCTTTGGGTATATACCTAGTAATGGGATTGCTAGGTCAAATGATATTTCTGTTTCTAGATCCTTGAGGAACTGCCCTACTGTCTTCCACAATGGTTAGACTAATTTACACTACTACCAACAATGTAAAAGCATTCCTATTGCTCCACATCATCTCCAGTATCTGTTGTTTCCTGATTTGTAACGATCACCATTCTAACTGGCATAAGATGGTTTCTCAGTGTAGTTTTGATTTGCGTTTCTCTAATGACCAGTGATGATGAGCATTTTTTCATATATTTGTTGGTCTCATACATGTCTTCTTTTGAAAAGTGTCTGTTGATATCCTTTGCCCACTTTTGAATGAGTTTGTTTGTTTTTTTTTTCTGGTAAATCTGTTTTAGTTCTTTGTAGATTTTGGATATAAGTCCTTTGTCAAATGGGTCGATTGCAAAAATTTTTCCCATTCTCTTGGATGCCAATTCACTCTAATGGTTGTTTCTTTTGCTGTAAAGAAGCTCTGGGGTTTAATTAGATCCCATTTGTCTATTTTGGCTTTTGTTGCCAATGCTTTTGGTGTTTTAGTCATGAAGTCCTTGCCTTGCCTATGTCCTGAATGTTTTTTGCAAATAGAGACCATTTGACTTTCTCTTTTCTTAATCGAATATCCTTTATTTCATTTTCTTGCCTGATTGCCCTGGCCAGAACTTCCAATATTATGTTGAATAGGAGTGGTGAGAGAGGGCATACTTTTCTTGTGCCAGTTTTCAAAGCGAATGCTTCCAGTTTTTGCCCATTCAGTATGATACTGGCTGTGGGTTTGTCATAAATAGTTCTTATTATTTTGAGATAGGATTAATCGATACCTAGTTTATTGAGAGTTTTTTAAAACCAGTCTTGTTTTGAGAGAGATAAAATGACTGTTCTTAATATCCATTATGAAAAAAATTATGCAGGAAAGAACTCTTGATCACCATCTTAAAAACAGTGTAACAGGAAAGAAATGTCTCAAATGTTCACTATTTCTGTTTCTCTATCTTTAAAACAAATAATAGTACACACCTTAATTACACTGATAATTAAATAAGATAATGCTTGGAAGTGAAGCATTAAGCACTGCACCCAACATAAAAGATTAATACATTATAGTTAGAAAAATATAAGAAGTTGAGCCACATAGAAACAGTAAGATGAAATATTTTGATGAGATGGGTTGAACAAATTGATTACATTTTCTTTCTCTCTAAATGTGATAGAATAAAAAGGAAAACAGTTTTAAAATGAATAAACTTAAGGCAAAAATACAGTGTTGCAAAACGAATATTATTTTAAAATCAGACCAAATTATTTCTAGAAATATAGAGCACAATAAAAAAGTTTGCCAGAAAATCTAAAAGACTTGAAAAAACTCAAACTCATATATGCAAGATAGGCAGCAACTAAAACAATTGATAGTTTCCTGTAGAATGCTGAGCTGGGAGCCCACTAGACATTAATACTCATTACCTAGAGGTACCAGCTCTGGTCAGCAGCCTTAACTATGTTGTCTCCCTTTAAACTGAAAATCATTAAAACGTTTTTTTCTGGAGAAGTGTGCCAAAATATCTGAAGAAAGACTTGCAACATATTTCCCTGAAGAAATATGGCCTATGGATTGCGAAAGATGAAATTCCCACATACCATGGCCAAAATATTTAGAAACATAAATCACACAGATGTAGATGTTGTGAAGATTTTCTCCCACTCTGTGGGTTAGCTGTTTACTCTGCTGACTGTTCCCTTTGCCATGCAAAAAAAGCTCTTTAATTATGTCTCAACTATTTTTGTTTTTACTGCATTTGCTTTGGGGTTCTTGATCATGAAATTCTTGCCTAAGCCAATGTCTAGAAGAGTTTTTCTAATGTTATCTTCTAGAATTTTTAGTATCATGTCTTAGATTTAAGTCCTTAATTCATATTTAGTTGATTATTGTATGCAGTGAGAGGTGAGGATCCAGTTTCACTCTCCTACATGTGGCTAGCCCATTATCCCAGAACCATGTGTTGAAAAGGGTATCCTTTCCCCACTTTCTGTTTTTGTTTGCTTTGTCGAAGATCAGTTGACTCTAAGTATTGAGTTTAATATTGGGTTCTCAATTCCGTTCCATTGGCCTATATGCCTATTTTCATATCAGTGCCACAGTGTTGTGGTGAATATGACCTTATAGTATAGCTTGAAATCAGGTAGTGTGATGCCTCCAGATTTGTTCTTTTTGCTTAGTCTTGCTTTGGCTGTGCAGACTTTTTTTTTTTTTTTTTTTTTTTTTTGCTTCCATATGAATTTTAGAGTTTTGTTTTTTTCCCCTAATTCTGTGAAGAATGATGGTGGTATTTTGATGGTAATTGCATTGAATTTGTAGATTGCTTGTGGTAGTATGGTCATTCTCGCAATATCAGTTCCACTTACCAATGGTCATGGAATGTGTTTCCATTCGTTTGTGTTCTCTGTGGTTTCTTTCAGCAGTGTTTTGTAGTTTTCCTTGTAGAGGTCTTTGAATTCCTTGGTTAGGCATGTTCTTAAGTTTTTTTTTTTTTTTTTTTTTTTTTGGCCGCTATTGCGAAGTGATTGAGTTACTTATTTGACTCTCCATTTGGTCGCTTTTGCTATGGAAAACAGCTACTAATTTTTGTACATTAATATTGTATCCAGAAACTTCTGAATTCTTCTATTAGTTCTAGGAGCTTTCTGGAGGAGTTGTTAGGGTTTTCAAGGTAAACGATCATATCATCAGAAAACAGTGACAGTTTGACTTCCTCTTTACTAGTTTGGATGCCGTTTATTTTTTTCTCTTGTCTGATTCCTCTGGCTAAGGCTTCCAGTACTGTGTTGAAGAGGAGTGGTAAGAGTGTGCATTCTTGCCTTGTATCAGTTCTTGGAGGGAATGGTTTCAGCATTTCCCCCTGCAGTATTATGTTGGCTGTGGGTTTGTCATGGATGACCTTTATACACTGAGATATGTCCCTTGTATACTGATTTTGCTAAGAGTTTTAATCATAAACTGATGCTGAATTTTGTTGAATGCTTTTTCTGCATCTGTTGAGATGAGCATGTGATTTTTGTGTTTAGCTCTGTTTATGTGGCATATCACATTTATTTACTTGCATATGTTATACCATCCCAGTATTCCTGTTATGAAACCCACTTGATCATGGTGGATTATCTTTTTGATATGCTGTTGGATTCAGTTAGCTAGTATTTCATTAAGGATTTTAGCATCTATGTTCATAAAAATGTTGGTCTGTAGTTTTCTTTTTTGATTGTGTCCTTTCCTGGTTTTGTTGTCAAGGTGATTCTGGTTTCATAGAATGAATTAGGGATGGTTCTACAATGTATACATCTGACAAAGCACTAATATCCAGAGTCTACAATGAGCTCAAACAAACCAGTAAGGAAAACACACAAAAGATCCTATCAAAAAGTGTGCTAAGGACCTGAATAGACAATTCTCAAAAGAAGATATACAAATAACAAACATAGGAAAAAATTATCAATATCACTAATATCAGGAAATGCAAATCAAAACCACCTTACTACTGCAAAAATGGCCATAATCAAAAAATAAAAATAAAAAAAGTAGATTTTGGCATGAATGTGATAATCAGGGAACACTTCTACACTGCTAGTGGGAATGTCAACTAGAACTGTCACTATTAAAAACAGTGTGAAGATTCTTTATAGAACTAAAAGTAGAACTACCATTAGATCCAGCAATGCCACAACTGGTATCTCCCCAGAAGAAAAGAAGTCGTTATACATAAACACAAAAAACCAAACACAAAAAACTTGCATAGGCACGTTTACAGCAGCACAATTTACAATTGAAAAATTGTGGGAGCAACACAAATGCCCATTAATCAACAAGTGGATAAAGAAACTGTGGTATATATATGTGTGTGTGTGTGTGTGTGTGTGTGTGTGTGTGTGTGTGTATGAGGTATGTGCATTGTATACTGATTTTGCTAAGAGTTTTAATCATAAAGTGATGCTGAATTGTGTTGAATGCTTTTTCTGCATCTATTGAGATGATCATGTGATTTTTGTGTTTAGTTTTGTTTATGTGGCATACCACATTTATTGATATATTGTGTGTGTATATATATGTGTGTGTGTGTATGTGTGTGTGTATTATATCATATAATATATGATATATATAACATATATAATACACACACATATATATACACACACATATATATACAGAACACACATATATACACATATGATGGAATGTGTATATCTACATATACAATGTTAATAGTATTCCATCAGATATACATATATATGTATATATAATATATAATAGTATTCTATTATGTATGTATATATGTATATGTGATGTATATATGTATATATGATGGAATACTATTATATATATACTATTATATATATAGTATATATATATATACATTGCATATA
The DNA here is from genome assembly GCF_009761245.1 of Sapajus apella. Lineage (NCBI taxonomy): Eukaryota > Metazoa > Chordata > Mammalia > Primates > Cebidae > Sapajus > Sapajus apella. The sequence continues at coordinate 19,472,053 of NW_022436945.1, forward strand.
TATATGTTTATATGATGGAATACTATTTACATTATATATTATTACTTATGTAGATATACATATTTTATATGTATATCTGAAATATATAAAATATGTATATATGATGGAATACTCCAGTCATAAAAAGAAACTAATTAACAGCATTTGTAGCGATATGGATGATACTGGAGACTATTATTCTAAGTGAAGTAGCTCAGGAATGGAAAATAAAACATTGTATGCTTTCACTTATGTGTGGGAGCTAAGCTATGAGGACACAAAGACATAAGAATGATACAATAGACTTTAGGGACTTAGGAGAAAGAGTGGGAGAGGGATGAGGGATAAAAGACTACAAATATGGTGCAGCCTATACTCCTTGTATAATGCTTGGGTGATGAATGCACCAGAATCTCACAAATCACCACTAAAGAACTTACTCATGTAACCAAATACCAAGAACTTACCATGCACCCCAATAACATATGGAAAAAATTAAAACATACAAATAAATACTCAAAATATTGAAAATAACAATTATAAACTGTTAAGAAAACCAGCATCATGAAACAAGGACACAAAAGTGGAATAAAAAATAAAAACAATCAAATTGCCTAAACCTAAGGGAAACTAAAACAACAGCAATATGTGATACAGGCACACCTCAAAGATATTGAGGGTGCAGTTTAAGATGTATGAATTAAAGCAAATATCGCATTAAGGTGAGGCACACAAATCTTTTGGTTTCCTAGTACATAAAAATGTGTTTACACTATACTATAGTCTATTAAGTGTGCAATAGCATTATATATTTAAAAATAACTTTTTTAATTAAAAAAACTTTAGGTAAAAATGCTAACAATCATCTGAGCCTTCACTGAGGCATCTTTTGATTGGTGGAGGGTCTTGCCTAAATGTCGATATCTTCTAAGTGATCAGGGTGTGGTTATTTAAGGTTAGGGTGGCTTTGGCAATATCTTGAAATAAGACAGCTGTGATTGTTCTGCCAGAACAATCAGCTTTTCCTTTCATGAAAGATTTTTCTGTAGCTTTGAAAAAGAGTATCATGAAAGATACTCTTTGACAACATTGTCCTCACAGTAGAACTTAGAAAATTGCAGTCAATTCTCTCAAACCTTGTCACGGCTTCATCAACTAAGTTGAAGTAATATTCTGAATACTTTGTTGTCATTTCAACAATGTTCACAGCATTGTCACCAGAAGTAGTTTCCATCTCAAGAAAACACTTCTTTTATTCTTCCAGAAGAAGCAACTCCTCATTCTTTCAGATTTGATCACAAGATTGCAGCAATTCAGTCGAATCTTCAGGCTCCACTTTAGGTTTTTATTTTTATTTTTTTAGGTGGAGTTTTGCTCTGTCACCAAGGCTAGAGTGCAGCTCTGTATATTAAAAGATAAAATAATTTGATATTTCCACATCTGTTATTGGAAGTTAGAGAACAAAGAAAATAAAAGGAAGAGAAAAATTCTAAAATAATGAATATAAATTATCTAAGTGAATTTATTATTGCTACAACTTTTCTTAAAAATAAGAAAAGTTAAGATTAAATACATAGCAAGACTAAAATAAATTCAAGAATATATAAAAGTTTTAAGAAAAATCCTCAGTAATAAAATGTTTTTGAAAATTAAATATATCTTAATTTGTTGCTAGGAAGTTTTGGGCAACTGATAATTTAAAAATCATTGCAAAAAGAGGCATACTGTGACATATCTGTAACAAAAGTAACAATAACTAATAATACATATGTTTTAACAAACTTTGATCAGAGGAAAGCTACATTTAAATTGGGTAAGTTCATAGCCTTGAAAAAAGGGTTAAAATAATATGGTTCTGGAATAATTATGGATACTTCCACAAAAAATGTACAAATATACTTAATACAGATATTTAAGGTAGAGTTATCAAATACATTTAATATAATCAAATATATTTAATGTAGCATTAACCTCTACACTCTAGGACTCAAAGTATTACGGGATACAAAGTCAAGAAAGTAAACTAATCAGATGTGATACCCTAGAGTTCCACATCAAAGTCTTTGAAAAGCCGGAAAAATGAAACTCCTAAATAATCCTTGAAAAAAGAATTTAGGAAAAGCATGCCTTGTAATGTGTTTTCAGCATGTACTAGTTTATTCAGTTTTGCTAATCTCTTGAAATAAAATATGGCATTTAATAGAATTTGTTTCATTTAAAATTTTCATGTTTTAGAATGTTACTCTTCTTGATATCCTGTTATATTTTTGAAAATTATTTTCTTCCAAAGTTTAGCAGCATCCCTGGTCATTAAACACTAGATGACAGCAGCAGGATTCCCCCATAACTTCGCCTTCCCCAATCCCACCCTCCAGGTCTGACAACCAAATGCTTGCAGATATTGCCCAATTTCTCCTGAAAGATAAAATCACCCGTGGTTGAGCATCACTGAACTAGACAAACAGAAGTTATAGAAGGATTTGATGGAAAGAGACACAATCAAAATCTCAAGATTATTTCTATTGATTGCATCTAGGAGCAATTTTAATGCTAATATGAGGGAAAGTATAATAAAGTTTTTTTTATACTTTTTTACACTGGTGAAAAAGAGGTCTTTGGGCAAATTCACCTGTCCAATATCAAAACACGCTTTAAGGCTTTGTTATTTAAAGTGGAATGCAGGAATTACTAAACAGATCTAAGAAATAGAACAAACAGTCCAGAAATAAATTATTGCTGCTGAAAAGGTAATGAAATAGGCACCCTCACACAATACAAGGATGTCATAATATAATGATGTAAATTGGTACAATTCTTGGGCAGATAATTATCTATATGTATCAACTTAATACGTATCGTTAATAAAATATTCATACTTCTGGGAACACATATACTTGTCAGAATATTGTGAGGTTAAGAATTATCTTTATGAAGAGTATATAATAATATGCAAACTTCCCTATGTCACATTAAGTCAGTTTATATCCAGAATACAAAAAAAAATGTATATTCAACATGAACACAATTATGTTAAAAATAATAAAAGTTCGGTAGGGTGTGGAAAAAACTATTTTCTTCCTCAATAGTCGTAGGATGCACTTTTTTATTTTTATATGTTTTTTCTCTCTCTCTTTCTCTCTCTCTCTTTCATTTGATCAGACATAACATGGTACGACCAATTTAGATATATATATTTTAATAACCTATTTATGGCCATATGCATGTAGTACATGTTTTTGTTCTAATTTAATCCCTGTAGTTTTTTTCATGTATCTCTTTAATTGTCTTTTCATGTGCATCAATATCCTGTGACTTTGAGATGGGGCATTTATTTGAGACTTTCAACACAGGAGAGGTAACTCTTTTTTGTCTAAGATGGTCACTAGTTAACTAAAGTATTTTAAAATTCACTACTTGCGGTGCATAAACTTTGTGCCTTTTCTCAATACCATTTCATATTTACTTTTCTTAATTGCATTTTTCTCTTCCTGTATGTCTGTGTTTGTGTGTGTGTGTGTATGTTTGTGCACACATGCATGATTTTACTAGTCAAAGTATTTGTAGGGCTTCTGTCAGAACTGCATTCCTAACTTGTAACTAAATCCCCATCTTCCTCCTAATCTTCACATAGAAGTTACATTTTAGTACTTCAGCCATACTATGGAAGTCTAACATTTCCCCACAAGTCTATCAGTATAATATAGAAAGATGAATAATAAATAAGATGTGTTCCCCAATCTTCTCAATTTTCCATTTAACCTTTTTATCTTTTTAAATCTTTCCATTAAAATTAAATTTTCTAATCTCACAATAGCTACCTTATAGGTGAGTTAGCATGTCAATAAACTTAAAGCAGTGCCTGGTACAATATAAACATTTGCTGTTGTTTCTAAGTTTCCTTATCAGTTGAGAGTGTTATAAATTTTTACACAGCCTATTAATGAATTATTACAAGTCTTAAATATGGTCTTTGTGTAGAGCACTGTTTTAATGACCCCGGGATTTGGTGAAACACAAAATACAGCTTTCCCTCAAAGGAGGTTGTAGTCACATACTCATATCTAGAGACATAAGTAAAGACTTAAGGTAAAGGGCAAAATTCCTACAGGATACACAATGTTAAATCCATTTAAGTAATTAAATCAAATTAGCCTAGGAATTTACAGTAGGAATTTATTTCAATCAATAAAATTTTATATGTATAACTGCAGTTTTAATGGGAAATTGTTTAAATATTGTTAAAAAGTTAATACTATCAACCAGGTCAGGCATTCTTTATCATACTTCAAGCCAAATACTTTAGTTTCTCCAAATTCTGGGAGCACTAATGTGGCTAGATACAAAACTCATTTATTTTGAATTTAGTTTTTACATAAAATGGTTACAAGTTTGAACCTTGATATGGTCATCAAAAAGTGACTTTTAGGGCCTGTAGTTTTTAAATATGTACCTGTCTTTTTGAGCTTGCAAATCAAATTTTTAGGCCAATTTGTGGTTTGTTTCTCCTGTCTTACACAGTATACACACCATCACCAAATGCTGCATAAAGAATGAGGAAGCAACACTCTGACTTTTTCTCAGCTGTATCTCTCAGGTAATGTTGCATCTATTTTCCCATTGATATCTGGGGATTTATGTACTTTATTTCACTGTGCATTAATTGGAGAATAAATCCCTGCAATATATTTCTTTTCCATGACTTTGTTATATATCTACATTTCAGACCAAAGGTTGCTGTCATGTTTTAGAGCTTTTGCCACACAAACTACAGATAAACCAATCGGACCAACCAAAATAATTCATTTTTTACCCTGCTAAAAATACAAATGCTTGAAAAATGTTTTTGAAAACTTAACAATAGTTAATACATGCTTTCAGTTTTTGAAGACACTTATTCTTGTTGAGCTATAGAGAGAGAGATAGAAGCAAAACCTGAAAAGACAATTGTTACCAGTGAATATTTAAACCCCACAATCTGGCACAACACAGAAAAATACATTTGTTGAAACAAATCAGTTGCTAGAACATAACATATGTATTAGATTGTCAGTGTGGAATCAAGTATCCAATAATTTATATGATATTCATTCTGTTATTTCCTCTGTACGGCATTATCTGTACGTCTTCAATTCCTCGCACAGTTTCTGACATAAAGTTGTTTTAAAATGTTGTATTAAATTAACTCAACTAAGGCAGGCACTAATTATTGTTAGGAAATTTTACACCTACATTAAAATACAATTAACATGTTTTGATATTTATATTGTAGTAATTATTCAGCTAAAATACGTCTTTAAACAAATAAACTTAACTCAGAGTAATCATTAAAGGAACTATTTTATTCCAGCAGTAATATAATCAGTGGAAAAGAAGTTATGCTACATTTGTGCAGTTATTTTGGGCCCAGTCAGGCCTTGTGTAGAATCAAGACACAGGTCCGGTATAGTGGCTCATACCTGTAATCCCAGAACTTACGGAGATCAAGGAGGGTGGATCACTTGAAGTCAGGAGCTCGAGACCAGCCTGGCCAACATGGTGAAATCCAGTCTCTACTAACAATACAAACATTTCGTAAAAATACAAAAAATTACCAGGGCGTGGTGGCACTTGCCTGTTATTCCAGGTACTCTGGAGGCTGAGGCAGGAGAATCTCCTGAACTCAGGAGGCAGAAGTAGCAGCAAGCCAAGCCCCTGTCACTGTTCTGCAGCCAGGGTGACAGAGTGAGACTCTGTCTCAAAACATTTAAAATAATAATAGTAATAATTAAAACACAGGACTGGGCTGGAGATGCTATAAAAATTTATGAATGTTCTAGCCACATTAAAAATCACCCAAAGAAGAGTACCTGGCACATAGAAACAACACTAATTCATTTTTGAATTTAGCAGTTAAATAAAATGGTTACAAGTTTGAGCATTCATATAGCCATCAAGAAATGACTCTTAGGGAACATATTGCTAGATAGGTATCCATCACAGATGCCTTCAGTCTTGCTTTTGAAATGTTTCCCCAGAAAGAAAATATAGAAGATGGAAAAGTAATTTTTTTTCTTTGAGACATTTTTTTTTTTTTTTAGACAGCATCTCTCTACAGTGCAGTGGCATGATCTCAGCTCACTGCAACCTCTGCCTCCCTGGTTCAAGCAACTCTCCGCCTCAGCCTCCTGAGTAGCTGGGACTACAGAGGTGCACCACCATGTCCAGGTAATTTTTGTATTTTTAGTAGAGAGGGGTTTCACTATGTTGTCCAGAATGGTCTCAATCTCTTGACTTCATGATCCACTGCCCCGGCCTCCCAAAGTGCTGGGATTACAGGCATGAGTCACCATGCCCGGCCAGAGGGAATTTTTAGTAGTAACAATTGAGATGTGTCAACCAAAAATTTTAGGTTCTAATCATTTATCATTATTTTCAGTGACATGGTTTGTAGAAATCCAAAATTTATAAATGTATTATGCATTTAGTAAACATAATTTATGAAAAAATTACTGTAAATAAGCTTGATGATAAGCTGTCATCAAATGGCCACTTATGAAATTCCCTGGTAAAGCCAAACATTCCAATCCTCAGCCACCTCCACTGGCTGTTGGATATATTTAATAACTGCAATATTTGACTCAACATTTACCCTGTATTCAACACTATTAGACATATTCTGAAAAGTCTAGATACACTGACAACAAAATTATAGGAGTTAACTAAAAACAGAATGAATGACTCCACGTAAATTTTGAAACATGACCCATCTTTGTTCTCAGCTTCTCAACTCAAATGACTATATCGCAAATTTTACTATACCAACTTTCAAAAATTTTAGAATAACTCCTGGTATTATCATTAATCTAAGTTCAATATTTGGGTTAGTGACTCAGTTTTAGACTGGCTGAACAAATTGATCATTTATAAATCAATCTCTGTATTTATATGTCTTAAATTTTATGACTCTACTTTGAATGCTAACAGTTAAAAAATACAATTAAAGATAACCAACATTGACCAAAACCTTATGAAACACAGTATGATATTAAAAAATGAATCTACATGAGAGGAAAACCTCTGTCTCATATACTTAATATATCCTATATAAATGATGCTTGGGAAATTTTTGAGAGTGGATACAATATGACAATGCCTATATTGTTCTAACTGGCATGAATGTCTTGACTGAGAATGACAATCAAACTCATCAAGTATAATAGACTTAGTTCATAAGTCATAAAGGCCACTTAGCTTTGAAAAAAAAAGCAAAAAAAAAAAAAAAGAAAGTATGGAACAAGAAACCATACAATGTGCACATTTTAAGTATAATATCTTATGTCTGAGTAATTCTGCCCTTGGAACTTGCAGAGATTCAATGGCCTAGGCTGAAAATTTGAGGAAAATCTCAATTCAGAGAAGTCATCAGATTGTATATCTGAGCCCTTCAGAAATGCATGACCAACACCCATTCTTCAGACTCATCAGAAACCCATCAACTCGTTGCTCTTTACTTAATAAACTGTCTGAAGCGAGTCCTAGTGCTTGGTCTGGTACAACTGGCCTCACCAGATATTCAAATCGTTAGATAAACAAGTAACAATGTCTTCAATTATATGTTGCAAGAAGAACTGACCAAGCCAAATGTTCACGGACCCCCAAGCAAGAGGACAGACCATAGAATCAGGTATTAACCCTTTCTTCAAATGTTGAGCATCAACGTAGGTTATACAACAAGGCTTAATTGAATAAATGAAAATCACTTAAAAATGAGAACACAAGGATACAGGGTGGGGAACATCACACACCAGGGCCTGGGGGCTTGGGTGCTGGAACAGGAATAGCAGGGGTTAGGGGTATTAGGGAGGGATAGGATTAGGAGAAATACCAAATGCAGATGACGGGGCAATGTATGCAGCAAACCACAACCATGGCAAGTGTATACCTATGTAACAAACTGACATGATTTGCACATGTATCCCAGAACTTAAAGTGTAATAAATACATTAAAAAAATAAAAAAATGAAAACCAAAAACAAACAAAAAAGGTTGCCTATAAATAACATATTTGTTGAGAACACAAATTTGTAATGAATAATTTCTCTTTTAATATTGCTAAATATATTCATTTTAATGTAATACAGTGATCAGAACACAATCTCAATTTAGAATTCATTTTAAAATGTTTGATATGAAATGTCTTTTAAATGAATGTACTGCTTCAAAATTAATTCAATTCACCTTACTTTAAGAAAGATAGTAGTTCCTAGTTTCTTAGGAAGACTAAATTTAGCTCTCTGTACCATTTTGGCTTTCTAATTATATTTTCAGTGAACACATTTTATAAACAGTTTTTGATTTACAGATACTTAATTGATTAGATATTTAATGGTTGATCTTTCAAATACCTTCTTTTTTTCTGACTCATAGTTGGATTAAAATGTAATAACTTAAACTTTTCAAGGTTTTAGAAATAAATATTATAGGCCGGACACGGTGGCTCACGCCTGTAATCCCAGCACTTTGGGAGGCCGAGGCGGGTGGATCACGAGGTCAAGAGATTGAGACCTTCCTGGTCAACATGGTGAAACCCCGTCTCTACTAAAAATACAAAAAAAAAAATTAGCTGGGCATGGTGGTGCGTGCCTATAATCCCAGCTACTCGGGAGGCTGAGGCAGGAGAACTGCCTGAACCCAGGAGTTGGAGGTTGCAGTGAGCCGAGATCGTGCCACTGCACTCCAGCCTGGGTAGCAAGAGTGAAACTCCGTCTCAAAAAATAAATAAATAAATAAATAAATAAATAAATATTATTTGCTTATCATTTCCTTCCAGGACATTTGATACACAAAAAGTGGAATCCTTGTTTAATAGTACATTGCAGTGACGTTGTAAAAAAATATATATAAATTTGCATGATTTCCAAATTTGTGGTTCTTGAACACATGAATACTTCTTAATGCATGTATGGTATTCATATTACTATACCTTTATGTATTGTGAGAAGACAATACATGTTAAAATTCCAAAACTCTAATATATGAGTTTTCATTATTATAATTGGCAATTTAAATATTTAACTGCCTGCTCTTTTAATTTGTCTTTACTATTTGGTACTACAATGATATAAAAATTTAAAAAGCACATCAGAGAAATATTAATTTTGTATTTTAAATATTTAAATTATATTGTGTAATGGTTTTAACATGAAAGAACATTTTTCTACACAGATTATGCATTGTAAGTTGCTTTTTTAATTTAAATTTTATTTGTGCATGATTATTTAACAAATTCTTACTAAATGAAACATTTATAAAAGATAATTTATCATTTACTATAGATAACATAAAGATGAGTAGGCTTTCATATCTGTTCTCCAGGATCATATACCCTAGTAGTCATAATAACCAGATAACACAAATAAGAATATTGGAAAGTGGCTTCAAAAGCTGTAAGACTCTGTCAAAATTCAAAGAAAGAAAATACACTTCTATCATCATGGAGGAAGATAGCATTTAAGTCAGGTTTTAAACGCAAGTCAAAATTCAGTACAATGAGAGGGTATTAAAATAGTGAGGAGAGAAACCACATGGCGTGTTGTAGGAACCACGAGCAAGTCAGATTGGCCGAATCATTTAACATATATTGAGAAACAGTGTGAGAAAAGACTGCAATATATAGCTTGTGGAGAAATTTGAAGAATCGGATCAAATTATAAGACATTATTGGCCATAATATGAAGTTGTTCAAAAATTTGAGTAGAGAAATTTAATAAAGTTTCTTACATTTACGATTATTAATCTGACATATACATTTCAAAGAAATCTGAGAACAAATTTTCTAGAAAGAATTAAAAGTATTAACAAAAGGTCCCTGAGAGAGATGAGAAGGAGGAGTAGTTTAAGGTAATGGCCTGGGAGAGAGAAATACTTTGGACTTAAACATTACGACCCTTAGAAATTAACATCTTCTCTTTACAAAACTGTTTATTTCACTTTCCATAGCATAAACTATGACAGGGACTGTATGTTTTAACCCCTTTTTCTGTAAGAGAGAGCTAAAAGTTTAAAGACAGCCAAAGGCCTGCAAGGGGATATGACAGTAAAATTATTAGGACAGGTGAGGAAGAAGCAAATTTACCTTCTCCAACTTTTTCCTGTGCTACCTGAAAGTACAGGAACTCAGAGATGTTGGAAATTAAAGATGAGAGAAGCCCTGTTTCCTAACTTACCACGTGGAAGGACTCCAGAAAACCTGCAAAAGGAATGAAGTGTTATGTTACCAAGTCTCTCTCTCTAAGGTTTGGGGTTTTTTCAACTAGCTTGTCCCTATTTATTAACATTGATACCACCTACAACATCATATATATATATATATTTTTAATTATTTTAGTGTTTAAGCAATAGGCAAGGAGCATTCTTTTCTATTATCTAGTAAAAGGATTTAGGACTCATTCTCAGCAAACTGACAGAAGAGCAGAAGATCAAATACCGCATGTTCTCACTCATAGGCGGGTGTTGAACAATGAGAACACATGGACACAGGGAGGGGAGCACTACACACTGGGGTCAGTTGGGGGGAAATAGGGGAGGAATGGTGGGGGGTGGGGAGCTGGGGAGAGATAGCAAGAGGTGAGATGCCAGATGTAGGTGATGGGGAGGAAGGCAGGAAATCACACTGCCACATGTGTACCTATGCAACAAACTTGCATGTTCTTCACATGTACCCCAAAACCTAAAATGCAATAAAATAAATAAATGGGGAAAAAAAAGAAAAATGCTGATGCTAAGCAGAGGGCAGAATATCTCCAGGCTGAATATGGAATATCTTCTGTGTCAGAGAGTAACGAAGTACTCAGCACAGTCACTCCCACACACATGGAAGGAATATATCAAAGGAACACAGAAGCCAACTGAAAATATTCTCAAAAGTCCAATCTGGACCAAACTGAGCAACAAAATAATTTAAAAGGCATTGGATTATAAGCCAAAGTAAAAAATAAATATCCATGAACCCAAACCATATTAGTAGATACTTTACCCTCAAAAAGCTGAAGCATAAATATTTACTTTTAAAGTGTGTGGACAGTGACTTATCTCCAAAAAGTATAGTATTGGAAGGCAGAAAAAGAGTAGCTTTAAGGTGAAGAAACCTGACTGATACGGCTTGGTTGTGTCCCCACCGAAATCTCACCTTGAATTGTAGCTCCCATAATCCCCATGTGTCATGGGAGGGACCCAGTAGAAGGTAATTGAATCATGGGGGCAGGTATTTCCCCTGCTGTTCTCATGATAGTAAGTCTCATGAGACCGGATGGTTTTATAAAGGAGCTCCCCCTCGCCTGCCACCATGTAAGACGTGACTTTGCACTTTCTTGCCTTCTGCCATGTGGAATTGTGAGTCAATTAAATATTTTTCCTTTATAAATTACTCAGATTAGGGTATGTCTTTATTAGCAGTGTGAGAACAGACTGCTACACTGGCAAACTCTATTTTAGCCAGGTGATTAAGATTAATATCAATATCAATAGCGGTAAGTAAATTTGATAATATGTACTCTTTATATGAAGTTATAAAATGGTACTTCATTGTACTGATTTTTATTAGAAACCCTTGTTCTCAGTCTAACAATGCAAAAAAAAATCAAATTCAAGTTGAATGAAGGTTATTATACAAAATACTTCACTAGTATTTCTCAAAACTGTCAAGGTCAACAAAAATAAGAAAAGCTTGATAAACTATCACAACCAAGAAATACTATGTGACATGATGAAATATGACAACTAAACGTAATGTGGGATCTTGGATGGAATCTTGGAACAACAAAAAAAATAACATTAGCAAAAAATTAATGAAACCTGAATAAATTATGTAGGTAATTTAATAACATTGAACCAATATTGAGTCACTCATTTTGGCAAGTATACCATAATAAGATATTAATAATATAAGAAACTTGATGAGGAGTATGTAGGAATTCTCTGTCCTATATTCACACATTTTCTATAAATCGAAAACTATTTTAAAATTAAAGTTTATTTAAAAAGATAATCACTCAGAAGGTAGTCATAGACCACAACTACACTTTTGAAAGAATTTATCCCAGAAAGCAGAATAAGCATCTAGTCAATATATTTACCCATCATCAGAACAAAGGTAATTTGGGTCTCTCATATTTCTGTACCTCTTATGAGTGGGATAGTCATTTTCCTTTTTTCCACACTATCTTTCCAAAGGTGTTCACAGAGAAAATTGTGTATACATCACACATTTCTATCACACACAGCCTTGAGAGATAGAATTAATGTAGCTTGATTTACTTCCCATTACAAAAGATCCAGATTCCCTCAGCTCATGTCTCCTCTCCTGCAACACAGCTCATTGCATGTGAAGGCGGTACAAAGACGGTTCATGTTTCCCTGAGAGAAATGACTCAGAGTACAGGCACACACAGACACAATGCTAACATTCTAAAAACTAGTGCTATAAATATTAAATTGTCTTTCGTTTAATCTGTTATCCAGAAATCTTATATATTCTACCTGCATCCACAAAAGTAGCCACACTAAACTGTTAGTTTGCAAGTAGGGTGACATTTCAGATACAAACGAATGTGTCTCCCATTCATGTCTTTTCCAAAGGGGAGTTTTTGTTGCAGACATCACTGATGTATATTGAGTGTCTTAGCTAATTTTTTTTTTTTAGTTCATATGTCTTTAAGACATGATATTCATATGCATAAATAATAAAGAAATATGTATATTAAGATCTAATACAGTGGCATTATCTTCAGATGTGGTCTGTTGTGTGCATGGGAAGATGAACATGCAGAAATATTTTGTGGCCTTACGTTCAGACTTTGGCCCAGGTGCACTACAGTTTTTCCCTGGAAGATAACAGTGAGGCCAAGGAATATGTTTCTAGCCCTCTTGAATCTACGCATGACTCTGTAACAAATGAATGTGAAAAGGCATGATGTGCAATTTTCTGGGCAATCTTCCCTGCTATCAAAGTGATATAATGTTAGAAGGAGTAGACCTGGCTGTTACTGGCTTTGAAGATGGTGAAGGAGGCCATAAGCAAAACAAGGAATGCATACAACTTCTAGAAAATGTAAAGGGCAGGCAAACAAATTATCCGTGGTATCTGTAAAAAGGAACACTGCTCTTCACAGGTACAGGTTAAAAAAAAAAATCAGCACTGCTGGCACTTGGATTTTCATCCAGTCAGTCTCATTTCAGATTACTGTTATCAGACCTTAAGGCAGTAAATCTGCATTGTTTTGGAGAAACAAGCGTGTGTTAATTTGTTACAGCAGTCACAAAAATTTGAAACAGTAGTCATTCATGCAGAAGTGTTATTTTAAACCAAAAAAAAAGTAAAAGATCAACAAGAAAGTAAAAGATCAGCAAGAAAGAGAATTTAAAAAGAAAAAGAAAAGACAACATAATTAAAAGGAAGCAGAAATGTAATCCACAGAACAGTTCTTTAAGAGCACTTATACAGTTCTTTAAGAGCATCAAGATATGGAAAAGAGAGGAGATGTCAACTATAAGGAAGACGAAGCCCTTGTTCAAAAGTAGTGGGAAAATGGTTAAACCATAATGTAAACAATGTTATACTATTGTTCCATGGTGACTCAATCTGTCATTTTTTATTTAATATTTAAGGTACCAGCTACTCAGGAAGCTGAGGCAGGAGGATCACTTAAGTCTAGAATTCAAGGCTATAATGCACCATGAGTGCACCATGAATAGCCATGGTAACCTACCCTGGGCAACATAGCTAGACCTAGTCTCTTAAAATAAATAAAATAAAATATCACACCACACATTCATGATTAGTACAAATATTTAATAAAATTAGAAACAAATTTTGACTTAATGTCTATCATCAGGAAGCTTGTGATTGGCTGCTACTAATGTACTATTGATTGGGATCATAAATGGGAATAGGAAACAAGACAAAATTATGAAAACCAAAAGGAAGGGACTCAAAAAAAACCTCTCTTTAGTTTTTGATTAAGCTATATCTGACTATATATAACTTCGGAGAGAACTGGAGCTGTATCCATGGTTATTAACATCAAGGAAAAGAGCATTTATTTAAGCCATTCTAGAGTTTAATAAAAGCAAATGCCAATCTTTTCTGCATGAATGTGTGTAAAGAAAATTATTAAGGCTTTATATGTGTTCCTGATGCCACACACACACAAATAACCAAAAAGCTATGATTTTACTTAAATAATTTTGATCTGTTTGTGATTGATAAGAATGTTTTCCAGCAAGTTTTTAATGTCACAAAAGTAGTTTTCTTGGTTAAGAATTTTATTGAAAGCACATGAAAAAAATAGGACAAGTTTTATTTACCCTTATATCTTCACAAGACAGACCAAAGACACTCTATGGCTTATATTTTCTTAGTGGTATAGATCATAATTTTATTTTAATTTTAGTTATTTGACTTAACTAAATAATTCCTAGTCACTCTTCAAAATAATTATGTTGGTATATTTGTTTTTGTCCCAAAGGCAGATGAATACAAAGACAACATTTTAAAGTCAATCTCTCTGGGTTAGGAAGTATATTTTAATAATACTGTCATAACTTATTAGCTGATATAAAGCCTATATTTTCAAATACTGATGTAAAGTATCTATAATATTTAATATAGTAAAACAAAGCATTACTATTAAAGAATACAAACGAAGGTGGGGAAAACTATCATGATTTTTAAAATATCAGTTTGTTGGTTAATTTGTATTTCTATTAACTAAAAAGTTACAGAGTATCTTTTGTCTGTCAGGATTGGGCTAATTACATTTCACAGGAGATTTCTCATTTAATATTAACTGATACATGACTAATGAATACATTATGAATAAATTAATTGTTGCATGTTTATCTTTGAATCATTAGTATACATAATTTACTTTTTGAAGAAAAAATGTGACATGGAAAAAAATTACAGGAATCCTTGTTTAGATCACAGTTTTAACACATAGTTGCTATATGATCTTAGGTAAGCTATTTAATCTCTCCTGGAAATCAACATTGTATAATTTTTTTAGATTTTGGGTTCTGTATTCATATTATCTACATTCATTTCCTACTTGAATAAATACAGAGAAGTGTCAAAATACCCTTTTAAACCCTTCATTTTCTCACCAATAATAGAAAAATGATATCATTACTTCCCTGTTACAGTATATGTGAAGACTAAATGAGTGGATTCATAAAAAGCATTTCAAAGAGAAAACCTCCTTCAATTTCAAGTATTAGTTAAATATTGCTATGATGTGAATGTGTGGCCTCTCCATATCTCATGTTGAAATGTGTTCCCCTATGTTGGAAATGGGGCCTAGTAGGAAGTATTGGATCATGGGAGTCAATCTCTCATGCATGACTTGGTATTGCCTTCATAGTAAACAGTTAAGTTCTCCCTCAGGGTTCATGCGAAATTTGTTTTTTTATAAAAGCATGGAACCTCTCCCTTCTCTCTTACTTCCTCTCTCACAGTAACGTGTCTGCTCCTACTTGGCCTTTAGCCATGACTGTAAGCTCCCAGGCCTCATGGGAAGCTGGGTTGATGCTGGTGCCATGCTTCCTGCAGAATCATGAGCCAACTAAATCTCTTTTCTTTATAAATTACCCAGCCTTTGGTATTTCTTTACAGCAATGCAAAAATGAACTAACACAATTCAATGTGAACAGTCTATAGGTGGATATTCATCTGTCTTTGACCTTTAAGGTCCCTTTTATGAAGACCTTATGGTTACATTAGTCCCACTTGGATATCCAGCATATTTATCGCATTTCAAGATCCTTAACTTAATCACATCAGCAAAGCTCCTTTTGGCTTGTAGGAAATATAATTATATTTTTTTGGGATTGTGATATGAACATCTTGGGGGCCATATTTCTCTCTGTTAAAGAAATTAATAAAAACAATATAAAATAAAAGGAGGAAGAAAAATCAGATTTACAAGTTTTCTTATTATTGAATTTAGAGAAAGTTGTAATAATTTTCAACTCTAATGGAAAAATGGCAAAACTAAGTTTTTCATAAATTTGCCAAATTTTTAAAAAGTATTTTTTATGACCTACTTTTACAGAATTAAAAAAACAAAACAGTGTTTATGGTATTGTTAAACTTGACCCACACTGGGATAAGGTTTACTGAGTAAAAAAAAATCAGTTTTATGTCATGCATTGAGATAATTTTTTTAAAAAATATATAAATATATAAAATCATAGTCCAACTGAAAAATTGAAGACCCACAGGTATGAAAGCAATAATTTTTAAGTTAAAAAAAAGCATTTATAGAAATAGTGGAGGTATGATTATAAATATCCCACTCAGATGAATTACCCAAGGAACTGTAGATTACTTTAATATGCAACTATGTCCTTTGGAATTTCTCCAGAGCTCATTTTTTTTAACCAATCCAATTTCCAAATGTGCCATCTAATAAAAAGGAAAGTTAAATGATCTGCCAAGGTGTGTCTTATGAGTGAAGAAAACTACACATTTTATTGAAAATAAATGACAAAACAAAAGCTATTAAAAGAGAAGAATGGAGTAAAAGAAGCAAAAATTCAGAAATAGACAATATATGCAACCAGTAGATAAATGGACCAATGAAAAAAATAAAAATAAAATGGGATTGGTGCTGATAGGATCAGTACTACATAAATTGAATCAGTGCTGATAAAGTATTTTGCTTAAGATGAGCAAAAGTTTACTGAAGTTAACCTTTTGATACCTTATGAACACAGGTAGTGCATTTTGGAAAGAAAACAGTATATTCTACTCTAATTTCAAAATATTTTAAATGTTACTTGAGTCACCTTAGAAGAAAGTTTTCTTATCTCTGCACCTGTATCTTTCTTTTATTTCTTTGAATACCAAAACATTGTTCCTGTTTTCATAGTTAATTCCATCAAATCATGACAAATACAATTTTAGTATCTTTATTCTTGGTTTTATGATTTTATCTTTCCTCCCACACTCTAAGTGATTCGGTTTTTTTCTATTTCATTTCTATGCCTTACAACACACAGCAACGATGTATGTACAGCTCCCTGGGTACTATCTCAGTAACTGGAGATGATATACAATATTTTTGTCCTAATTATTGTAAAACCCAAATCATTCATCACATTGTCTGACACGGAGTAGAACTTCAATGCAATATTATTAAATAATGATTGCTTAGGATGTATAGGGCAAACGCTTATAATAACTAGTAAAGATCTTACCATTTTCTACAAATAAAATGCTAGAAACATGTAAGTGTTATGAACAATAGTAGAGTTATTAGAAAAGGATGTGGGTTATAATAATACCTATAGGTGCTACTTTAGCAATAACTTCAAAATAATCTCAATTTATCATGTATATCTAGACTTTCAATCTCTTATTTTCTGAGGTGAAATATGGTCTAAATAAAAAAGAAATCTCATATAAAATGAATGTATTTATTCATATAAATAGGTAATGCAGATAAATAAAAGTCTGTTTAATTAGCTTTCATAATGTTCTAGTGCTAGTCATTAATTGTGCTAATACTCTATACATAATTCTACATTATTTAATTTTCAGAACACTTGTGAATAATAGTTACTCTAACCATTTTTCAAACGAGGATTACATGAATTAAGTCTTACATTTAGAAGTGACAAAATGATAATTCAATGAAGTCCTGTCCAAGTCCAAAATAATGTCTTCTCATCACACCAGTTTTGCTATGTCCTTTACTCATCAAAGTTTTCAGGAGAACTACAATCTTTATTCTCCATACTGACACCCATACTGGATGAACTACTTAGAAGCACTGTATTAGTCTATTCTTGTGCTGCTAAAAAGGACTGATGAGACTAGGTAATTTATAAAGGAAAGAGGTTTAATTGACTCACAGTTCAACAGAGCTGGGAAGGCCTCAGGAAACTTACAATCATGACTCAAGGGGAAGCCAATGTGTCCTTCTTCACATGGCAGCAATAAGGAGAAGTGTGAAGCAAATGGGGAAAAGCTTCTTATAAAACCATCTGATGTCAGGAGAATTCACTTACTATCATGAGAACAGCTGCATGTGGGTAACCATCCTCATGATTCAGTTACATACCACCAGGTCCCTTGCACAACATGTGTGGTTTATGGGAACTGTAAATTAAGCTGAGATTTGAGTGGGGGCACAGCCAAACCATATACAGCACCCTTTACATTGTTTTCCAAAATTGTCAAGGACTATGTGTTATGTCTAAACAATGTATAAAATGGGAACACTTTTAGATTCCAAGATCTGTATCGAAAAAATCAGCTCTTCCTTTCAGTTTACTATACATTATGAAATTTTTTAAAAAGAAAAACTTGGCTGAAATAAACTTTTAAAAAAATTTCTATCTTATTTTGAGACAGGGTCACAGCTCTGGTAACCAAGCTGGAGGGCAGTGACACCTTGACTTCTTGGGCTCAAGTGATTCCCCCACCTCAGCTTCCAAAGTAGCTGGAAACACAGTCATGCACCATCATACCTATCTGCTATTTGTCTTTTTGTTGAAGGGGTTTTGCCATGTTGCCCCGGCTGGTCTTGAATCCCTGGCCTCAAGCAATCCTCCCACCTCAGCTTCCCACAGTGTTGGAGTTAAAAGCATGAGCCACTACACCAGACCCCATTTTTCTTGATATGCTCTTCTTACTGCATCTAGTCTCTTTGAGATTCCTAGGAATCTTAGAGAATGTGGATTTTATTTTTATTATAGATTGAGTTCTTAAATGTAACTTCCTAACATATGTTACCCCCTGCCATTATTATATTCTTCTCCACTGCCTACAACAGTAAACTGGGTGAAAAATTCTGTCTTTCTTATTCACTAGAACATTATTTGCCTGTGTTCTTTTACCAACTGCATTCTCTCTCCAGGAAGTAGATCTCCAAGAAATGAATATTTTTGAGCTGTTGAGATGAGAGGGATGCAGTAAGTCATTGCAACTATGTAATGTAAGAAAAACTCCATATTTTATTGATTATTCCCAGGTCACAGATGAGGATTCCAAGATTTGCTCTAGCTATGTTAACTAGATAATATTAAGGAAGAAACTGTCAAATATATTGTGGATTCTCTTGTAACTTTCTTAGGTAAATATTGATGCTCCATTTTCTGTGTTGCTATTGCAAATTTCAATGGTCCCAATATAATTATAATCTTGTCCAATTGCATTGAATTATCTCCTTTCATAGGAAAGTAAGAAACTTGAAAGAAGATCTCTCGGTCACATTCCTGTCTTTGACAATGAGAAAGACTTTGCACATTATACCTGATCAACATAAGAATTAATGAATACTTCTAATTATGAAACGATTCAAGGTATGGATGTCTAATCTTAAAATTTATGAAAAATTGAATCACATATTAGTTTTGAGAAAAATTCAAGAAAAATCAAATCCCAAAAGCTAGTCAGTGTCTGAAATGATCATGTTTTGTCTTGCAATACCTAAAACAATTCATTTATTAGATTTTCAAAGAAATGCGAAATAAGCAATTCATCTTTTCTAAATCCTTTCTGAAGTTGAAAATAAACCCTATTCTATTAAATTGCTGAATGAATTATCTAGATGCTTACCTCATTATTAAACTACAGTAAATGCATTTCAGAAGTTTTTACAATGAGAGTTTTAATATCACATTAAAGATTTACTGAAAACCAAGCACTTAATACAAGTAAACAAATTTGATAAATAGAACCTTTGTGTTTTAAGCCAAATAATTGAGAAGATGTTTATGTATCATAAAATGGAATTTTAAAACCAAATAAAAGTGACTGTGGAGTAAAATGTGGAGAGTATAAATATCTGCTCATATGGATATTATGATTTCTCTAAAATCAAAACCAGATATTAAACAACTATATAATTATACAAATAATGAAAAAGCTGCAACCAACTTGATAGATAAAACCAGTAGTTATACATTTCAAATATACCTCTCTATAAAGCATTCCTGAAACTATAAATTAAAAGCCCCTACTTTAACAGGAGCAAGCGTAAATATAAGCAAAAGCCAGCCTCAGACTTTTAAAATATTTCTTTTAAATTTTTGCATGCTATTCACTATTACTGGTTGTATTAGACACTTTTTATGTTGAATCTTCATTATAAACATTTTAGTCACTTTCTGAAGTCTAGGCAATTTAAACTAAACAACAAATCGAACCCTATTCATAGTGTATGCTGATTTCTGTGGTGTAAGTACTCACATCGTAACTGATTTTAAGTTACAACACAAAACTGAAAGGAAATTCATGGTAGCACACTATTAGTATTTCCATCAGAGAGATAAACCAGACTCCAATAACCTCAAGACCATTGACTACAGTAAAATTTTATAGTAACATAATAATTAACAAGTAGTGAGTGTTGAGTATTTATTACATTTATGTATTATGTCTAATTGTAAACTGGTGTATTTTTTTTAATGATGACTGTGTATAACAACTTATTTATAACATTCTTGAATATCTCGAATAAGCATTGGTGAGCTAGTACCAACTAGCTCCAACGTACCATTAGGAGACTTTTTTTTTTGAGACAGAGTCTTGCTCTGTCACCAGGTGCGAGGCTGGAGTGCAGTGGCACGATCTTGGCTCACTGCAACCTCTGCCTCCCCGGTTCAAGCAGTTCTCCTGCCTCAGCCTCCTGAGTAGCTGGGACTACAGGTGCACGCCACCTTGCCAAGCTAATTTTTGTATTTTTACTAGAGATGGGGTTTCACCATGTTGTCCAGGATGGTCTCAATCTCTTGACCTTGTGATCCGCCCACCTCGGCCTCCCAAAGTGCTGGGATTACAGGCATGAGCCACCACGCCAGCCCATTACCAGCAGGTAGTCAAGACTGGCTCTTAGCATTGAAAAGACCTCGGGGTTCTACTAAATAATTCTTAAAATCTGGATAAAGGAATATTTCAGGGATTATCTTAGAATATCATTAGTGGATAGAAAGGTCACAGATGATACGTTCACATCACTCCAGCTTTTAATCAAGATGTAGTAACAGGGACTAAATTTACTCTCTTAAATGAAGCAAGTTAAAAAATGAGTGAAAATATATAAACAGTATATCCTAAGGCATTGAACATCAGCTAACAAGGGACACTTTTATCTGAAAAAGGAAAAACAACAGCAACAAAAAAGCAGAAACAGAACAAGTTTGCAGTTTTTCTTTTTTAGCCTAAAATGTTCAGGTCATTGTGCAGGAAGCGGTGAACTCAAGCAGAGACTGGTAGTCGTTTCTGGTTGAAGTTACAGATATAGGTATCTGAAAAAACCAAGAGAGCTCTAGTTCACAGAACAAAGAGGAAAGAGATCTGTATAGAAATAAAACTTTGGAGGCCTACACGGTGTTCCTCTCAAGTATTCAGTTGAACACAAATAAGTACAGGTATAAACACGTTATCCCTGAACAGGAAAGAAAGATATAGAGGGAGTAGTGCCCTTAGCTTACAAAGAGCCAGAGAAAGAATTAGTTCTCATTAGCCAAAGTGGAAAAACTCATAATTCATGGACAATCCATTAGACTCAGAGAATACTTGCCTCTATCATGGGGAAACATTAAGCTCAAAATAAAAACCCCAAAGGAATAAAACTGTTTCTAAGTTACTCAGCTGTTTTTACAGACATGGTTTTATACCTAGCCAATCCCATTGTCTCTGCCTTAAAACTCCAAATCTGAAAACAACTTCAGCAAAGTTTCAGGGTACAAAATCAATGTACAAAAATAGTGACATCTCTGTATATCAAAAATATCCAAGCTGAGAGCCAAATCAAGAACAGAGTCACATTTGCAATAGGCGCGCGCGCGCGCGCGCGCGCGCGCGCACACACACACACACACACACACACACACACACGGATACAGCTTACCAGGGATCTTCACAAAGAGAATTACAAAACACTGCTGGAGGTAAACAGAGACAAACAAATGGAAAACCATTCGATGTTCATGGATAGAAAGAATCCATATTGCTAAAATGGCCATACTGCCTCAAACAATTTACAGATTCAATTCTATTCCCATCAAACTACCAATGACATTTTTCATAGAATTAAAAAAAAAAATCTGATATTCATATGTAACCAAAAAGGAACCCAAATAGCCAAAGCAGTCCTGAGCAAAAAAGAACAAGGTTGGAGAAATCACACGACCTTACTTCACATTATACTATAAGGCTACAGTAACGAAAACAGCACGATACTGGTATAAAAACAGACACATAGACCAATGGAACACATTAGAAAATCCAGAAATAAAGCCCCACAATGATCTGATCTTTGACAAACTCAGCACGAAGGAAAAATGAGGAAAGGACTCCCTATTCAATAAATAGTCCTGGGATAATTGGCTGGCCATATACAGAAGATTGAAACTCAACCCTCTCCTTTCACCTTAAAGAAAAATCAACTCAAGATGGATTTAAGACTTAAACTTAAAACCTACAACTATAAAAACCCTAGAAAAAAACCTAGGAAACAATATTCTGGACATAGGCCCTGTCAAAGATTTCATAATAGAATCTCTAAAAGCAATTGTGACAAAAACAAAAATTTGTTCTCACTTGTAAGTGAGAGCTAAATATTGAGTACACACAGACACAAAGATGAGATCAATAGACACTGGGATCTACTTGAAAGTGGAGAAGGGTGAGGATTGATAAACTATCTATTGGGTACTAATCTTATTAAGTGGGTGACAAAATAATCTTTGCACCAAACCGCTGTAACATGCAATTTACTCATGTAACAAACCTGCACATGTAACCCCCTAAACCAGAAATAAAAGTCAGGAGAGAAAAGATTAAGAATATTTAAAGTATATAAAACAATGTCCTGTACCTAACAAGATAAGATTCCCATGTTTAGCATCCAATAAAAATTACAAGGCATAGAGAGTTAGGAAATTACAATAAGATACAAAAATTATTTTAAATGATTCATAAATGATACAAATGATGGAACTGATGGTTAAGGGTGTTATTATAACTGTATTCCATATGTCGGAAAAGTCATAGAAAATTTTTATTATATCAAGTAAAGACATTAAGGATATGTTTAAAGAGACTATAATCAAAATTCTGGAGAGAAAATCTAAAACATCAATGATGAAAAATATACTAAATGGGATAACAGCATGTTAGACAGTGCAGAAAATAGTAGGCTTGAAGGCAAAACAACGGAAACTCTCTGAAATAAGTCAAAGATAGAAATAAAACTTTTATAAAAAGAGTAGCGGATTGGGGAAATGTGGCACCATTTTCTGTGGAGACATATATATATATATATATATATATATATATTCCCATAAAGGGGAGTTGACAACAAATTTGAAGCACTGATGACTGAAATATGTTTTAATTTGATGTAAACTACAAAGTCACTGATACAGAAATCTCAAAAAACTCAACCCACAAAAAATGTTACAAAAATTGAACAAAGGCATACATTAACCAAATTGCCCCAACAAAAAACAGAGAGAGAATCTTAAGAAAAAAAAGACAAGATAGTTGCAGTGAAATAAACATAACAGCACATTTTTCAGAAACAACTCAAACCAGAAATGGAAAGAGCAATATCTTTTAAGCATTGAAAGAAAAAATTCAACAAATGTTTCAAATCTAGAATTGTATACAAATTAAAATAATTTTCAACAAATCAATGGCAAAATTAAAATTGTTACAAAGACAAAATCTGAAATAATTTGTTACTAGAAGACTTACACTATAAACAATGTTAAAGGAAATTCTTCAAACATAAAGAATATTATAACATATGGAAAACTGAATCTATTCACATTACTGAAATTATATCTACCAGGGAACAAGTATCTACCACAGAATTCCTATGTCCTGCAGACTTTTTGTTTTCAATAATATACAAAATATTTCTTTCATCTCAATCATATTAGGCATAGTGCCACAGTAAGTGTAGGTCTATGTCAACAACTGAATACAAAATTAGAACCAAACCCAGCTTCTATCATGTTCAATCCAGAATCTCAGGTAAGCCAACCCTAATATTATAATTAAATTTAAGCTAATCTAAATGCTTTTCCTTCCCTCCGGTTCTAGCCTAGAAAATCTGTCCAAAATTTGTGATAATAAAAATTTACAATATCATAAAATTCCATTATTCTGTAAACTGTCTATTCCAAGCTTTAACAATTTGACTATTCATTACAACACGATGAATTCTTACCTTTGTTATAGTTCTGGAATATGTGACAATTGAAGGACAATACTTAGAAAATGGCAATAATTAAGAGGTTAGACAGAAAGTAGATCTTTCCATAGAAACTGTCTAATAAGACACTATTATAGAAAATAATATGGTTATATTATTTTGCAAAGAAATGTAACAGAAATGTATTAATAAAAGTATACTATTTTATTAAATGAAACTAAAGATTATAGAGACATGCAATCACTTATTTTATAAACATTTTAATCACAAAATTAATCTTAAAATATTTTTACTTCAACTTAAAACTCTAGCTTAATTAGAAACTTGATAAACTCATTTTATAAAAAAACTAATACATGAAAAATGATGGCCAAGAAACCATTGATAAGAGAATGGATAGAAGGCTTGCTCCTTGAGGTAAAAAAAATTATGTTATAAAAAGTGGAAATATCTAAATTTATTTGGTGGCATTATTGAATCCTAAAGCAAAAGATTTATATTGTTGATAAAACTCAGAAATAGTCTAATTTCTACAAAAATCTATTATGTAGTAAATGTGACATTTTATATTAAAAACAGAAAAGTTGACTCTTCAATAGTGCTTGAATATTGGACAACTCTGAAGAAAAACAGATTATTATATATTCATTTTACAATCACAAAATAAATTCTAGAATAATTAATAACTAGATAAATTGATTCAAGTATAACAAATAATAAAAGTAAATACAACTTCAAAATGTCTTAGAATTAAACATAATGTTATTCTTTCACGTATCTTTATTCCTTCTGTATATTCCTGAGGCAGGAGTATAGGGTCTGGAGGCAGGGAACCTAAGGCCAATTCATGCTGAATCAAGGAAAAACACTAAGGTCTGTAGACAGGGAATCTGAAGCTAATTCATGCAAACTTCCTAAAGCTAAACCCCTTCTCCCCATGCTAAGTAACTAAGGACCAAAGGCTATTTTCCCTACAACCCTCCACCTTCCATCAGGTCTCAGATGGAAAGGGAGAGTGCCTTAGATTGGCCAGGGTGCAAGTAGGGACGATCTCTTCATCTGCACAGAGCTCCAATTCGCCATAGCCTTTAATTAGCCGCAGACCAAATCCTTCATCCAGACAGGGGTAAACTAATAGGAACCTCAAAATAAAGGTACTTAAAACCAAGAAAACTTGTTACTGGGCCTTTGAGCTGCTTGCTCAGGCCCACTCTTGCCCTGTGGTGTGCTTTCTCAAATTAATAAATTCTTACTTTTGCTGCTTCATGTCTGTGTTTCATTCCTTTCTCACTGTGTTTGTAGGAATTTTGTCCAATTCTTTGTTCAAAAAGAGCCTGGACAACTTACGCTCAAGGCCCTCCTCTGGTAACATTACCTAGCTTAAGCTCAGTTTGAAATGGACAGAGAAATATTAAAATTTAAGTTCCTTGGTGAGTGTATTCTAGCACTTTGGGATCTGAAAAGTTTCCAGAAATTTATTCTACTTATTTCATTTTGATTTCAAACACAGGATGCATGATATTGATCACATATTGGCTAAAATGGCTAGTTGTTGACTTTTGCCAAGTATATTTGCCAAGAATCCATGAGTTAATTTACTTATATTCCACAATCCTAAATACCAAGGAAGATATTTATATATTTAACAAATTAAATATGATTATTTATCATAATATAGGCAACAGAAAAGCAGAAGTTTGAATAATGTTTATAATTACATTGAACAAGTGTGTAGTGACCCTGTGGAACCTGAATGAGAAACCTGAATTATTAAACAACAGCTTATTTTAATCAATGAACGGAAAAATACATAGTTAGCTTTTCCTATTTTCCTCCTAGAAGAGGGAATCTTAAACTAAGGGTGTTTTGTTGTTGTTGCTTCTCTATGTGGTTTTATTTTTCATAATTGTATCATCCAAGATATGAAATGCAATGACATTACATATCACATCAAAACATTTTACTTTTAAGACAGAACAGCACACACACAAAAATACTGTAAGTAAGGAGATGAGCTTTGACATATTTGTCAAGTCAAAATTGTAGGTAATTATTTTAAATTAAGTCTTCTTTTTTATTGTAAAACTGAAAAAAGAAAAGTGGCCAGAATTATTCTGCAATGTAAATGTAAAAAGTAGTATAGGCCATAATTCCTGGAGTTATCCATTCTGTTCTCTGTTTATATCTATATCTATATCTATATTTATATATAGATATAGATATGTAAAACAAATAAAATATTTATGTAAAAAACAAAGCTTAATAAAAGAAGCTAAATACAATTCAAGTTATGTTGAATATTTAAACAATGAACACTAATTTTAATGTGCTATTTAGTATTCTGTCATAAATACTAAAATTTAATAAAACTTGTGCACATCAATGGCATGTCTATTATATTTAGGGGGTTACATATTTCTCAACCTAATAAAAAGCAAAATTATTTGTGAGGTAGCGTAAACACTACTGATGTCATTGTAAAACACCATGTGGCAAGCAACAAAATGTCTACCATGTTTCTAATTAGCAACCATTTCAAAAGAGAAAATTTCTCTTTAAAAAAAAATTATTTTCCTCTCCTATGCTACAGACCCTCAAGAGAAAACAAACAAAGTTGTATGTTCCTTGAAAGATTTTAGAAATATATCTTAGGATGTCTGAAGGAATTTAAAGAAAGACACTGAGAAAAACAGGTCATTAACAATAAATCTTAAGGAAAAATGTCTTTAAAAAAGTACCAGAAATAATAACTACAAGAGTTAATTTTGATTTTGTTTTCTGAAAGCAGAAAATAATTTTTGGATATATTTATTAATGGAAAAGTAAACCACAGACTTCCAGCTCAGATGGCTGTGTATTAGAGGCCTCTGCTTTATTTTGTAGAGACTAAAAGTGGAACAATTATGTGTATACGTTAAAATTTACAAATATACAAATACTATGTATTAAACCAGAGGTGAAATAACATGGGTCGAAGTTCTGAATTTGGTTCCATCAAAGTCAGTAATATATATAATGCATTTGGTAACAATAATAGCAAATATTTCTTTGGGGCTTACTATATACAAGATGCAGTTTCTGATGCCTTATGTGTATAAATATATTTAAGCTTAACAAGAACCCTATGAGTTAGTGCTATTTTTATTAAACCAGGTTTACTTATGAGAAAGTTGAAATTGAGGCACAGAGGTTAAATTACGCAAACTTTTATAGCTAATGGAGAAATAACTGAGATACACAAATGTGTGGCTCTCTTGTCTATGAACTTTCCACTCCACTAGAAAGTAACCTGTAAGCTAGGTTTGCCTTGAGTCTTTGCAAATGATTCATAAACTCTTCTTTCTCATTAATGGGTTTTTTTATCACTGTGTTTTTTTTTTATACTCCAGTGTCAAATATTTATTTTTCTCTTATCTCTAGCTTAATTTGGGAAACAACTATCTATCTATCTATCTAACTATAAACAACTCTCTCTGTATATATAAATCTATAGATATAGATATATAGATGTAGATATAAATATCTAAATATAGATATGTATGCATAGATATAGATGTAGATATACATATAGACATGTAAACATAGCTATATCTCTCTCTATATATAGGTATATATAGTTGTTTATATATATAGATATATATGTACACACTTATATTTATTAAACATATATATATCAAATATATATGGTTATCTATATAGAGAGATACACACACATATTTACCAAATATGTATAGAGAAAAAAATATATGCATATATTTTATATAGAGAGATACAAACACTTATATATATTTATCAAAATCAACAAAACATATCAAAATATTCTTTTAGTTGTGTAAAAAATCACATTAATAAAAAACAGTACTCATAATACTGAAAAAACAAAATTCATAAGCCCTAGAACTTGTACTGAAAGGATTCTCTTCTAGTAAATGTTGTTCAACTAGCTTAGAATGCATTCTTCATATTTACTACTCTCAGTTCTACTAGGCCATATTTAAAACTCTACTCATCTTTGATGACATATTTCTTGGCTTCTCTAAGTAGCATTAACTCTTCTTTTACTTATGTAAGTGTTATTTTGCGTATATATATTTCCACATTAATAAATAATGGTGTGTAATAAATGAATTTAAATAGTATAAAAGTATGTGAAATTTTATTTTATTGTTTTTAGAAAAGGGTGTCTGCCTTTTTTCTCCCATCTTAATCGAATTCTCTTAAAGTAAGCACTCTTCTATAGTTGGTGAGTAGTCTCACAAAAGTAAACCAACTACAAAAAGTACTGAAACTTTTAATGTATACACAAACACATCCATCATAGTATGTGTCATAGGGTTTATATTTATTAGCTTACTAGTATTATGAGGTAGGAAGTGAGATTAACTAAAATAAGAAATTATCTTGAACCCCTAAGAGAGAGCTCTACTCCGGGTTTGTGTATGTATTTATTTGGTTGAATAAATACATCAACTTACAGTTTTATTAAACATACACACACACATTGCACACGCAGACACACACACACATACCAAACACACTTTGACTTGTTTGAAAGCAGAACTGTGTATAATGCCCATCTCTCTTTATTATCATCAAGGTTATCTGGAATAAATTTGATGAATTTCCTTTTGACTTTCTCATTTAAGAAATGGTGATAATAGTATCTATGTGAAAAAATATTGAACAATGACCATTTTTTTTTGTATACTATAAAGACGTTGTGATGGTTAATTTTATGTGTCAACTTAATTGAGCCACGGATACCTAAACCTCTTATTAAACATTATTGTTGGTGTGCCTGTAAGTCTGTTTCTGTAATAGATTAGTATTCAAACAGGTGGACTGATTAAAGTGGATGGCCCTCTGTAGTGTAGGTGGGCATCATCCCACTCAGTGATAGGCTGAGTAGAACAAAAAGGTAGAGAAAGTTTGGTTTTCCTTTCTTTTGGTCTGACTGCTTCAGCTAGGACATCGATCATCTCCTGCCCTTAGGTCTGAAATAAAATCTATTTCATCAACTTTCTTGCTCTTCAGCCTTCAGACTATACCACTTGCTTTTCTGGGTCTGCAGCTTGCAGACAGCAAATTGTGAGACTCTCAGCTTCCATAACTGCATGAGCTGAAGTTTCATAATAAATCTCAGGAGATATATGTGTGTGTGTGTGTATTATATATACACACATATATCTAAGAGAAATACATACACTGAGAAATATATACTCAGAGAACCTGAGATATATACACATATACCTCAGGTTCTCAGAGAAACAGAACCAATGAGATATAAATATATATATTTATTGAAACAAAACTAATGAGATATAAATATATATATATATTTATATCTCATTGGTTCTGTTTCTCTGAAGAAGCACTAACAAATACAGAATTCTATGAATTAATATGCGAACACATTTTTAATATGCTACTACACATTAAACATAAATGCATACTTAGGTATAAATAAAATGTCATAAATAATTATAATTATTGTAGTCATATATACAACATGTACTTATCTACGCCTAGAAGGCTTACTTACAAAATACAAGGCAAAATTACACAATGCTTTCCTTCTCTAAAATACAGTGCAAGAAATAGTTGTCCTAGTGGATCTTTAAATAAAATCTATCATTCATTCATGAAAATGGCATAATATCATTAAAACAAACTGTATGCACTTACTGTTCTTGGACTGGTAATCGATTCAAAGCCATTCTCTCATAGTGCCTCATGGAGTCAATGATTTTTGTTTGTGCTTTAGTGCTGACTGGATTTCGGACTGCATTATGAGACCTCTGAGCAGGAGAAGTTCTTCAAGGATTGCACTCTTGACCTTATTCAGGCTGTGATTTCATCTTGTGATCAGTAGTCATTTTGCAAAACACTCAGGTAGTAATGCCATCTAACATAAGTTTAAACATTTGAGCCATTATGTATAATTATTATTTAACATAATTTCACCAGCTTATTTTATGTTGAAAGGCATACATAGATAGAAAATATTTGGGAGTATATGAGTTTAGTTTTAACACGATGGCTGCTAACTCAAAGTTGAGATTACAAACCAATGTCTTTCTCTTTTTCACTCAGTTATATTTAGCTGCTATAGAAGGCATCTCTGGAAAGATATTTGTGAGCTACAGTTATTATTCCAAGCTCAACAGAACTGACATACCAAAATTTTGTGTTTTTCCCTGTAAGGTTAATGAATATTTACAAAGTTAATCAAGAATTGAAATAATAATTCAGAAAAAATCTGGCATACATTTATTTTTTTGCTTTCAATAATCAAGATTTTTGCTCACATCCATCAAATTTAAAAGGTAATAACTGAACTATTTATTTCTCAGAGCAAAATATGAGAAACTTGAAAATTAAGAAAGCAGATTGAGGAAATTCCACAGCTATGAGACCATTATCAAACAACATTAAGGAAAAGAGGACATGGTAAAAATAGACAATGTATGGCACCTTCCACTTACATATCTATTCAGTAAGGGTATATGCAGTCTTTATCCTGGTTCAGACAATGTGAGAGACAACAGAAACAAAAATTACCTAGGCATAGCTTCTGTCCTCAAGTAACAAACTGGCCAGTAGACAGACTGAAATAGTGAGAAAAATCTTAAAACTGTGAAAACTAACTTAATGGTTCCAAAAGAAGACATAACTAATTACCTTAAATTTCAGAGAAAGTTTGAATGTATCTTTTAACTTAAAAAATGATAATAATAATAATAATAATTGTTATTTTTTAGATGGAATTTCGCTCTTGTTGCCCAGGCTGGAGTGCAATAGGGCAATCTTGGCTTACCGCAACCTCCGCCTACAGGGTTCAAGCAATTCTCCTGCCTCATCGCGTAGCTAATTTTGTATTTTTAGTAGAAATGGGGTTTCTCTATGTTGGTCAGGCTGATCTCAAAGTCCCAACCTCAGGTGATCCTCCCCCCCGTCCTCCCAAAGTGCTGGGATTACAGGTGTGAACCACCGCACCCGGCCGTTAATAATTATTTTAGAAAGTATTCTATATTTTTAAAGATTTAAAAATATTACCCAAGTCAAAAGTTTCAAATACTAAGATTAGTAATATTTTGCTCTCAAAGCCTAACTCTGTTTCCAACAGATTATCATTGACGATACCTGTAAGAGATATGGTCTTGGTGTTTTTATTGCTTGACCTACCTTTTAAATACATGATATTAATTATTCATTTTGTATTTCACTGTGAATTGTGTTCTCTAGAACACATTTTGTTGTGTTTGTGTTAATGGGCAGAACGTTAGCTTGTAAAGTACAGAAAGCGTGACAATGCCTAACAGTGAAAATGAGATTTTTTGTGAGTAATGAAAAATTGAGCTCTAATTTTAATTTATTGAAGAAAAAGCTATGAAAGTTAGTTTTCAAAGGTTGAGTGAAGAATTTTTCTGCTTTTATGTCTGTGGTCTCACCCTTCTTTTTCTTATACCTATTTTAGGCTACAATAATCTTCATGCATTTTATAGAAAATTTTAAAAATGTTCAATTGAGCAAAATTATCTTTAATCATACCATTATGGCTGACTTTTTGGTGCATTTTTGAAGTTTTTTATTGTTCTATACATATTATATATAGTAGGAAGTAAAATTGATGGTAGTAGATATATATATATATATATATATATATATAATTGTTATTATTTCTTCTCTTCCAACAATACTACAGGAAATGAAGATTTTCTTATTTTCTTTAAGATGAAGAAGTTCTGCCTTAAAATCTGAATTGCCCATGATATATATGGACACATAAGTGGGATGTCAACATTTCTTTGTTCTGCTAAATCTTGGGAGAATGTGAGAAGCATTACTACACTCAGAGATTTACAAACAAAAGCCCTATTGTTTATAGGAGAGGATCTGAAAAAGCTGAATTTTTTGCAGAAAGACTGAGAAGGATTTTTTTATCTTATAGATTGCTAGCCAGAGAGAAACGGCAAGAGAAGCTCTGGAAGGTGGCAAGAAACTGGGGCATCAAATGAGGGCAGACCAGGAGATGCAGACACTGTCCCACTCATTTCCCAGCTGACTTTGCAAAGTGGAGGGGATCATACTGAATTGTAAGTTCTCTGCTGTGTTTTATTGGGGAGCAGCATCTCCCCACTGTGCCATATTTTTCATAGAATTCAGCTCATGCAAACTTATTTATGGGTTCTTTAGGGATGATGAAGAAAAACGAGAAATATCTGGGAATGAGAGAGGTGAAGCCTGGTTCAACAGGTGGCTGTACATGCAGAGATAGAAATGATAGAGAAGCAGTGGAATTAGCAAGAGCAGCAGTGACCAGGTGAGATGCCAGCATATACACATTTCTCCAGACGTGGTAGGAAGACACTTATTCCTTTAAAGCACATGAGAGGATGCGGTGGGAGTGACAACTGATTTTAACTAAATAGTAAGAGCCAATGTGACCCTTATAAGCTAAGGAACACCTGAGAAGCTTCCAGTTGTCATACCACACAGCCACACACACACACACACACACACACGCATGCACACACACACAATTCTGTATATTTGCTGTTAGACTAGAGTTTCCCTCTACTGCTTTCCAAACTGCTCCTTTATTTGGCAGGGTACCCTAAATGCCTCCCAAATTCATTAAGTGCAGACTGGCACCATGACTTTTAGACACCTAGGTACATTATTCCATGAACATATGTACTTCTTTTATTATACCCAGACAACACACATCATTTATTTTACATACATTATGTAAAGAAAGGATTTTTCTTTAAACACTAACTCATGATTTTGCATAATTCTTTTAAAATGTTTCTTTGCCTACTATTATAAATCCACAACATTTAAAAATATTTTTAGTCCTTACATTATAATTTGAATAAGTTTCATACAGATAGCTTATTTATCCCTGATAAATTATGAATACTAGTTTGTGGCATATTATTTTATTCATCTCTATATTTTCCATAGCTGCTAGCACAGTGCTTACAGAGAATGGATACTCAGTAAATATCTCTTAGATACTGAAGTAATAAAAAATTTATAAAGCAAACAACTGTTAAGTGACATTGTTTTTTTGTTTTTGTTTTACTATAAGACTTGATCAGAAGCTTATGGGTTTATTAGCAATTTTTATTAAATTTTAATCATCCATATCCTTTGTGTTTGCATTTATCACTCAGGTGACATAATGGTTTTATACTACTTTCCATGAAAGTAGAAAGTAATAAAATAAAACTATTACAAAATTAAAATTTTGAGACTACTTGTCCCAGTTCTTTCAACCAAATCAACATTGCTTCAGAAAACTCTCAGTAAACCAGTTCTGTGGTGAATACTTACGGTGTGTCCAGGGATTTACTATACCTTATTATTGTTTTGAAAAAAAGCATCAAATTCTTTAGAGAGATAAAAACAACACATTTGAAACCTCAGTGAGCTATATATCACAGAATGCAATTACTAAACAGCATAGTGCAAAGACATCATTGATGAGTCACTGAAAAAGTAAGCAGAAAAAATAATTACAGTTGTCTTCAAGACGCACACTCTAATTTTGATTTTATATCACATGCATAAAAACAAGAAATATGAGGTCATCTTGTAATTTTTCAAATAAATTTATTGTGAATATATATTAAATGATAGTTATTAAGATAATTCTATAATTTAAAAAAATATAAAAGTTTTTCAGGGCATCGTAAAATGAGAATTTTTCAACCATAGTTCAACTCCTAACATCATTGAAATGAATTCTTTGTAGAGAGTGGTAGGTAAGAAACTAATGGTCATCCTCTGCTGTCATGTGAAATTTTCAATGTTAGATTTAAATAAGTTTTCTAACGGGAGAAATATTATGAGTCACAGGCCAACGAACTTGTGTCTGAGCTGCAGTGGTAAGTAAAGCCTGTCTTGTTATGTTACAATACTTTATTTTGGATGGCTTATATATGAGTTTTAAACTATGCTTACATTCTAATAGAACTGCTCTGTGCCTGATCAATAGTTCATCATTTACATAATCAGTATTTGCATTCCTTCTAAATCCATTGTTTATTGGATCAGTGGCATGATAGAATCAGCTATGCCTAGGTCCTTTCACACTACATGCATGGATTTTTGCCTTTATGTGCAAAGTTTAGAAAATTGTAAGATGTTCTCTTTAAAAATAACATACCTGTTTTCTTTCTACCTGTTTTTGTATTTCTAAGAATTATCTTTCTATTAAATGTTTTTCTCATATCTGAATAATACATATATCATTTAAAAGAAACATAATTTTTCAACTCCATGAATGATAACAATATATTGGTAGTAATGTACAAATGCAGAATATTATTAGGTCGGTGCAAAAATAATGGTGATTTTTGCCATTACATTCAATGGGAAAAACTGCAATTACTTCTGCACCAACCTAATACAGCCTTTTTAAGGTGATTATGTAACTAAGAGCACCTCAGAGTTTACACCGGGATTTAAAAAAGTACTTAAGCCATAAAATTATAATTAACATTATTTTGGCAGAATAGATAACTTTTTAAAACAGTTTTATTGAGTTACACTTAATATACCAAAAACCTGAGCATATTTAATATGTACAATTTAATGACTTTGAAGATAGGAGTATACCTGTGAAACTATCACCATAATCAAGATAATGAACACAATTGTCACCTCCAATTGTGTTCTTCTTCCTTTTTGGCTTTTTTTGTTTGGTTGTTTCCTTGGTTTATTTTTTGTTTTTGTGGCACTAACACTTAAAATAAGATCTATCATTTAAACAAATTTTTAAATATACAATATTGAGCTGTTTTATTTCACTTGCACAAAATGATTGAATTCCAGACACCATCTTTTTTCACTTGTTTGTCTTAGCAGATTGACTGCCAGAAATCAATCTAATGAAATCATATATGACTCATCCTAAGCAACAATATAGTAGACGCAGAATAAAACATTTAATAAAATTCTAAGCCCTTCATGATAAAGGTTTCAACATATTTGGTACAGAAGGAATGTATCTCAACACAATAAATGTCCTATATAACAAACCACAACCAACATATTTTAACAGGTAAAGTTGAATGTCTTTCCTCAAGATCTGGAATAAACAACGATGCCTTCTTTCATTACTTCTATTCAACATGGCACTGGAAGTTCTAACCAGAGCAATTAGGAAAGATAGGGAAAGAAAAGGCATTCAAGTTGGAAAAGAATAAATAAAATTGTCCCTGTTTGCAGGTGGCATGATCTTATATGTGGAAAACCCCTAAAACATCACCAAATATGGGTAGATCTAATAAATGAATTCAGTACAATTGTAGGATACAAAATCAACAAACAAAAGTCGGTAGCATTTCTATACACTAAGAGCAAACTATCTGAAAATGATCAAGAAAACCATCCCATTTGCAATAGCTACAAAATAAAAAACACTTAGAACTAAATTTAACCAAGGAGGTGAAAGTTCTCTATACTACAACCACACTTCTATGTATCACTTGTCAAATTTTCTATTACTTCCATTTTGTTAATCAAAATAGTTTTGTTTTTTCATCTGTTTATTGATTCAATAGTACACATTCCCTAGAAAGTCTGTTATTACAGAAGAATAGAAACCAGAAATCTATTTAATGTTTATTACAGTGTGACTTTATTCTAGTTCAAGTAGAGCATTTGATTTATAAGTCATAAATCCATGTAAATTAGAAATATTTTGATAGTTTTTAGACATTTTGTGTTTTTTGTAGTCCAACACAGAAGTCATCACATAAATCCATTAGAATAATTTCAGAGAAATATTTTACATTTTTTCTAATTAACAATTTTTAAAGTATTATTAAACAGATGATATACAAGAAGGTAGGTTACATCTTCTAATAGAGGCCAGTTCAAGTAAGCAAATTTGTAACTGAAAGCTACTTAGGTGAATATTGATAACAATGACGACAAAAATAATGGAGCTCCCACTTACAGAGCAAGTAACATGAGACACTCAGTTTTAAATGCTTTACATGCATTACCTCAAATAACTATGCAGCAGGGTGTTATACTTTATAGTGAGATTCAAAATATTTAATAATCTCCATGATTCCTGGAAGAAGCTGCAGTTTCTTCAGGCACGTAGGTAACTGATTGATTTAGGCCAGGAGATGGTGCTCCTAGGCTCTATGAGTTCAGAGGGGAACTGAGCCTTTTGCCCTCTTGAGTGTTATTATTAGCATTACCACCAGGCATGGAATTAACCTCAAAGTCTCCAAGCCTGACTCAAAGAGGAACCTGCATTTGCAAACCTTCTCAACTTGGGTGACACCAGTTAAGTGTCAGTCTCTTAACCCCTCACACACTAGGTCAAAATAGCTGAATAGGGGAACTTCAGAAGGCCCACGCAGTTACAATTTGCCAACAAATGTACTACAAAATTACACAGATTGGCCCCATTGTCCCAGTGAATACCACTGGACCATAAGTCCAGGTGACGAATGATGTAAAAAATTTCACACAGTATATATCAGTTCTGACATAAAAGATTTTATGTCAGATGATTTTCTTCTCAGGAAAATGCTTTAAAGAGGTGGTATAAATTGAGTATGAATAAGCAGATGTTTACAAGTTTTCTTTGGGATCAAACTGAGGATAATAGTCTAGTCTGAAATAGTAACATAAGCTAACATACACAGACAGAAGAACATTAGACAAGTCCAGAAAATACAGAATTTGATTTTGACCTGACAGGAAGTTATGGGACTTATGAGAAGTATGGCTAGACATGTAAGTTTACTCTAAATCGCAGAAAACCCGTATGTCTCACATAAATAAATCAAAATGTATTTGTAAGTCTGTAGGGAATCGTTATAGGGAATTAGGATGAGGAGTTCACTTATTGCCACATTACTTATGTAGATAATTTGGCCCAAAGATGTAAGAAGGGTTGAAATCTAGAAAAATTAATTTAACAGAAAGCATTTCTAGCAATATCCACAAAAGTAAAGCATAATGGAAAAGCAGAAACGGATTGGTAAGAATAGAATAAAAGGTATAGATTCAAAAGATGTTGGGAAAATAATTTCTAATAGTAGTTCTGAACTACATTCATGAGGTTGCTCTAGCATTTACTGAAAAGGGTAAGATAAAGACAAACCAAGTAGCCTTCAGGCTGTTATCCCCTTTCAACTAGAATTACCTTCTTTATCATACGTCTCCTGGGGTTCTCAAATATTTTACATAATCTTATTAAAATATTCTTCAAAATTACAAGAGTAAGGATCCATTTAAAAAAAATACCTCTCTGATACACATACACATATGCATACACATGAATAATATTTACATCACACATGAGTATTATATAAGAATTTGGGAATTTATTAAATGGAAAAGAGTAAGACAGAGGATGAGAAAATGTTGGAGACCACATGAAAAACAATGCCATTGAGAAAATAATTGAAAAAATTATAGAAGTTAGGATGAAAAACTAGCTAATAAGGGAAAAGTTACTATTGATTTGGGATATATCAGGTTTATGATGCTTCAGGGAAGCACACAACATGGGTAAGATATTAGAGCTAAATATATGAAACGGGTCATTATTCCTTTTGAAATGACACATGAGATCATGAGAACATAAATTGGTCCAGGAATAAAAAAACAGATAGAAAAATGAAAATATCCCAAAGCAAAGCAGAACCGTAATGTAACACTTACCACTTCAACTAAGTCACAGTAGGACAGATAGGAACAGCTGAAAGGCAGAAACCATCAGTGCCACAGGGGAGCAACATCTAGACTACTTAGTATGAAGTTCCAAGAAAGTTTTTAAGTTGGAGAGAGGTTCTGCCTAGTGTTAATACTATATGATAAAGATAGGGTAACCTTTAAAAGTGGTGATGGATTTAGTTTTTAGGAGATTAGTTTCGGTCAGATGATGTGTGAAGAACATTAAGGTGGCTAAGTTCAAGTGCAGGGCCAGGGAGAGGTCACAAAATTGACTATTGTGTGGCATTTAACACAAAAAGGCAAGGAAAAAAAGATTTCAGCAAGACAGTATGATACTAAAAAAACATTGTGTCTGTGTTGTGGTTGTTTGAAAGACCATAGGATATACCAGTATATATTGTTAGCCTATTAGGAATTACTAATATAGATGGTGAGGGAGAGAGATAAGAGATGCGGCACATTTAAAGGAATAATTGATTGAGCAAGATTTCTAGTGTTTGGAAAAACTTAGGATATATCAAGTAGAAAACAAATCTAGACTTAAGTGAGGAAACATTTTATTTGAAAATACTATTGCAGTAATGGAAGAGGAATGGTTGCAGTAGGGACAAAAGTCTGACCATAAGATCTGCAAGCATCTTCACGTCAGGCACAGGGCTTTTCTTTTACAGGGAGGAGTAAACAAGGCTAGACAGAACCAGGTGTAGGGGTGCTGGATGAGCAGATGGTGAGATTAGGCAGTTGTGGGAATGTTTTTACCTGAGATCAGATGATGCTCAGGAGGGGCCAGTAAGGAGAGATGATTCCACATTCCAATACCTGCCCAAGGTGGGTCAAGGTTAGGGGCCTGTGGGGAACTAGGACTCTGACTACATTTTGGTCAAGACAAGTTAGAGAGCATTTTATCCCGATGGCTCAGTGGGACAAACTGTTCAGCTAATCGTTTATGAGAAAAATAATGACATTCCTGGGGGGGGGGTGTTGTGTCTGTCCCTGTCATAGGCTAACCAGGGGATCATCTGAGAGTCTTATCGAAGTCTTATGCGGAAGAGTGGCTCTTTGCAGAAAGCTGTTTCCAGACACAAAACGGCAAAAGGATTTCTTAGCGGTTTCTGTTTTCCAGGAGCACAGGACTGAGTAAAGTTCAACATTGTCAGTTATCATTGTTTCTACTTAAGTCTCTCAAATGTTACTGAATTAGCCAAAAAGAATGGAGAAAACGTGAATTGTGCGGTGCTGGAGAATGGCAAAATAAAAGCAATGTTCATCGAGATGGGGCCAAGTGTTTCCACTAAGTGATTTTAACTGAATGGCTCCCTCTAGGGACAATGATGGAGAACAGATTTCATCCCCATTGAAAGCAGTCTCCACTGGCACATTAATTACATAAATTCAGCGGGTGTGAGTGTGCATGTATGTGTCAAAGTCAAAACTATTTCAATTAAATTTTTCTCAGTTTTATTCTGCGGCAGTGGAAGATCTAGTCATTCAGAGCACATATGAACTGTCAGTGGTAGATAAAATAAGTTGCTCTATGACTTCAGCCTGTGATTCATGTGTCTTTAATGTAACAGTTATAGGCTTTAGTTTTGCACATTGATCAGGACTTGTCAATATTGTCAATATGGGGATTAGAGAGATGACCGCAGGGTGAAACATGTGAGTAATCAAATGTAGCAAAATATATAATCAATGATGGGGTATCAGTCAGTGTCCAAAGATAAATGACATAGTATATTGTTGGGTTATATGAAGCTATTTTAATAGAAGAAAGATTTACAAAGTTGGAGTCATAGTGAAGGAAAACTCTGCGTTACACCTAAGCCTGAAAAGATCAGGAAAAAAAAAACATTTTTGGAACCTGAAGCTGGAGGAATTGAGTAGAACGCTCAGCTTGCCATACCTATGACATAGCCAACCAGCAGGGGACATGCCTGGTGTAGAGAAACAGGGAAATACACTGCTTACCTCCTTCTCCTCCATCTTTCACTAACCTAGGGTACTTTTTATCCTGTAGTCCAACCAGAAGCCAGAGAGTAAGAATATCTGTTGATGACACCACATCCTGGCACAGAGTAGAATGCGTAAAGGTAAGAGTGGATGTAGAAGAACAAATGGAAGATTTTCAACTTGGGGAGACAGAGTGTTAGGATTAGAAAAATGGCTAACTGATTTTTTGTTTGTTTGTTAAACACTCACATGACTTTAAGTTGAATATCTGGTCGACTCCAGTGCAGTATCACCAAATTTCTATTTTATTTATTTAGAGACAGAGTTTAACTCTGTCATCCAGGCCGGAGCGCAGTGGAGCAATCTCAGCTTACTGAAAGCTCTGACTCCTGGGTTCAAGAGATTCTCGTGCCTCAGCCTCCTGAGTAACTGGGACTACAGGTGCGCACCACTATGCCTGGCTCATTTTGTATTTTTAGTAGAGACAAAGTTTTGCCGTGTTGGCCAGGCTGGTCCCAAACTCCTGGGCTAAGTGATTTACCTGCTTCAGCCTCCAGAGTGCTGAGATTACAGGTGTGAGCCATCTTGCGTGGCCTACTATCATCAAAGTATTCAGAAGAACTCACATGAAGACAGAAAACTTTGCAATATCATTTGCAATGTAAAATCAATTTCCGGGAGAAATTCTCCCTAACCTCAAGGCAGATGAAGTGAGAATGAGGGAAACCTATCTCAGATTTGTCTCATTGTATACCAGGTTTTAAATACCGAAATAGAGAGAAAAATGAACATTTTGAAAGCCACTTTATCTGCTCTTGTTTAAGGCATTCAAAGCCTATATCAAGCTAAAATACGCTCCTGTATCTCAAGGATATTATATTTTAAGAAACAGAATATTAGTTTATTCCTTAATCTAAACTCCCCTTGTACATCTTTACAGTAATTCCTAGGAAATTGGAGATGTGAACGTTTTGGTTGCATAAGAGGGTGTCAGAGAGAGAGAGTATCAATCTGGACAAGTAAAGAAAAAATGACTGTGAATTTATAATCAAAGGGACCATTAATATATTATTCCTTAGGAAGAGGATTTGCTAATTACATAGGACAACAGAATACAGGCTTACAAGGAATCTACCTATGTTTTATTTTAATATAGTTGGTTCAGTGAAGAGTTAATTACACGGGAGAAATAGCAATAAAACAATGCTTGTTTAACAATTTTTGACACTAACACAAATATCTCAGTCTTTGAAAAAATATGAAAGAAGCAAAGAAAACAAATGCATAGGTTTTAATAATTTAACATGTCTAACATAAAGGAAATACATAAAATTAGTACCCAAACAATTTCATAGCCCTGATAACATACACAAAGTTTACTTTGTATTAGGTTCAATGCAATATCAGAGGTGAAAAAAATATTTATTTTACCATAATTCAAGAATATTAGCCAATAGCAATAAAATTACTTTCATAATTTTTATATTTTGAAAACTCCAAAAAAACTGGCAATGCATTTAGATGATATTTGCTAAAAAAGAAAACAACATTTAGGAGACAGAGAAAAAGCATAATCAGGAAAAAATATATATTTCTTAAAATAATTTGTCATAAATAAATAATACACTAAATATGAGTGAAATCATCATTGACTTTAAATTAAAATAATCATAAACTGTATGCTGGGAAAACAAGAAATATACAAGTAAAATAGCAAAAATAATGAATTATTATATAAATATTAACATCTAGTAGTGATAAAAATATTGTGTGCATAGTATGTATATAACGACCACCTGTTATAAAACAAAATGATTGAATTGAAGTATTAAAAATACATATTTTACACGGAAATCCTAGAGATGCAAAACTATTTTATATTATAGCAACATAATATTATAAACTACAGCTGTTTATGAGTTCATATGTACTATTATATTACATTTATTCTATTATGTTTATAATTTATTATATTTACTTAAACATAGAAATTGTATTTTATTTTTTAACTTTCAGAAGATATGTTTAAAATAGTGTAAAATAGCATTCAGGAATATACAAATTGGTATGTACTTACATGAAATTCTTAAAAATTTGTCACAGGATACAAGTCCCATTTTTTAAAACAAATCTCAAGATGAAAAATGTTTCTATTTTATTCTTGCTGCTGTTGTGTTTATTAATTACTGATGATATTATAGTTTTTATTAGTCGTTTTACTTTATGTTCTATTTTTCACTTGAATTTTTCATGGAAGATTATGCAGCAGTTATTTCTTAAAAGCATAAATGTATATAGAAGTATGTGACCAATGAAAGCTTTCCAAGTTTTTATCATGGAGAGGCACACTCATTTCTTGCTTTTAAAAAGTTTTTCTCTACCCATCCATCTCTCATGAGTAAATGTGAGAGTCCAGCCATCCACCGTTCTTTTATTAACAGCACTCGCTCTGAAATGCTAGAGATTTCTATCACCTTTAGTCTTTCCTACTATTCAAGTTGTTCATTGGACTAAGGCGAGAAAATGGTTAAAACTGTGGTGTCAGATGATGAGTTCAAGGAACCAGATTATATCCACAAAGATTTCATCTTACTTCTCCTCTTTGTTACGATATTAACTTTCCTGAGCACCATTTGAATACATTTTTATGATGAATACATTTCCATTTTCTCTGGAGGAAAGAACAAAGCTCCTGCAGGATTCATTTTTAACCTATATTTTGAACTTTAGCACTCATCTTTAAAACACAAACCCTCAAGCCAAGGTCAACTATTA
The DNA here is from genome assembly GCF_009761245.1 of Sapajus apella. Taxonomy (NCBI): domain Eukaryota; kingdom Metazoa; phylum Chordata; class Mammalia; order Primates; family Cebidae; genus Sapajus; species Sapajus apella. The sequence continues at coordinate 19,514,682 of NW_022436945.1, forward strand.
ATCATTTCTTTTTCTCTTTATATACTTTTTTTTTTTATATATGTTCACATTTTCCCCCTTCCCAGTGATGTACTCTTCCACTATTTTCCAAAAATGTTGTTTCTGAAGTTCTATTTAAAAATAACACCTTTTCTATGGTCTTTCCGAGTAGGTGCTCCATTTAGGAAAGCAAACACACCAACAAGCAAATATCTCTCATATACGTCTCACTCCCAGGACTTTATCCACAAATGGCTTAGTACAATTAATACTTACCGCTTTTATGTTATATTTTTGCTGCCCATATGCATGTCTTTCTACAAAGCACAAAGAACCTACTTTATCTGTATTTATATTCTCTTCAGTTATTATGAATAATTGTTGTAGCAAAATCATACTAACACAAATAGTAAATAGCAAATATTTGTTAAATAAATGAATAATGTAATTAATTGCATGCTGGGCTCTTAAGGAACTGGAGGCTATTTCATAAACGATATTGTCAATTCACTGGGGACAAATTGCTCTTTAAACATTGCCAACATTTTCTTTCTGTACAACAAAGAGATTGAATTTGGCTCTGCTTCAACAGGCCACTTGCCTATGCAAATGTAAAGCTCAAATATTATTCTGAAGTAAGGAGCTCAACTGCTCCAGATTATACATGGGTATAATGTAAAATACTAGGTTTTTTCTTAGGGGGTGTGAGTCCCAAGGAAGAGATCTGAGAGGTCATTGGTTGGGATAGCAAAGTAAGAGGGATTTTTTTCTCTCTCTGTTCTTTTTTTTCTCTCTGGCTGGGATGGCAGGCAGGTGGGATTTTGCTACATGGAATCTGGAAAGATTGAACATAAGAATGTTCCCAACCATGAGCTATAAATTATCGTCTGAAATATGGTGTCAATAATAAGAGATACTTGGTTGGATTCCGTAGAGTGTAAAGCATGGCTAAAGGAATGGAGGAGCAGTGTCATCTGTAAAGTGATTTTAAGTTATCGTTTCACCAAGATTAAGCCAAAAATATAAGGAATCAAGGAAATATACTGTTCTTTACATTGTTCAAATGATCATATCGCAATTTATCTCAATTCAGTCATTTAAATCTGAGATCTCTGCTGATGTTCTCAAACGCATCCTGCTACCAGAAAACTAACAATTTGTTAATCCATTGGATTTCTCATTTGACTTTGACTTATGAAGTCTTAGAAATAAATTTTGGATTTAAATACCAGAACTATCCAAAGTCAAGTCTTTTCTCTTGCCTTATTATTTAATAATTTCCTTCACATTGTAGCTAATTATTTTGCTGTCTTGACAAGAAATTTTTAGGTAATACATAAAATATGTTTTCTTAATATACCACTGCTAACATGTTTTAAGAGGATACGTAGTTTGCAAACAAACAAACCTATAGATATTCCTGTATACAGTATAGGTATTTATTTGCATATACTATTTTGTTTAGATCTTAAATTGTTTGCACATACTAATTTTTTTTACATCTTAATGTCATCAAAGGCAAAGTCAGTATCCTTTATAATAATTCCTATGAATTATCTTGCAATAATGAATTGCTAGAGAATGTTCTGGAATTTTTCTTTCTTTCAGTCATTACAACTAATTTTTTAAGGAGTCCTGTTGAATCTATCTGAAATGCTTTTCTTGAACTTGTCTGCTGTTTTTACATTCTCATTATGCTTGCCCTAGTTAAGGCACTATTGTCTATATCTGAAATACTTCAAGAGTTTCTTAAAATATCCTCTCAAATTTGTATTCCCCAATAATTCCTTATCCTCACAATAGTCAAAACAATCATCTTAAAACATAAATCATATACTGTAAGTTACTTCCTTAAGAACATGTATGTTTTCATACTGCATTTGAAATAAAATAATGATTATTTACTTTACTTTGGCTTTCAAATCTTACAAATATGATTAATGTCACTTTCTGTGGCTAGGCTTACCATTCTTCTCCTGCCAGCCTTATAATATTCCTACCACCTATGCCTTTTTACTTCCTTGAACACACACATTTTGTTCTACCTAGTAGGCTTCCCTCTTGCTGCAATTATCTCCCCCACTTTTGGCAAGGTTGTTTTTTCTTGTTATTTACATCTTAATTTAAATGGAGCCTTTTTGAAAAGTGTCTCCTTGGTCATCAAATCTAAAGCTGGCCACTCAGACATACTCTTTGATATTGCTAAATATTAGTTATAATATTTAAGTTATTGCTCCAGTATATTTTTATTTGTGGATTCATCAAGGTATCAATCCATACATTGATTCACCCATATGTATATTTTCTTTCATTGATTCATTCATTTTATTACCATCACCCATCTAGAATTCAAGCTCAATGAATAAAGAAACACTTTTGACCTGTTCATTGTTGTTATTACCTGGGCTTATATTGGTGTCTGGTGTTTATATTAGTCTGGATTCAGATAATCAGAATGAATTTTCAAAAAGTTATATTTTCAGTATATATAAAATATTTCAGTATATATAAAAATATATAATAAATACGTGTGTGTGTGTGTGTGTATATATATACATACACATATATATATATCCCGTAATAGTATGAGACATTCCTTCGCTTATTACATATATATATATATGTAATAAGCGAAGGAATGTCTCATACTATTACGGGAAATCCCAAGATCTCCTGGGTGAGTCAGCAAGCTGGGGACCTAGGAAAGCCAATGTTGTAGTTCCGGGCTGATCTGTAGGTCTCAGAACCAGAAGAACACGTAATATAATTCCAGGATATATACCACTGTATAGAATAGGAGCTTCCTGAGAAGCTCCTAACGCAGGAAGGCTCTGATTTCCAGTTTGAGTCTGGAAACAGAACAAAAGCTGATATCTTAATTCAAGGATTACCAAGCAGGAAGAATTATCTTATTTGGTGTAGGTTCAGTCTTTTTGTTCTATTCCAGTATTCAAATGATGGAATGAGGCCCACTTATGGAGGACAATTTGCTTTACTTAATCTACCTATTTAAATGTTGAATTTCATAAAAAAAACACTAATATAGAAAATAACTAGAATAATGTTTGATAAAGTATCTGGAAATCCCATGGCCCAATCAAGTTAACACCTAAAATTTGCCATCACAGTATTCAACAAATAAGTGTTACACAACTCTTCAATATGACAATCACTTATTATTACTTTGCATACATTATCTCAACTAATCTTCATTACAAACTTATCTAGTAGCGACCGGCATCATGAATGTCCTTGATGTGTGAGGAATCTGAGTCTGGGAAAGCAAAGAAAACTTGTGCAATTGCATATACATATATTCATTGATTTTCTTTTAGAAAAATAAAATTTATGTATGACCTCAGATGTGTAATTTTTGATCTATTCAATAAGCTATACTCTTTATATAATTATTAGTCAATTATACTGTAACATTAAAGATATATTATAATCGTCTATTCAGACATATATCTTCCCTTCCCTACTTCTAGCCCTTGTTTCAATTAAAATCTGAATTCTATTATCATAGCGAATACTTGCTAAGCTATTTAATGTGAGTCTTCAAATACAAGTGCACTCATAATAATATACTGACTTTTCTGAATTTCTTAGCTGAGAAATGTTTAGTATTCAAATTTTCGTTTTGAATTTTGTGGGTTTAGTCATTATCATACAATTGAGACTCATCAATATTAATATCTATTTGGATGGCTTCATGATACATTTCTTATGAGCACCACGTTTACTCTCTAAACTTTTATGTTTAGACCTGTAGCATAATTCCAATTTTTGCAATTGCAGAGTTGTATTGAACAATGTTTCTCTATAATTCCTATGTACCTATGGATGGGCTTCATGAGCCCTTAGGAAAAATTGTATAGGCTGTAGACTGCAAATGAAACACCTGAAAACATGTAAACCTTCTTGTATATGGGCTCATGTTAACTTGTTCGATAAATGGGTACCCATGCATTGTGAAATTCTCACAAATGTGTGGATGCAACATGTTTAAGTATCTAGAAAGCAACTTTCTCAGTTACAGCTTCTCAAAGTTGCCAATATTAGGGAATACTGAGAATTTTCCTGATTGGTTTTATTTATTTGCATTACTTCTAGAAAGGGTATGTCTCCATAAAGTTAATATCCGTATTACCTTTTGAAATGTGATTTAAAAAAACGGTATCTTACTATTTTCATTTTCTCTTCTCTATTTACTTATGAAACTAAATATTCACAAGAGTATTTCTATTATGTACATACATCTTATTGAAAATTGACTATTTTATAGTAACTTTGCATAACTTCGTCTCTCTGAATCTATGTCATTTTCAGTTGCCTTCCATCGTGAGTGAAAATCAGGTCCAAACAGTGAGTTAGAGAACACATTGACTAATTGAGTGACAATAGTAATAATACTGCCAGTTCTATGCCTAAATCTCAGGAGACCCAGTTTGTTTTGTTTGCCTTTTATGCCTGTATAATCTTCATTAAAAATATGCCCAGGCTGGCCTGCAGAGCTGAAAAAGGATAAGAGCTACATGAAGCAAGGCTGCCCCAGTTAAGCTGCTTCATTTAGCCAAGCCAACATTGAATGAGGCCTTCATTCTACCTTTAGATGCATAAGCCAGGTCATGCACAGAAACCTGAGTGATCCCAGGTGAGACAGTCAAATCCACAGCCTGGTGATTGCTGAGATACAGTAATAAATTATATTTCCTTCAAGTTACCAGAATTGAAGGTGGTTTGTCAGACAGCAATAAAGGTTACATAATATATAGCAAAAGAAGTAATTTGTCCTAGATAATTTTTAAAAATCCCTTTTAATATTCTATGAAATTTTCATTTGCATAATAACATGTTTTAACATTTACATATTACTTTTTCTTTGTTTTCTTTATTTCCTTTGCTTGAACAAAACTTGGAGTAGTTTATTTTCTATCAAGTTTATAAAATTAAATGTGATGATAGAAACTGTATTTTAATTATATAAGTGTAGATTGATGCTCTGGATATCAGTTGTCAAACTGCAATAAGTAATTGAGCATAATTTTTAAACGCACACACATGAAAATACACAAAGTCTTAATTTCCAAAAACAGGCCATGAAATAAAATAAAAGTTATTTTAACCCTTAAGGATTTTCACGCAGTGAATGAAAACAATATTGATTTATTTTTCATCTCCATTGTAGTGACATGACATTAACATGCACAGAATTTTAAAATTAAAAGAAAATTATTTTAAAAGGAACACACCATTTAGTAAATCTTTATGATTTCATTTGTACCAGCAGATAATAATTTGTCTTTTTTCTTTTGCTTTAACTATATTATTTCCAATTTGTTTTCCCATGAACTCTCAATATTTTAAAATAATCAATAAAATGACATAATAATTTAGCAGTTAATGATTACATTCAATCAATAAAATGTTAATATACGCAATCATCTTTCGCACATGTGAAATGAAAAATAATATTGGCCAGGCCTGGTCACACACCTCCCACCAGGGCTTTCGGAGGCTAAGACCAGAGGATGACTTGAGACTAGGAGTTGAGGGCAGCCTGAGCAACATAGCAAGACCCTGACTCCACAAAAGAAAATTTAAAATCTGTCAGGCATAGTGGTGCATGTCTGTAATCCTAGCTACCTACTACTTGGGAGGCTGAGGTGGGAGGACAGCCTGAGCCCAGGAGTTTGAAGCTGCAATGAGCTGTGATGGTTACTGCCTGCCCTATACCCTGAGCAACAGATAGAGACCTTGTCCCTTGTCTCTCTCTCTCTCTCTCTCCCTCTCTTTCCATATACATATATATATATATATACACACACACATACAAATTTCTCTCTCATATATAATCTCATTTACAATATGAGAGAGAGAGAGAGAGAGAAGTTCTCTATCTGTTGCTCAGGGTAGAGTGCAGTGCAGTAACCATAACAGCTCATATATATATACATATATATATATATATATATATATATATAGAGAGAGAGAGAGAGAGAGAGAGAGAGAAATTTGTTTGTATATATTTAGAAATTTCTATATACATATAATTTTTTCAAGTATATTTCAAAATATTCTAAAAATATTGAAAGTATTGAAACACTTTCAAGAGTAAAACCCTATCTCTTAAAGTACATCACAGTCACAGCATTTAACAGAAATATATTTAAAATAATAATGTCTTAATATGCCATAGTATAGAAGAACTAGGCATTTTTAACATGTGACTTTGTGTGTGAATAGCAGTGCATTTGTTTAATCAGCTAATTTCATATATTATACAAACATATATTAAGAATTAAAATGAAAAGTAAAAAGTAAAATCAGGCATTATGGACTTATCCCTCATACTTTTCAGGGTTTTTAAAAATAGTTTTTTATATTCCAGGTCTTCCATTTCATTACTCTAACACATTCACATTGCTCATGTAATAATTGGAATAAAATGACATAAATATTTCAAAGTTTATGTAATAACTAACAGTGTTCATTACTTTTTTGTCAGTACATTTTATGTAATCATATTGTGTTAATTAAGCATTGGAATTGTATTATCTATTACTTATTGTTTTATAGTGACTGTCAATGATTATAGGATATAATTAAGATTTAACCTGGATTGATTTAGAAATCATGATTTCTAAATATCATGCATGGCACTAATTATACAAAAATACGTAGCCAGTTAAAAGTAGCTGAAAAGTAATTATTTAAATCTACATGGCAAATGTGTCTTATTATCTTCTCTTTTCAATAATTGATTGATTCCTTTAGCAATCACAGATTGACTAAAATATCATTAAAATAGCAAATGACCAAAGGTTGCAAAATATGATTGAAAGCTGATATAGTTTGGCTCTGTGTCCCCACCCAAATCTCATCTGGAATTATAATCCTCATGTGTGGAGGTGATTGGATCATGGTGGCAATTTATTCCATTTACCCTGATGTGATTATTACACATTGGATTATTACCCTGATATGATTATTACACATTATTACATGTTCTCCTGATAGCTTGAGCCCAGGAGTTTGAGGCTGCAATGAGCTGTGATGGTTACTGAACTGTACTCTACCCTGAGCAACAGATAGAGATATTCTCTCTCTTTTCCCCTCTCTCTGTCTCTCTAGAGAAAGAGAGTTCTAAGGAGAACCGATGGTTTAAAAACAGCAGTTTCCCCTGTGCTCTCTCTCTTGCCCGTAGCCATGTAAGATATGCCTTGCTTCCTCCCATCATGATTGTTAAGTTTCCGGAGGCCTCCCCAGCCATGCACAACTGTGAGTCAATCAAACCTCTTGTCTTCATAAATTAGTATCTTTATATCAGTGTGAGAGTAAACTAATAACACAAAAACCTAGGTATTTTGCAAATTGCATAGTGCCATATTTACTGGTTGGGGATTGACTGTTCAATGGGTAAGTTTTGTTATCTTACTTTCCTCATGAGAAAGCAACTGATATAAGATAATAATAGAGGTTTTGTCCCATTCCTGTGGCTTTTTAACATGTCAACAATTAACTCTGAAAACTCTACCCTTCCAAGCCTGCCATTGCTCTTACTCACCTGCTTTGCAAATCTTCACCCTCAGTATGTCACAATATCCTAGAAGTTTACAAACAAATTTCACCTCTTCTTCTGAAGATGGATTGCTAAAAGAAAACAACCACAATGAGGTTATGTAGAGAGACATTAACTGGATTTTGTTCTACTAGGCCGTGATAAACACACCGTCATGTCTGCAAACCCCATATTCACGTAGAGATAAATAACAACCTACTTATTCATCTGGGTATTTAAAATCAGCTGATTAATATCATAAAGACATTTACTTATGTTAATCATGCATTCATTCAATAAACACCTTATTTATTGTCTGCTCTAAATAAGGCATGGTGATTCATTTTTTCTCTTTTGTGTCTGATATTTATTTAGCATATAAAGATATTCACACTTTATAGACTGGGTGTGGTGACTGACACCTGGAATCCTAGGACTTTAGGAGGAGAAACCAGGAGGATGTCTTGAGTGCAAATGTTTCAGACAAGCCTGGGCAACAAAATGAGAACCTGTCCCTATTTATTAAACAAATAAAAACAAATAACTTTGTAGAAACTATATTGTAGATGCATCATATTATTGAAACAAAATAAATTATGCACTACAAAATTTTAATTTTATTTAATAAGAATGTTTGCTTTCTTGGGGAATAAGTATTGTCAAATGTGGTAGTTGTGTTTTAGGATCACAGTCAAGCCACCAAAAGGCAACATTTTATTCATTCTATCATCATTATTTCTAAAATTTTTCTATAATTACAAGTAGTTTTAGTACAAACAATAAAAATAAATGAGACTTACTATTTGCTAGCACAAGAGTGACTACAGTAAAAAACAAATTAATTGAACATTTTAGAATAACAAAAAGAGTTTAATTGGATTGTATGCAACTCAAAGAATAAGTACTTGAAGTGATGGATACCACATTTGCCCTGATGTGATTATTACACATTGGATACCTGTATCAAAATATCTCATGTAACTCATAATTATATACACTTGCTGTGTACCTATAAAATTAGAATAAAAATTAATTTAAAAATTTATATTATTCTCAGCAAACTGGCACAAGAACAGAAAACAAACACTGCATGTTCTCACTCATATGTGGGTGTTGAACAATGAGAACATATGGACACAGAGAGGAGAGCATCACACACTGGGGTCTGTTGGGGAGGCCAGGGAAGGGACAGCAGTGGGAGTGGGGATGTTGGGGAGGGATAACATCGGGAGAAATGCCACATATAGGTGATGGGGGGTGGAGGCAACTAACCACATTGCCATGTCTGTACCTATGCAACAATCCTGCATGATCTGCACATGTACTCCAGAATCTAAAGTACAATTAAAAATATGAAATACAATATAATATGATATACCTGAATATAGACATGCAAAAAAATTATTTCTTATATACACTTCATTGTTTTATATTAATGTTTCTGTAACTTATAATTAGGTATAATTACTGTGTACCTATAAAAATTAGAAATAAAAATTAGCTAAAAAAATTATTCTGGTGCACACTGCCACGTGTGTATCTATGCAACAATCTTGCATGTTCTTCACATGTACCCCCAAACCTAAAATGCAATAAAAATAAATAAAATAAATAAATGAAACAAACAAAAAAGAAAAGTAGCCTAAAGGTTTATTTTCTATCTGTGAAGTGAAACAGATCTAGTAAACATGCTGAAGGAAAAAAAAAATTATTCTTTATATACACTTCATTGTTTTCTATTGATGTTTTTAAAGGAAAGATCTAAAATTGACACCCTATCATCAAAATTGAAAGAGTTAGAGGAGCAATATCAAAAAAACTCAAAAGCTAGCAGAAGACAAGTAAAAATTAAGATCAGAGCAGAACTGAAGGAGATAGAAACACAAAAAAACCCTCAAAAATATTTTGAAAAGATTAACAAAATAGATAGACTGCTAGCCACATGAATAAAAAAGAAAACACAGTAGAATCAAGCAGATGCAATAAAAAATGATGAAGGGGATATCATCACTAAGTCCACAGAAATACAAACTACCATCAGAGATCACTACAAACAACTCTATGCACACAAACCAGTAAATCTGGAAGAAATGATTAAATTTCTGAACACTTGCACTCTCCCAAGACTAAACCAGGAAGAAGTTGAAACCCTGAGTAAACCAATAACAAGGGCTGAAGTTGAGGCAGCAATTAATAGCCCACCAACCAAAAAAAGTCCGGGTCTAGACAGGTTTACAGCTGAATTCCACCTGACATACAAAGAGGAGCTGATACCATTCCTTCTGAAACTATTCCAAACAATACAAAAAGGGAATCCAACCCCACTCGTTTTATGAGACCAACATCATCCTGATACCAAAACCGGCAGAGACTCAAATAAAAAAGAAAACTTCAGGCTAATATCCATGATGAACATAGATGCAAAAATCTTCATAAAATACTGGCAAACTGAATGCAACAGCAAATCAAAAAGCTTATTCATCAGGATCAAGCAGGCTTCATCCCAGGGATGCAAGGCTGGTTCAACATACGCAAGTCTATAACCATAATCCATCACATAAACAGAACCAAAGACTAAAGCCACATGATTATCTCAACAGATGCAGAGAAGGCCTTTGACAAAATTCAACAGCCCTTTATGCTAAAAACTCTCAATAAACTAGATATAGATTGAATGTATCACAAAATAATAAAGGCTATTTATTTATTTTATTTTATTTTATTTTTTTTTTTTTTGAGACGGAGTTTCGCTCTCGTTACCCAGGCTGGAGTGCAATGGCACGATCTCGGCTCACCGCAACCTCCGCCTCCTGGGTTCAGGCAATTCCCCTGCCTCAGCCTCCTGAGTAGCTGGGATTACAGGCACGCACCACCATGCCCAGCTAATTTTTTGTATTTTTAGTAGAGACGGGGTTTCACGATGTTGACCAGGATGGTCTCGATCTCTTGACCTCGTGATCCACCCGCCTCGGCCTCCCAAAGTGCTGGGATTACAGGCTTGAGCCACCGCGCCCGGCCCTAAAGGCTATTTATGAAAAACCCACAGCAAATATTATACTGAACAGGCAAAAACTGGAAGCATTCCCTTTGAAATCTGGCACTAGACAAGTATGCCATCTCTCACCATTCCCATTCAATATAATACTGGAAGCTCTAGCCAGAGCAATCAGTCAAGAAAAAGAAATAAAGGATATTCAATTAGGAAAAGAGAAAGTCAAATTGTCTCTATTTGCTGATGACATGATCATGTATTTAGAAGACCCCATTGTCTCAGCCCAAAATCTTCTGAAACTGATAAGCAACTTCAGCAAAGTCTCAGGATACAAAATCAATGTGCAGAAATCACAAGCATTCCTGTATACCAATAACAGAGTAACAGAGAGCCAAGTCAATAGGGAGCTCGCATTCACAATTGCTACAAAGAGAATACAATACCTAGGAATACAACTAACAAAGGATGTCAAGGAGAACCACAAACCACTGCTCAAGGAAATAAGAAAGGAGACAAACGGATGGAAAATCATTCCATGCTCATGGTTAGGAAGAATCAATATTGTGAAAATGGCCATACCACCCAAAGTAATTTATAGATTCAATGCTATCCCCTTCAAGCTACCAATGACCTTCTCCACAGAACTAGAAAAAGCCACTTCAAACTTCATATGGAACTAAAAGAGAGCCCCCATAGCCAAAATAATCCTAAGAAAAAAGAATAAAGCTGGAGGCATCAAGCTGCCTGACTTCAAACTATACTACAAGGCTGCAGTAATCAAAACAGCATGGTACGGGTACCAAAAGAGAGAGATAGACCAATGCAACAGAACAGAAGCCTCAGAAGCAACACCACATATTTACAATCATCTGATCTTTGACAAACCTGACAGAAACAAACAACAGGGAAAGGATTCCCTATTTAATAAATGGTGTTGGGAAAACTGGCTAGCCATGTGCAGAAAGCAGAAACTGGACCCCTTCCTGACACTTTACACTAAAATTAACTGCAGATAGATTAAAGATCTAAACATATGACCTAACACTATAAAAACCCTAGAAGAAAACCTAGGCAAAACCATTCAGGACATAGGCATAAGCAAGGCCTTCATGACTAAAACAACAAAAGCCATGGTAACAAAAACCAAAATAGACAAATGGGATATAATTAAACTCCAGAACTTCCGTACAGCAAAAGAAACAATCATTAGAGTGAACACACAACCAACAGAATGGGGAAAAAAATTGCAATTTACCCATCTGACAAAAGGCTAACATCCAGGATCTACAAAGAACTGAAACAGATGTATAAGAGAAAAACAAACAAACCTATCCAAAAGTGGGTGAAGGATATGAAGAGACTTTTCAAACGAAGACATATATGAGGCCAACAAACATGAAAAAATGCTCATCATCATTGGTCATTATGCAAATTGAAACCACATTGAGATACCATCTCACACCAGTTAGAATGGCAATTATTAAAAAATCAGTAGACAAGAGATGCTGGAGACGATGTGGAGAAATAAGAACACTTTTACACTGTTGGTAGGAGTGTAAATTAGTTCTACCATTGCAGAAGACAGTGTTGCAATTCCTCAAGGATCTAGAACTAGAAATACCATTTGACCCAGCAATCTCATTACTGGGTATATACCCAAAGGATTATAAATCATTCTATGATAATGAAACGTGCATACATATGTTTATTGTGGCACTGTGTACAACTGCAAAAACTTGGAAGCAACCCAAATGCCCATCAATGATAGACTGGATAAACAAAATGTGGCACATATACTCCATGGAATACTATGCAGCCATAAAAAGAATAAGTTCCTGTCCTTTGCAGGAACGTGGATGAAGCTAGAAACAATCATTTTCAGCAAACTGACACAAGAACAGGATATCAAACACTGCATGGTCTTACTCATAAATGGGTGTTGAACAATGAGAACACATGGATACAGGGAAGAGAACATCACATACCAGGGCCTGTTGCGGGGTGTGGGCCTAGGAGAGGGATAGCAGCGGGGTGAGGGGGTAGGGAAAATATAGCATTAGGAGAAATACCTAATGTAGATGACAGGGTGATGGATGCAGCAAACCACCATAGCACATGTATACCTTTGTAACAAATCTGCACATTCTGCAAATGTACCCCAGAATTTAAAGTTAAAAAAAAAAGACCAAATGGTTACCCAGTACAGTGAAATTGCTTGTAACTTTGTAAGTAATAAAAATCCTAAAGAAAGATCAGGTCAGTAGGAAGAGTTTGGGGTGGAAATTAAAAAAATAATAATAAAGAGCAACGAAACATAAATGCAAATATTAGTAATGCTCATCTAAAAATCATGGAGGAGAATGTGGTAGCAGTGATATTGAACAGAGGTGATGTTTCTGATATTTAATGAATTTTAACTGTAGCTTTATCTTTTGGTCTCTTATATGTTTTATGATAGAAAATTAGTTTACCTGAATATTGCTAAATATGAGACCCTGATAACTGGGAATGCTGAATTAGAAGTTTGGGCATCAGGAAGAGATTGTGAGATGAGTCTGGTAGGTAACTGGATGTTACCAAGAAGCTTCCTTCAACTATGGGCTGAGTGCACCTCTCACTTAATGTTTTTGAAATGCATGGAGTTTTTAAATGCTTATTTGAATAGTATCCACATAAATATATTTTCTGATAGTTGAAGCTATATAGATATGAGTGTATGTGTTTGTTTGCAAATGCATGTGTGAAAGAGTGAGAGAAGGGGAGGGACAAACAACATTTTTTACTGTATTATTGTAATCAAAGCCATGGAAGAATCATGTAATGTTGATGAGCTCTGGAAGGGGAATAACTATGCCTTGCGTGTCACATATTCTCCTTAGAAGCAGATATATATTTTTGAGACACAAATATGTCAACAAGAAATCATGGCTGCTATTAACGCTTATCTAATTTATAATCATTTATACAACTTACCTAGTGCTAATCAAATTTATCCCAGACTTTTTATATTATCCCTAGAGCCCAGATCTAAAGAGAAGATGATAAATGAAAATTGATAAAATCTATCATTGATAAAATACCAGAAAGAAAGAATTTGTTATTTTCCTAATTATGATATAGTAACCTATATTTATCTTTATAGTTACTGCTCATCAGTTCAATCATGACATTTTCAACTGTTTTCTAGAACCTTGTACCTCAGCCTGTGAAACATACGTAGTTACTGAGGCTTTCTTCCTAGAAATTTTATGTCTCAGAAGATTGCTACGAGGCAGGCACAGTGTCTGAAGAGCAGTAAAATTGTAGCTAACATGAGGAGTATATTCTTAGGAGAGGAAAGTTAAGCATTAATAGATTAGAAGTGAGAGATCCTAGACAGATAAACACCATAAGCAAATAAGAACATAGAAATAATGACCTTGAAGTGTCTAATTGTATGAGAAAAGACGTAGGAGCAATCAGTATCTATATGCCCAATTATCTCATTATAATACATTCATCAGACTATTAGTTTTTAAACAATTGAGAAGGATATTTTCTCAAGATGTTTATTCTAGCTGTGCCATGATGCAATTGAGATCATGTTTAGAACTCTTTTGAGCATATTCTTGAATTCTCCATTTCCAGTTATTATAAAACGTAAATGAAATAATGAGGAAATGCCATTTTTCAAAGAGAGCATGGTAATATTATAGCACTCTGTGTTTCTTCTTTGTTGTGTCTACCCCATGTTGAATTACTCATTTACTATATAGCTTCTAAACCAAACATGCAAACTCCCATGAGGGCAGAAAAATATTTGTTTGGTCTTGTATCTGAGTTCTCACAGTGACTGGCAGAGCTGTTGCTCAAAAATTGGGCAATCCTTACTTGATAATTTGAGAAATGCCTTGCAGAAAACATGAAGATGTGAAGGTTTTATTTTTAATGCAACTGCAAGGCAATTCACTCCGCTTGTGCAGCACATTCTCAATGAAACCCTTCCTGATAATTCAACCAGAAGTAACCTTCTTTTGAAAACTCTCACCATCTTTTGCCTAGACTTCTCTTAGTGAACATAATTCACCCTTGCATTTTCAATTGTTACAAACATATTTTATTTCAGGTATTGCAATTTCAATGTCCATAGAGAATAAAAGGTTCAAATCAATAGTAAATCCAGCTTTGGGTAATGATGGTCACAGTGTCAAACGGCAAAGTTAACAAAAGAAAACAGGTCCTATTCAAGTCCAGCTAAGGGAACCTCGTTTGAGAACTCATATTTGGCACTGTCAGAACAATTATGTTTCATCTCATCTCACAAATGCAAGTTCCTAAAGTCAGTATCTGTATTTTAATTTAAATAAATTGTATCTGTTAAGCATCAGAATAACATATTGCATATAGTTGGCATTACATTGATTTCTAAAAATTAGTTGTATCATGTAGTATAAATACTATTATAGTCTTAATAAGAATAAAGTTAGTCTAAATGAAATGAATATTAATTATTTGTTCAATTTATTACTCCATATTTGTGCAGAGCATTAGGCTAGAGCCACCGTATAAGTTAAAATGTCCTACTTCCATAAGAGTATTAGAGGCATGTTTGCCACAATGCACATTCCAATTATGAAAATTGCTTAAAGATGCGCTCCTATTTTATCTTGAAATGCTATGTTGTAGCATCGAATTCAGATTTTACATGAGAGTTTGACCTGGCCTATTAAATCAATAAATCAGCTAAAATATTACAACCTAACAATATATGGGACAGTTGTTTAAATTCTAGAATCATTTAAAAATTGTGGATGGGCTGCTTAAAAGCATGTATGATTTCTTATTCATTCTTGTATTTTCTAATGCTAACACTGTGCTTTTAACTTTTTGGTATCTCAAAAAATATCAAATGAATTGGCAAATAAAGCAATAGTTGAAAATTTTAAAAAGCTTTTCGAAAAATAAACCATATTTAATTTACTAAAACTTGTCTTAATCAAACATAAGTTTTTGGGGTACAGGCATCTCTAGGAAATATTGCAGGTTCAGTTCCAGACCTCTGCAATAACATCATGACGAAGTGAGTCGAACAATTTTTTTGGTTTCCCAGTGCATGTAATAGTTATATAAGTGTGCAATATAATTATACATTAAAGGACAAGGCACATAACTTAATGGAAAATAATTTATTGCTAAAAATGCTGACAGAGACAGGAAGTGAGCACATGTTGGAAAAATGGGCTGCAGACTTCTTTCAAGCAACACTGTCACAAATTTCCAGCATGTGAAAAAACAGTCTCTGTGAAGAGCAACAAAGTGAAACAATAAAGTGAAGTGTGCTTGAATTAGCAAGTAAATTCATATAAGTAAAACTGAGCACCTTTCTTTTAGAAATTCTGGGCTGAAGGCTTCGGAAAAGAAAGTTTGGGTAATTTTATTATTTTAATCTGACCTCCACGCTAATATCTTGTTGCCCCGATTCCATATATGACTTTTCCAACATGGCATTTGCCAGACCACTTCTTAAACCTCAGAGTATTTCCATTTAATAAATATTTCTTAAAATCTCAAGATTTAATGTACGGACAATGCTAATATTAAAATTACATTGTTAGATAACATATTTCTTTGTGTACTTTGTTATGAGATTTTCTTTGTGTACTTTGTTATGAGATAATCAATTTATATATTTGTACTGCATAAGAAACTCACCAAGGGAGGATCCCTTCACCCTAAGACTAACGAGGGAAATATGGAGAAACCTCATTTCTACAAAAATTTATCCGGGCATGGTGGCATGCCCCCGTAGTCCCAGCTACTCAGGAAGCTGATGTGGGAGAATGACCTGCGCCCAGGAGGTTGGGGCTACAGTGAGTAGTGATGGGGCCACTGCACTCCAGCCTGGGCAATGGAGTGGGAGCCTGGCTCAAAAAAAGAAAAAAGGAAATGACTTTGGGTAGTGAGAGTCAAAGGAAGTGTTTTTTTTTAGGATGTGCTGAGATGCCACAGCTTCAGTTTCAGCAGGATTCAGGTGTTTAAACATGTCCTCAGGAACCCATCTCCCTCGCTCCTTCTTTCAGCTCTGTTTTCCTTGGCTTTGGTGTTGTTTTCTGACAGTTTCACAACTACTGTTGAACGTGGTGACTATTGCTCACAGTTTCTTCAGGTAGGCTCTTTGGGAAAAATTTATTGTAATTTTATGCAGGCTGCTTCCTGCAATGCTATCATAGGAATAAAGTCATCTTCAGAACCACTTTGTTCTTAGTCCTGCATATGATATTCCTGCTACTGATTCCTAGTTCCTGAAATGGAAATAGTTTCCAGCCTTTACTGATACCTAACCGTGGGTAACAGGTGACACTTGCCAAAGTCCTGTGTCCCCTTGGATGAGAGAAAAAAAAAAATCATTGCCTGTTTGCACCACAAACTTCTCATCTAAACTTTATAGCTCCCTTTAAAAAGATGCCTGGGGCTAAACTGAGGATCACTTGAGCCCAGGAACAGCATAGCAAAACCAAATTTCTCTTAGAAATCTCCGTCTCTATACACACATACATATTATTTAAATATATGTATGCATATATATATATTATTTGTATATCTGTACATGAGAATTATATATATTTATGTGTACATATGTATATATGTGTATATACATATGCATATAACTACAAATACACACAAGGTTATGCATAATACCATTAATTGACAATTCTTCTGCATTTATAAATCATGGATAAAATAATCGAAGCCACTTTATTTTTCAGTTGAACATAACACATAGGCATAACTACTTTTTTAAAACATTCTAAAACCAAATAAAATTAGAAACAATTATTCTGACAAAAAAATATTGAAAGCCATTATTTTGGGAACATTTGGTGATTTCTGGACACACTGGAAGAGAATGCTTAAAATTGAGATTGCAATAGGAGAACAGATTGTAAATTAGCCATAAAAATCATGTGGAAATATTTGCCAGTTTAGTTCACGCAACTTGTAATATAATGTATACTACTTGTAAATAAACAAACTTCTTTCAAAACCTTTAAAGTATACTTTCCCTATGCTTCTTATTTTGACATGCACTGTCACTTGAAAATAGAAACTAAATACTTTCTTGAAGAGTTGACACGTCTTGATACTTATTTAGGTACCTTATTATTTCACATTTCAGAAAAGAGAAATCATCTGAGTGTCATTTTGTCTAATTTAATTAGTCCAACACTAGTTCTCAGCATACACTTTACAATGTGTCTCCTTTATTTTACTCACCATTTTAGTCCTCTTGCCAGATGAAAAGCAAAAAGAAATCTACATCTATTGTGATTTTCAGTACCACCTTCTCCTTTTGCTTTTTACTCATCTTATTTTGATATGATATGTAAGTTGATATTTTCACCCCCGTTTCTGTTTTCCTAAACTATACAATGAAAAATTTACCCTAAATGATACACCAATTTACAGGGCAAATATGCTAAAACAAATCATCATTACTTATTCTCATTAAGGGGAAGAAATTGTATGCTGCTGAAAGCTAGCCAAAAGGAATTAATATCAGTTTTATTTATCATAGGTAAGATTTTTAAAATATTTTTCAGCCAAGTAGTCCTAGACAAAATGTCATTCTCTTCTGTTCAATAATTTATAATTCTCTTTTTCATCAGACATTGTACTCTTCTTTTATGAAAGGTGAAAGATTATAATTTTACCCACATTTCCTTTCAGTTATATAGATTAGTATAAAGATAGAACATTTTCACTCTGTCCTACATAATCAGTTTATTTGCAAAAATTACTTGTCTCCCAAAGCTGATCCCATTCAACCAATTCACCTCTTGTCTTCCAGCAGAAAAGAATAAGCACCTTAAAAAATAATAGCATACAATTGTATTAAATTTTAACGATCCTCCAAAAGACGTTTGAAAGTGTACACAATCAAATACAAATATATGTTGCTCTTCCAACTCCTTGCTTTTAAGAGCAAAAGAATGCTATGCACACTGTTCTAAACCCTGATTTTGTATTTAGCAATTCATCTTATAAAACCTTCTGTACTGGCTCATAAAAGTATTTTATTTTTTATAATATTCATATGTTAATTGATGGATAATTGCCTTGCTTTCAATCAGTTTCAGACATTACAGACAGTGATGCATTGAAAAAATGAGGTATACATTATTTTTAATATCTTTAACTATATGTGTTATAATTTTTTCAGAATTTGAAGTGCTAGACACACAAGGGTATACATAATTTTATTTTATTAGATATGGACAAGTTGATCTCCATATAGTTTTTATCAATGTACAACTTCATCAATAATGAATGATCTTTTAAAACATAATTTAATCCAATGTTTATCTTTTAACCGTTCAATAATTTAAAAATAATGCCATTTTGATTTTCTTTATTTACAAGAGATGGTAAGCATTACTTATATATTTGAAAGTTTCTATGAACATTCATATTTTTAATAACTTTTCAATTGAGTTAGGTCTTAAACTAATTTGTGGAAGCTGTTTATATACTTGAAGGATTACTTTTTTTGTCCATGTTATGAATTGTAAAATGTTTCTCAATAACATTTTTGTCATTTTACCTTTACATTCTGCTTATAGTTTTTATGCCACACCTATTTTCTTTACATTGTAAGTAGTTGCATATATCAAGCTTCCCAATCACTTTAGGAATTTTGAAACAAAGTTAGAAAAAGTTTCAATATTCTAAAATTTTAAAATAATAACAATTCATATTATTTTAGTATATTGTTATAGCTATTATTTTAGAATTTGTTCTTTGTACCAAATCTTACACCAGTCAGAAGAGCTATTATTTAAAAGATTTTTAAAAAGCTATTATTTAAAAAACAGATGTTGGCATGGCTGTGGAGAAAAATAGAATGCTTCTACACTGTTGGTGGCAATGCAAAGTAGTTTAGCCACTATGGAAAGCATGTTAGAGATTTCTCAAAGGACTAGTAGTAGACCTACTGTTCTGCCCAGCAATCCCATTGCTAGGTGTATATCCAAAGGAATATAAATCATTCTACCAAAAAGACACAGGCACCCATATGTTCATTGAAGCACTATTCACAATAGCAAAGACATGGAGTCAATCTAGGTGCCCATCAATGGTGGATTAAATAAAGAAAATATGGTAAATATATATAAATACCATTGAATACTATGCAGCCATAAAAAACAAAGAAATCTTGTTCTTTGCAGCGACATGGATGCAGCTGTGAAACATTATCAGAAGACAACTACTGCAGAAACAGAAAATCAAATACCACATGTTCTAACTTGTAAATGGAAGCTAAATATTGAGTACAGGGGGACATAAAAATGGAAATAATAGACACTGGGAACTACAAGAAGAGGGAGGGAGGGAGAGAGGGAGGGATGAGGACAAGGATTGAAAACTACCTGTTGAAAACTATGCTCATTACCTGGGTGAGAGGTTCAACCATACCCTAAACCTTAGCATCACACATTAGACCGTTAAAACAAATCTGCACTGGTACCTTCTCAATCTAAATAATTTGAAAAATATATATATTAATAAGATGTCTGAATTATTAATCCAATTAACATTTAATTTCAGAACATTATCCAACTATTAAAAAACCCAAATATTGAATGGTCATCTTTTTCTCACTAAATTAAGATGGCATCATCAGCACTTACATTACTTAATATTTGTTTATATTTGTTTCTATATCTGGATGTCAATTGTCCATTTGCCTGGCATATACCAATATTTCATCACTTTAATTATTAAAGGTTAAAATATGTTTCACACCAGGCAGAGTAAATCACCATTCATTGTTCTTGCTCTTCAGTGTTTTGTGACTGTTTATGTAGCATATTTTTAATGTGCTGACTCTGTACACACACTGCCTGAATTTGAAGTCATGTGTTTATGGCTATGACATCTTTAGCAAGTGCCTTAATTAGTTTCATGTTAGGAAATATTAATATTATCTACATAAGAGGATTATTACATATACATGTAAGGGGTTTAAATACTATCTAGCAAAAACTGCTCAAATAAATAATATGTTCTGGAACTATCATTTAAACTATAGTAAAAAAAATGTATTATGACTTATCCAGTTAAAATGGAAATATTTTAAAGGTATTTTAGTATGAGATTATAGATATGCATATTAATTTAATGTGCATTGTCATCATCAATGCACATTGATTCTGTATAGTACCATTGAACATCATCAATATGTCATTATTTGTTCACATTCATTGGACATAATGAAACAAACATTTGTTATGAAACAAACAATATCTGTTTCATTGTGTACAACTATTTCCTTGTTTTTTTCCAGAACCTATGTTTTTTATACATGGATACAACATATTTCAGTCGTTTAAAATGTTTCATCTTTTTTGGTTTTTACTATAAATAAGGTCTTTACTCCAATTATCTCTTGTAACTGGTTGTTTTAGTTTCATTTTGTTTTTACATACAAAATTATAGCTTTTGGTATATTAATTGTATATTCTTACTATATAGCTGCAATCTGTTATTATTTGTACTGAATTTTCAATTTATTCATTCAGGTTATCCAGGTATAAAATCATAGCATCTGAAAATAGTAACAATTTTACCTCATGCTTTCCAGTATCTGACTCCTCATTGATTTCTCTTCTTCAATTACATTGACTAGAGTGACCACTAAAATGTAAATAATAGAAATTACTGTAGATATTTATCATGTTTCTCCCTGTAACTTTAGTGGAGAGTCATCTAGAATAGTTCCACTAGAAATAATTCTGGCTTTAGGCTGAAATTTTTATTTTATTTTCCTTAGTAATTTGAATTTTAAAAGTGCTGTTTTCAGCAACTACGTAAATAATCATATTTTTACCATTAACATCTAATAACCTGATAAAGTGTATTAATAGATTTTCTAATGTTAAAATACCAGCACATTCCTTCAGTTAGCCTTATTTAATTAGCATGTATTTTAATCAATTCTTGATTCCAGTTGCTAATATTTTATTTAAAATATTTACACTGATATTAATAAAATATCTCAATAGTTTTATGTTTATTTCCAACCTTACAGGTTTTTGTATACATTTATTAATGATTGATACATTTTCTCTCAAATACCTGAAATAAAATTAGAATTATTTTTCTCTCAGGAATATATATAATCCTGCTATGAAATAATCTTGGCCACATAGTAAAGGCATTAGAAAAAACCCTCTAAATCTGGACAATGTAAGATAAAATGCTTCAACTTGGCTGGCTTGGCTCAGTTTGGTCCATTCATGTTTCTGCAGTGAGCTTGGGTCAGTTTTATGCTTTGCTCTAATGCTTAGACAGTCTCATTTATCTGGTGGTTGTCTGTTTTGGGCAACGAAGTTTGCTCAGCTCTGCTCTCCCTATTTTCTTGTCCTTCAAACTATTAGCTCAGGCTTGATTGCAGAGCTGAAACAGTGATCAAAGGCAGGAGCAGAAGGACATGAGGTCTGTCGATGCTGAGGTTTAGAATTGACACATTGTCACTTTTGACATATTTTACTGCAAAACGCAAGCCACAGTATCAGCATACATACAAAGGGTGGTGAAATAAACCTAACTTCGTTGATAAAAGTAACTAAAAAAATGCACTTCAACGACCCCTTAAGGTAGTATTCAAACAAAAAAGCATGATGAAAGACAAAGAAGCACTCCTCCTGTTGAAGATATGAGTTGGGAATATTTATGCACCGAATAATAGTACCAACGTTTGTAGAGTAAAGACTATGGAAATACACTTTTTTGTTAAATACACTGTTGTTATATATATATGGTTAAAGTCACATGATTTTCTGTGATGTTCAAATGAAACTGTCCAAAAATTTACTTTTATTCTGTGCTTAGTTTTTCATTTTTCTTTCATTTTTAGTCTTATTTGTACATGTTCAGAAAGAACAATATTCTGCTTGTGTTTTCTGTAATTCACTCATTTGACTTTTATTGATATGTTATAGTCGTACATATTTTCACCTGTTTTTGGTTTCAGTTTTTATAATTAACTCATAATAAGTCCTACTTTAACCACTCAATTTTTGCTCATCTAAAATGTGTTTTCAAATATTTACTTTCATAACAAGTAAACATTTTTTGTCACCATTAAAGGTTTGTATTGCAAACAGATTATTGGATCAGTGGATTATATGTATAAGCTCTTTCAATTTTCACACCTGTATCATCCCCACAATCTTTTCTAGAACTCCTACCTTCATCATGAAGTACCATGAGCTTTCCAATTCAAATACAAGCTTCACAGCATTTTTAATCTTCTAAGGGAAATACCATGCAGAAGGTGACTAGATTTTTAAGCTTTCTCTGTCTTTTCCAATGTTGACTGCAGTCAATTTGCTGGCCACTTCTTTCAAGGCATTTATATGTACTTTTTGGGTTATGATTTCCAACATTTTCTTCTGGATATGAAGGGTCTAATGGTATTGATCATCAAAAGCCTTCCAAATCTGTTTCCTTTTACAGTAGAGTTATCACCGAACTTATGAACCACCTCAATGTCAGTAGTGGTGACACCAAACTGAGCTTCAATCACAGTCTCCTATTTTTTGAACATGGATCCCATTTGGTCAGGGATAAGACACATGCCCTACTCATGGACTTCCTCAATAATTAACCTGAAATTTCTGAAAGCAATTTTATCATTCTGCAAGGCTTGCAAAAAAAAAAAAAAAAAAAAAAAAAAAACGCATTCCTTGAAGCTACCAAATATAATTTTGGTTCTTTAGTTATTGTAATGAATGTTTTTCCAATATATCTAATATCAAATATGGCTGGCACCTTTATATCATACCAATCATTTTTAGAAAGCGAATCAGCCCCTTTATTTACAGCTCCCTTTTTGCTGCCATTTGTAAGGCGCTTGTTCTTGCCAATTGCCATAGTGCTTGCTGTTCTGAGAGCCATAAGGGAAGTGTTTTTTTTTTTTTTTTATACGATTCATGTTAAAATTATTTCTGAAAATCTTGACTTTTAAAATTATTTTTCTGTAGACTTTTTGTGAAAGCCATAACTTTGATAGATACATAATTTTACATTACAATATGTTTGCAAGATCTTTTATTTTTCTATTTGTGGTTCAGTGTTGTGGTGGAAAAATGTAAGTCTTGTCTGAGTTGTTCTTATCCTTAAATGTTACATGATGTGTTTTTATAATTGCCCAGTAGATTTTTCATTTCCATAGATTTTTCTTTTCCATTCAGTTACTACAAAATATTTGAGACTTTCCATTTTGTGTCAATTTCCCCTGAACTGGTGTGTCTTCAAAATATTTAACTTTAAAACTAACACATATTGAGCATGTACATTGTGTAGACTGAATTATTTAATTCAATTAGCTTCTCACTCTATGGAGTAAGAGTAAAAGTCACCATTTTCTTGGCAGGATAAATTAGGGAAACAAGAGGTTAAATAAGCAAATAATCAGTGAAGCCATGATTTGAACATAGAAAGCTCGGTATAAACCCATGCAGTTGTAATCACTGCACTGTACTTGTAGATGCAAATTCTTCTTTTGGTAGAAAAGTCTTCTCAACTGCATCTTTAAATAATATTATTTATTTGGAGTTTAGTGATAGGCATATGATGGTCTCCTTTGTCTATTTTTTATATCTGTCATTCTTTTTCTAATTTTTTATAAAACTTTCAATGACCATTTTTTATTGGGTATTAATGATTATTTTAGATTCGGATGCATCTATTCTTGCTTGTGCTCTTTCCCATTCTGGTTTTACAGTCTTTTTCATCCAGTTATTTTTTAATATTTCCTTGCCAAATAGGTTTATTTTGTCTGTTTCTTCCTATTTTAATTTTAATCACTGCATTTCTATCTTGTGGTTTTTCTTCAGAGTGCAAAATCATTTGCCGTTCAGTTTTTAAAAATTATCATGAAAATTTTGGTTCTAATTTTTATTTCTTCCATGGCAATATTTTTCTGAGAGTTTATCTCATAAGCTGTTAATACATGTGGCTGTCATGAGATAGTCTGTAAAAAAGTGAATAGATATTTGGTGTTTAAAAAGGCTTTATTAAACAGAGTATTTGACAAGTGATGAGGTTCATGTTGTTTGTATAGAACATTCTAGAAAGAGTAATGTTCTACTGGAGTAGTTAATCCTACGGGATTAGGAAGATATACATACACATTAGAAAGAAAGTGGGACTCATAGCAAATGGCCATGGAAAAAGCTTGAGGTGGCAACAAGGATTATATCATTTCTATTGCTGTATAATAATTTTTCCAAGAGTAACATGAAAGCTTATAGAATGTTTTCATCAAGTGTTTGTATTTGAAAAGAACAGTCTGCCTTAATTTAGAGGCATTTAAAAGTCTGTAGATGGGGGGTAGGAGAAGTCCCTGCACATATTGCTATCACAGCCGCATATCATCATGCGTAGTATTTTTCTAATGACTGTCTACAAAAATAGATGCTTATGATCTTAAGAAAATACTTTGTGTTTAATGCCATTTCTATGGTTACTGTTCGATGAATATTACTTTCAGTTTAGATGCATTTGAATTTGTCTTCACTGATCTCTCTCATTCTCACTTGTATGCAAAGGATCATAAAGACTTAAATTTTGCTTAAATATAGTCCCCTTAATATCTGACAACTTGGCTTCCTGCTTTTTCCATATTGAGATCCTAGACTATAAGCTCAACAATAAATTGTTCTGAATCATATTATGGACACTTAGTATCTATGAAATGTTGGATAAACAACTGAAATTCTTTTTTTTTCTTATCTCTAGCATGGAAAAATTATGATTGAGAAACGTATGTGAAATTCTTAGCAGTCTATATGACAGATTATTAGTATGTAATAGATAGCTAATGTTATTTGTTCATAGAGAAACTGTATTAGACATTGTGACTAGAAAAATAGAAGAAATGCCCTTTGTTTTCTTAAACTTTAAATTATAGTTAAAAAACTTACATGATAATATATGTCAATCATAAAGCAACATTCAATGTAATATACTATTACTATTACTAATTTTCTAAAGAAAATTTTACTCCATTGTTAAGTAATCATTATTATTATCACAGAGTCCTACACCCTAATACAGTCGTAGTGTCCATTCATGTTTTTACTCATTGTTTGACAGAAATTCACTAAGTGACTCTCATATGCCAGGTCTTGTTAGCATGCAGCAGAGAACAAAACAAAGTCCAGACTCTTGAGGACATTATATTCTACTGCTGGTGAGACAAGATATAAAAATAAATAATGAAATAAATAGATAAATAACAAAATATGGAAATTAAAGCCAAATAATGACAAATTTCACAAATCACAATAAAGGCAAAGAAGATGACAGCTTGCAGGCAACCAAGGAAAATGCTAGTTTTTAAAGTACCATCTCCTTCTATTTATCAGATTCCTAGCATTACTGTACAGATGACAAACTTAGTGTTGTAAGCAACATAAATTTCTCTTTCAAGTCTGGAGCTCGGAAGTCTGACATGATCCTTATACTAAAATTAGGCTGTTTCTAGAAGATTCAGGAGAGTCTCCACTTCTTGTCTCTTCCAACTTCAAGAAAGATACAGGCATTCCTTAGCTCCTGGCTGCATACCTCCATTCTCACATTGTGCTCTCTTTATTTTGAACCTCCTGCTTCCCCAACACAAGGACCCTTGTGATTACATCATGCCTCTCAGGATAATCCGGGATTATCTCCTCATTTCAACATGCTTAATTTAATAACATTTGCAGAGTCCCTTTGATTAGGTGAGATCACATTCACAGGTCCCAGGGATTAGAACAGGAACATCTTTAGGGTAGAGGAGGGTTAAAGTTTTCTGTCTACCACATTCCAAGGCCAATCTAATTAAATTTTTCAGCATCACATGCTATCAGGAACATGTTAGCCTGATATTGGCTTGGGGTGCAAAATGTGTGAAATTTAGGACCAACAAAAAAAGCCAAATGTATGTTTCATAGCACTAACTTTGAGGGGGGCACTAGTTGCTTTGACTGAACACAGAACCTAAATTTTCAAAACAGAAAGAAACAATTTGCGACATTAACCAGTTCATCTTTCAAATGACAATCACTAATTAAGGGCTTTCTCTATGTTATTTTGGGAAAGTCGTTTTAAAACTACACTGGTTACTCCTTAACCCAGACCCTGCTAACCTTTCTGCATTTATAAACAAGGCCCACTGGGTCCAATTTTCCACAGAACCAAACTTCGCACTAGAAGAATCAAACAGTATACTGCTCGGTTTGCAAATTATGCTACTTCCGCATTTACCTGTGTCTGTGTTCTTGCCAAGAAAAATCTATACATCTATACCATTATGGCAATCTTTGTTAAGCTGTCCTTATGTGAATACTGTCTTCTATTTTCGTGGATGCTACTTACTCAATCTATTGTTGATAGAGCTTGACTCTAAATTAGAGATTGTGGAATAAAGGATTCTAAATTCAATTTAACATATATTTAATAAGCACCTGTTTTGTATCTAATACTGTATTTATTCTATTAACTCTCCTAATGTTATTGCAACTAACACATGAAAATGAATACAAGATTGATGTGTCATAAAGTTTAAGCCTCACCTAGATTAATTTTGAGTGAGGTAAGAGTTTCTGTCTTTGCTTACCCATTTTCTTTTGACATAAAGAGAAGTAGAAATGTTTATATATTTGTCTTTCAAAAATAACATGACATAATATATTCATTTATTTAATAATTATCTTTCTTATATTTTCTGTTTTTATTATACATTTTCCCACTTTTAAATACCTAAGTGAATTTATTGATTTATTTCATCTGTTTCTCACTGTCTCATATTTATTGCTTTAGTAATTTGAAGCAAGGAATTGACAGAAATTTGGCCAATGATCTGTCAACCTGATCGTTAAGGATCATATAGTCAATTTTTATCATCTTTGGCCACAAAACATAAGACAGTTTGGCGGTTTGCAATGACATTTTATTTTGCTGATTTTACTGTCACTTCGCAGAACGAGTTTATTTTAAATCAAGCCCAAGCAGCCTTAATGTAATATGACTGAAATATAACATGTGAAAAAAAGTCTCTAAAGGAATGATGGAATAACTAAAAATTAAGGAAAAGTGACTGAAAATTTGGAATCATATCTGAAACAGTTAAAGTGAGTATTGTTAAGTATAAAAAAGTTCTAAGAAAAGAAGTCATTTAACTATTTTCCAAAATATCTAGAAATAAAAATATTATTTGACACACAATATATGTAATTAACTTTCTCTAGGTACACAGAGAAAAACTTAGTATGGTATAAAGTGGCCTATTACAATTGTTTAAAAGAGTTTTCTATTGATGTTGTTATAAATGTTTTTAAATGTAATTAATTAGTGGACATATACTGGAGATTAAAATTCATTTTATCTAAAAATTCTAAAATAGATTTTATTATCAACATGAAATTTCATTACTCCTTTAAAATGTATTTTTCATGGTAATGGAATTTATTTTCTCTACTACACTGTTTAGCTTTTAATTTAAGGGAATCTTAATATTTATTAAGATGGAGTAATAGGGATAGGATTAAACGTTCTTTCTTAAATAACTTAGAAAACCAGAAAATAATAATGATTTAGATTCACTGGACAACAGGAAGTGAATAATGTTAATCCCTGAAAGAAGAATGATGTACAAGGTGAACTAGGATTGCGAGAATGTTCTGACTGGAGGCAGTTCCCTAGGCAGTTTCACAAACGAGTAGGAGAACAAGTAGAAAGTCTAATAAGCTTCCTAAGTTAAAGAGAGTGAGTGGCAGTCTGAGGAGGCCAACATGACTAGAACTTGTGAAGGGAGGGGGAGATACACTGGAAGGGGACTCTAGTGATTAGAAGAATATTCATCCTAAGTCATTAGTTGAATACTGAGTTGTCCGTCTGTGAATAGTGAATATTTAATGACAAGAGAAATATCATTTCTAACTAGTATTCTGGACAAATAACAATGGTCACACAGGTTGAAAATTTTTTTTCACTAATCAGACTGGAAAGACTGTAATGAGTAGAACATTGGGTAGAATCCACAGACAGATACTGCCTTATTAATGGTGATAAATAACCCCGTGACTAAAGGCTGCCAAAAACTGTTCTGATCAATGACCAGTACTCTATATCAAACCTAAAAAGTACTGGAAGAGAGAAAAAAATTCTAATATGTAAAACTTCTAAAAAATATGGTCTTTGAAATAAAGTACATTGACTGGAATTAACCACTGATTAGACACTGTGTAACAAAATAGAAATGAATTGAAAGACAGAACAATAAAACCAGCAAAAAGGATACACAGAGAATAAAAGATTGAAAGAAATTTTAGTGTCAAGGCGTTATTTGATATAAGTTAGTAGTGTGACATACGTGTAATTGTAGTTTCAAATGCTTGCAAAAGATAATGGAAAGTAGAAAAAGAATATTTGAAGGAAAGATTTTCAAAACATATCCTAATGGGATGAAAACATGAAACCCACAGTTCCATTATCAACAAATCCCCAGCAGAATCAGCATAAGGCCTATCATAATCAATATTTTTAAAGAAGCAATAAACAAATTATTAAAATATTTATAAAGAGCACAGTATGCAGAAGAAAGCAACATAAAGAATGATAGCCAACTTCTTACTCTCGTAAGCAATGCAAACTCCAAGATAATGGAATTGCATCCTTAAAATATTGAAGGAAAACTTATCAATCCCAAATGTTTTACCTAGGTTGATGTATTCTGGAAAGGAGAGCAAAATAGTGTATTTTCCATACAAACAAAAGCTGAGATAATTTATTGCGAACACACCTGTGGCACAATAAATTTTCAATAAAATTTTCAAGCAAAGGAAAATAATACCAGATAGCAAATTGGATCTGCACAAAGGAATTAAGAGCCTTGGAAATGGTAAACATGCAAGTGAGTATGGGACTTTAAAATCATTTTTTGAACCCTTTAAAATAAGATTATATAAGCCAAAACCAGTAATAGTATATTGTGGATTTTATAATATATTTAGACCTAGAATGTATGACAACAATAGCACAATGTGTAGAAAAGGAGATATGGAAGAATATAGAAGATATACTATGTGTGATGTGTTATCATTATATTTGACTGTAGTTTGAGATAAAATAAGATGTACACTGTAAACCACACAGTAACCACAAAACAATAGAGTCAAGCCAAACGCATAGACTGGAAACCTGAATGGCATTGATTGTTTAAGAGCGTTGATAGAAACCCGAATGGCATTGATTCTTTAGGAGCGTTGAAATCTAGGAGACATTGAAACAATGTTTTGTAAATTGTGAAGGATTCTATTTTCAATCTATAATAATTAATAGAAACAGAAATAACATAAACTAGCAGACACATATAAGTATGTGAGACTAAAATATTTTTCTGTCTTAATCCAAGGTCTCAAACATTTACTCTTATTCACCCGGTATTAGTTTTATATTATTGCACAACCAATAACCACAAATTGAGCAACTGAAAACAACTGTCATTTATTATCTCACAGTTTCTGAAAGTCATAGGTCCAAGGAGGGGTCTTCTGCTCAGGGTCTTGCAAGGACAAATTTAGGGTGTCTCATCTGGACACTCTGGGAAAGATTCTGCTTTTCTAAGCTTATTCAGGTTGTTGGCAGGAATAATTTCCTAGCTAAGGTATGATTAAACATCATGTTTTCTTGCTTGTTGTCAACCCAGGTCTGCATCTGTCCTCTATAAGTCAATGCGTTTCTTGCCTTTGACGTTCTTGTAGCCTCTCTCACAGCATGATAACTTATTTATTCAAGGCTAGCAGAAAAGCCTCTCTCTTTCTGACCTCTGAACTCTCTTTTTAAGGACTCACTTTGGGCCACACGAGGTGGCTCAAGCCTGTAATCTCAGCATTTTGGGAGGCCAAGTTGGGAGGATCCCTTGAGCTCAAGAGTTCACAAAAAGCCTGGGCAACATAGTGAGCCCTTGTCTCTACCAAACCAATAAGCAAATTAGCCAGCCATAGTGTTGCATGCCTGTGGTCCAAGCTACTTGGGAGGCTGAGGCAGGATGATAATTTGAGCACTTAAGATGGATACTGCAGTGAGCTGTTATTATGCCACTGCACTCCAGCCTGGGCAACACAGTGAGACCCTGTCTTAAAATTAATTAATTAGTTAATTAATTTACAAAAGCCACACACACACACAAAAGCTTACCTCACGAGCCAAAATTAACTAACTTAGGACCTTAATTAAAACTTCAACACTCTGTCACCCTATGCCATATAATGCCATGTGACAATGGGCCTGAGATATCCAATCATATTGACAGGTCCAACCCACAATCAATGGGAGGGAGTTACCCGGGGCATGTGCACGTGGGGATGATAATCTTGGGACCATATTAGGATTCTACCTACCACCCAAAGATTTTGTTAGAGATGCCTCAACAAAATGAAAATGTAAAGAAAGAAAGTGATTAAAGAACCCATTTTCCGAGCCGGGCGTGGTGGCTCGGAAGTGTAATCCCAGCACTTTGGGAGGCTGAGGCGGGTGGATCACGAGGTCAAGAGATCGAGACCATCCTGGTCAACATGGAGAAATCCCGTCTCTACTAAAAATGCAAAAAATTAGCTGGGCATGGTGGCATGTGCCTGTAATCCCAGCTACTGAGGAGGTTGAGGCAAGGAGAATTGCCTGAACCCAGGAGGCGGAGGTTGCGGTGAGCCGAGATCGTGCCATTGCACTCCAGCCTGGGCAACAAGAGTGAAACTCCGTCTCAAAAAAAAAAAAAAAAAAAGTACCCATTTTCCTTCAAGAAAAGTAAAGAAATTATGTTGATAATGAATAAACAATGAACAATATGTATATATTGTTTAAAATATCTGAATGAACTTAATTTGTGGGAATGGTAACAAGGACTGCTGGATTTTATTGTAAACGCTAATGTTGCTTCTTGTCCTTATGTTTTGTTGTTTTTATTTTAATAAAAAATAAAAATAAAATAAATATAAATTTATTTATAATTAATATTTTATAATTGATTTATAAATAGAAATTAAAATTAAAAAATAAATGGAAACAAAACTGTAGACTAAAATAGTTATTATTTGGAGCTGAAATTTAGTGTGGAGTACTAAAACCCAAAGCAAAAAGGTAAATCGAAAATGTGTCAGACAATAGACTTAAATATAACTTTTTAAAGTTTTATATATGAAAGTCTCTATTTTTTATGCTATCATTCATTTCTGCAACCAAAAAAAGCATGTGAATTTCAATTAATTCAGTGGCCAGCCTTAGTATTTAAGTATTTTATAGTTGTTTTTGTTTTCATAAATGAATAGTACTTTTTCCCTAGAAAAAGGCAGAGTTCAGTAGAAGTTCTCTCTCTCTCTCTCTCTCTCTCTGTATGATTAATATAATAAATATATGTAATATGTATTATATATAACATAAACCAAGAAAATGTGCTCACATAAATCATTTCTAATAAATGTATTTTCTTAAGAGAAATGCCTCAATTTGTTTTTTAATAAGTAGTAGAAACAACTTATAACCAGTAAGTCTCATTATTGTATATTGAAAATAATTTTATAAAATTCTAACCTCTAGCAAAACACAACACAGATTTTGCAACAACACCTACTAAAATATATTTATGTTTTCTCCTCCAGGATATTATTTAGAGGAGGGGCATCCATATTTTATTCAAGAAAAGATATTTAATTTTTAAGGTATATGTTATATCCTGGATAGCATAAAGAAGCCAAAGATGAATAGCATGCAGTGCCATTGTCAGAAATGCTCACAGTTGAGATGACTAAAATATTTAAGTTCTACTATGTATCATACAGGCAAAGTGCTCTGGGAATTCGGATGACAGAGACCTTAAATTGTAGTAACAAACTTTTAAGAAGATTGAATCATGAGGAAATATATCATTCCAATGAAAGTGCAGGTTTAACATGTATTAACTAATGTGTAAAAATATGAAACGTGTAAGCTGCTAATATTTCTGCTTGGCTGGAGCACATATGTAGGATGAGTAACAGTAAAGATGAGCTGAGATCACACCACAGAGGACTTGAAATGCTCTCCATGCGGAGCTAATACATTAGCCTGTAAAGGAGAAACAAAACACAAAGCGTTGAAAATAATTAGCAGCAAGCCAAAAAAGTATATTTTCAAACATCATGTTATAGCCTACCTTTCCAAGAAAATTCTGAAAACTGTCGACCTAAACTAATAAAAACAG
Organism: Sapajus apella; assembly: GCF_009761245.1. Taxonomy (NCBI): domain Eukaryota; kingdom Metazoa; phylum Chordata; class Mammalia; order Primates; family Cebidae; genus Sapajus; species Sapajus apella. Next base: position 19,547,478 of record NW_022436945.1, read on the forward strand.
CTTCAGCAATCCATAATCTAGTACCACAGGGCTGACAAAAACATTTGGAGAAAATGATAGGTATAAACATGGCTGTCGTCAATTTATAAATGTTTTAACATTTATTTTCACTCATAACCTGAATAACTTGTATATTAACTCTATCATTAAAACTCCTATCTTCATTGCTATGTGAACGTCTCAATGTTATAAAGACCTGTCCTCGTTTATTTCCTGTTGTATAACTCTTCATTCAGAAAATAAAAAAAAAAAGGTTCCATTTTGGCAGTTTTTCTACTTTTAGCACTTTTAGACAAATTGCCAAATGTATTATTTTTTCCTGTGGCTATAATGTCTATTTCATCTGTGAAAAAGTATGAAATTAAGGAAGATGGATTTCATGACACCAGATTTGCTTACTTTACTTTTCCTTGTTGTTGTACGTGCCTCTCTAGGATATACAAAAGAGAAGTAAATATAGTGACTTTAAAACAAAAACATTAGCCTACTACATAATTTGTTATATAATCAAAAATCACACTGCTCTACTTATTTATTTATTTATTTATTTAGTTCCAAGTATAAGACTGCAAGATGTTTTTTCTGCCTCTTCTAGGTCTTTGTTGGGGGAGACTTCAATTGGAAAGAATATTAAAGCGTCTGCCTACATTTTTAAAATTAACGTTACTCATTTATTGATTGCATAATTACTACCGTTCTCAGTGTTGCCTATGCCATGATGTGGATCATGTTCAATTTCAGGTCAGTAACAGACATTTTAAATCTTTATATTTCATATTCCAATTGTATAATAGTTTTTATAAGGTACCTATGTGTCTTACTATATTTCATTACAATTTAAATATTGGAATAGGGGAAAGTATTTTAACATATACCTGAAGATAGCAAGATTACAAAAACTTACTGTTTTAAACAAATTTATCATTGTAGGTGTATGAGTAATTGTGGTCATCTTTTAATGTTTTTGTTACTTTTTTTCTCCTTTTCTTATAGTGTGTCTTCATCTCCAAAAATTATAATCTGATGTTTCCAATGGTATCCTCTTTGGCTAAGAGAGCATTGTTGATTACAACTGATTTGGCTGTAGAGTGTAGAGGCAGATAATTTAATAAATTACAGTGTTATGAAAATGGAAATCTGATTATCCATGTAAGATTTCACACTAAAGGTTTATCAGTGCTGAAATAAAAAAAAAATTACACTTACTGTCACCTTTCACAGGCTCAGCAACATAATTCTTTAAAAATATTTCTGGAAAAAATTTTATGTACAATTATGTTTAAGTAATAACAAACAAACATATGAACCATAATTTGAAGTCATCAACTTGATGTTTTGACTCTAGGAAAGTGTGAGATTAACATGAATATACTTTAAAATTTGCTTAATATTTTATTTTCTATTTATGTGTTGATATATTACATTAACAGAATCACAAAACACTATCTAAAAAATTAAAGTTCTAGATATTTACAAAAACATTTCTGTTGCTATATATAAATGTATATTCATTACTGTCTATAAATGTGTCTATTTAAGATTATAAAAGTTGACTTACTTGGACAAAAATTTTCATTGCATGTCATGTTTCATGACATTAGAGGAACATGAGAGGAGGGAAATATTTTGTTTTGTATTGTTCTTGTATTTTTTGGAAATAAAAAGGATAAATATATACACTAAAAACACCAGGCTTTTATTGATCTTTTATGAATCTACTTAACACTTAAAGTATTTTTTTACTTTAATTATAGTAAATATAGCTTTTAGTAAACATAGATTTTGGAGAATTTGCATACGTTTAGTATATATTAAGATTTAGTATATTTTAGACAGAGCCAGGATTTTCATATACCACCCTTATCACTTTGTAAGTTTATTCACATTATTTTGCTGATAATACATTGTGATTTTTTTCCATATGACATTTTTCTCTTTACATACCATAGTTTTAAGAATTTTATATGATAAAATAATCACAAAATAATGCATAGCAAAGCTGTTTTTCAATAAATTTAGAATAAGAGAGAAACCATGTAGTTATAATGTAATCCTTACTAAAAAGAGTTAAGATTTCAGCAATTGAGTCATTTGGAATTGTGTTGTGCAAATACTGTAATAATCAGTCCACAAATTTCTCCAATTAACTGACTTTTTTCTACATAAAGTTATTAGGAATAAAATATTAATAAGCACAATAACTTCCTAAGTTATTGAGCTCATAACTATATGACAATTAATAAGTGCTTTTTAAAAATAAATAACAATATTATTTAGAATTATTATATGTTGGAAAACAATGGTTGGTATCACAACCTTCTTTTACATTTACCAAGAAAATATGGATAAAAACAAGTTAAGTACCCATTGTATACTCTTTGTGTACTCATTGTATACTTTTGTGAAGAAAGACAAACTATTATTTTAATAAAAGAGCTTTTGATGTAAATTTCTTCTAATGATAACAATGAAAATTCCTATAATCCCCCAAAATTTGCTCTACCACCAAACTATTTCAAATTCCACTACAAAAAATTACCTTTTGTTTTAATGTCTCATGCTCTATAAAGTTGAAAATTAGATGTACCACCCAGACAAGAATAAGTCGCACCAGTCTCATAACTCATTATCAGTATTTCACATCTTCTAAACCTCAAAGAAAGGTTTAAAAGGAGGTTGTTGATTGGAAAAGATGGAGAAAGTAAAGACATGCAAGAAATTTGAAGATTGAGAACCAAAAGTAAGTACTATGTCACAAAGTAATCTTGGAGCAACTTGATCATTTCAGATACTTTTTGTTATTTCATCATTTTGTCCTCTGAAATCTGTAAGCTTTTATCACAGAAACACTTAAAGCTATGATTCTTACTAAGGAATTATAGCATTTACACAATGAATTCCAACTCCTCATCATGTTAGCCTTCCATTCAACAATCTCCAGGATTATATGTGCTCTTCATTAAAGAAAATTATTTCATTATCATCCATATTTTGACATTGACATGTTTTCAAGTTTATCAAAAAATTGTCTTTGAAATAAATGCTACACATTCAACTTTTTCTGAATAACAAAAACAGCTAACATTTTTTCAGCGATTATACTCTGCTAGTCACTATTGTTATACTATTTTACACACTTTATTTTTTGACATTCTCAATAGTCTTAGAAGGTAGTTGATATTCAGCACTCATCAGCTGAAGAAATCAAGTGTCAGAAATTAAGTGATTTCCCAAGATAAATACATGCTTTGGTGTTGGAGCTAGTATCTCCAGAGTCTAAAAATATAGTCATCAATATGCCTTCCAAAACATATCTGAATCTATAACACAAAAGGGACAAATGGTTTTCTGGAGAAAATAAACAAACAGATACTGCCTCATTGTCTTGTCCATGCAGTTCCTTTTCCTTGAACACCATGTCATCCTCAATCCCCTTCCATTAACATCCTCACATCTTTCAATATCTATTTTAACTCCACCAACAGCAGGAAGAATTAACTAATCAATATTTATAAAACTGATGGATATCCCATCGCTCTCTTTACAGAACTCTGCTCCAATGCTTTTGGATTTCTCTTATCAGAAAAATTAATATCCAATCTAAAAAATAGATATTTGAATATCGATTATGGCCATTTCCATTAGTATTGAGGAGATGGAGCCATGAAGAAGTCACAATTCAATTTCAGAATCAAATTGTGGCTTATTCATGTCTGCATCTTCTCAATACTAGACTGCTGTTTTCTTCCAGAGGATTTCTGTTAAGAAAATTAAGTATATAGTGCATTCGTTTTCTAGATTCATCATAGGAACACCACAGATTGGATGTTTTCATCAAGAGAAATTCATTTCCTCATAGTTCTGGAAGGTAGCAGCTCAAGATCAAGGTGTCAGCAGGTCTGTTTTTTTTCAAATGGCCTTTCTCTTTGGCTTGCAGATAACCACCTTTTTGCTATGTTCTCGTGTATGCTTTCATCTGTCTGTTTTGTCTGCGTCCTAATTTCTTCTTTCTATAAGGATACCAGTCATACCAGATTAGGGCATAACTCAATGACCTTATTTAATTTTAATGGCCTCTTTAAATACTCCTTCTTCAAATACAGTCACATTGTGGGGTCGTTGGGGGTAGGGATTCAGCGTATACATGTCAGCATTACACAATTTCAACCTCTATTATATGGGAATAATACACAAATAAACAATCCTTAGTGGATGTCAATAATTTAGAAAAATGGTCTCTTTCTGTTGTAAAATAATCACTCAATTATAAACTAACACTAGATCATATATAGTAAAGCATACTGAATGTGAATTATTCCTCTCAAATCCAGAAATTCAGAGGTATAATCAATTTGTGAATAACTATCGAACTACTGCCACATGAGGGATGAGAATGAGGATTCCTAGCTTCACGGTGGGAGTATATAAGCATAATCATTGGTACACCCAGGCTAAAACTTCCAGTACCTTTCCACTAAATATGTAAGGAAACTATACTGTCCCTAACATAAAGGCCTTTTAAGGTATATTTCTAACCTAAACTTCTCAGCTTCATAATGTGTCTTAATTTACCTTATACATGACTCTCAAGCTACACTGGATACCACTCCACTCAAATTCTTTCTCCTTAGAGTATATCATTCTCCAAATTGCTTCAAAATTTTCTGTTTTTCTTTTTTTTTTTTTTTTTTTTTTTTTTTTTTTTTTGGT
>NW_022436945.1:19552287-19593170 GCF_009761245.1 Sapajus apella
TTTTTTTTTTTTTTTTTTTTTTTTTTGCTTTTGGGTACTATGTCATTCATCTTTAAAGTTGCAGGTTGATGTAGTTTGGAAATTTGTCCCTGTCAAATCTTGTGTTGCATTTGATTCCTAGTGTTGGAGGTGAGGCCTGGTGGGAGGTCATGAGGGTGGCTCCTTTATGAATGGCTTGGTGCTGTCCTCTGGGTAATGAGTGATTTCTCACTCTAATAATTCACACAGGGGCAAGATGTTTAAACGAGCCAGACACCAGACACCCTTCCCTCTCTCTTGCTCCCTTTTTCCCCATGAGATGTGTGGGCTCCCCTTCACCTTCCACAATGATTGGAAGTTTCCTGAGGTCCTCACCAGCAGCAGATCCTGATTCTATGCTCCCTGTTATAGCCAGATGAACTCCCTTTGGAAAAAGATTCAGTTCAATGGTTTTTGCCATTATTTTTCCAGTTGGAAATTAATTGACTATCTAGGGGTTATTAACTTTATTATGGTATTTGTTATATGTTGTTTATATAACTTCTCCACTTATCATGACATTTCAAAAGATAGGAACAATAGAGTCTAAGCACCACAAAAGTAAGGATTATTTTAGCCCATTTTGTTTGCTACTGCAGTGCTAGAATATTGTGAGTACTCAGAAAATGCTGAATTTCTGAATGAATGTGTTTTTGTGGTCTTCCAAAACTCGTAGCACACAACACAATTGCTAGTTTCAAATAAATTAACTTTCTAAACTGAAAATAAATACCGTGGAATTTGCATATATGAATAAATCATTGACTATAAACAGTCACAGCAAATGTAGTGTTTAAAGAGCTGTGACTTACTAAGTATTCCAGGCATTGTTCTAAATGTTATACAAATTTTACCATATTTATTCTTTACAATCACACTCTGAGTAAAAGTCATGGTATTCAAACATTTTTGCTTCTGAGGAAACACAGGTACAGAGAAGGCAATTATTTTCTTCTAATGAGATAGCTACTAACTAGTGGAATCTGGATAAAAATGCAAGCCATTAGATTTTAGAATCTAGAATCAGGGCTTTTTAACTATTATTCCATCCTGTCCACACTTCCAACTTAAGACTTACAAAAAAAAGTGGAAAAATACAAGTTTAAGTTTTCAATATTGCTCTTCTGAAAACAAGCATTTCTTTTGGAAGGAAAAGAAACTTCATAGACACAAACGGAGTTGTGAGGAGAATTTAAATTCCTTAAAATTTAATTTTACAAGTGAGCAAAAGTTGAGTTGGCTTTCAGCTTGTACTCACTTTTGTACAATGTTTGGTTTGGAATGATTTCCCAGCAGGTAAAAGGGCTACTTAGTTATATTCTAAGAAACTAAGTGCCTGGCAGAGTTTGGACTATGCTCCCCAAGGTATGTTTTCGGTATTTTTTTCCTTGATGAATAATTTGGCATAATTACAGAACTCATTTTATTCAAGCTCTCTTCAGTAAATGAGTAAGGGAGCTTTATTCACTCACTTCACTTATTATATTTCTAAGAAAATATGTGTTTAATTCTTTCCAAGGTATAATATGCTACTTAAAGTTATAACAAACTTTTTAAAAATGTTTGCTTAGAAAATTAGCAAGTTGCCATTCATTTATGTATTTTATAAAGAATTATTCAATATTATTCATGTAATAATAATTCAGAATTCTCTAATGTTTCAGGTACTTTTCTAGCCCGTTGACTTAGAGCATTAAACAAAAATGACCTCTTAGGCTAGTTGAGGAAATACACATATCAAAAATAGCTTGCTGGATAATTTGTAAAGCCCTGATTTATACTATTTTCCAATTTCCTTCGTGTACAAACATCTACCCAAAACCGATTGCAACATGAAGTCACGAAACATAGAATTGAGAAGAGATAAGCACAATGAATTATTGATATCCCATAACAAAATAGTTTAAGCCAGCTTTAGCACAACACATACCAAAAATTACATGACATTCGTAGGAAGCAATGAGAAGTGCTAAGAAGAAGAAATGAAACAGGATAAATGAGTGTAGAGGAGGGAAAGAAACCTGAGAAAGAAACATCAGCAGTAGATAAGATAGACAAGTAGATTTTAATGAAATAAAAGTTGGGGGAAACGTATTTTGAAAATTGTATCATATCAAGGAAGAACCAGCAATACAATGAGGAGAACTGTGAAGAATAGGAGAGGATCACGGAAGACCCTTCAGGAGTGGGAAACCAGGCAAATAAATAAATATCAATATATTCTTTATATTATTGAGAACAGAGACAAAGCTTCATTCATGATTACATCTGTAGTCTCCTCCAGTGTGCTTATGCAGAGTAAGACCTCAATCAATATCTTCAAGTCTAAGTAAATAAGTGCAGGAATGATGAATGCTCTGGAATTTTTCACTAAACCACCTTTATTTTTAAAGGACAAAGATAAATTGCTCTTTAGATATAATGGTGATAATGACGAAAGAATGAGGGCTTAGAGTTAGTTAGATGCCCTTGAACCTCGTTACACTTTGGAATTCATCATTATGTAACATGGGCTTCCTTCTTGGAGCTTGGAGTATCACTTATTTCACTTTAAGGTACACATCAATCTCTCTAGTCAGAGAAAATGCTATCCTCTCAACCAAGGCTAGTGAAGAGATTCAAACTGAGAAAGATATGAGTTTTATTCTCAGATGTCCCACTTACCTACTATGTGATCTTAATAGCTCTGTTCTCTGTTTCTGTTTCTTTGTGCTACAGATAAGGGAACTGAGATACAGAGCTATTAAGTAAATTCTTTAATAGCTCTGGATCTCATTTCCTTTATCTGTAGAACAAAGAAAATAATAAAAATGCATTGGGAAATTGAAAATATTTCAATAATATGATCTATGTAAAGAATATTTAGAATATTGTAAGCATTAGCACATATTAGTCCTATGGTCAATAGTAAGAAGTCAATAACAAATTTACTGAATAAAGAACAAATGAAAGAATGAATGATCAATTCTGACATTGCTCATTGTATACCCTAAACTTCTCTTCAAGTTTTCATTTCTTTCCTGGATGAAATTTCTCTTATATATTTATTGGACATTTGCCATGGTGCCCTGGAGATAAACACTCACTCAGAAAAAAATAGCTGATTCCTTGATATGAGTAGTAATTAGAAATCATCTATTTCAACACATAAATTTTACAATTGAGGTACATAAGACTCAGATTCTTTTTTTTTTTTTTTTTTTTTTTTGAGACGGAGTTTCGCTCTTGTTACCCAGGCTGGAGTGCAATGGCGCGATCTCGGCTCACCGCAACCTCCGCCTCCTGGGTTCAGGCAATTCTCCTGCCTCAGCCTCCAGAGTAACTGGGATTACAGGCACACGCCACCACGCCCAGCTAATTTTTTGTATTTTTAGTAGAGACGGGGTTTCACCATGTTGACCAGGATGGTCTCGATCTCTTGACCTCGTGATCCACCCGCCTCGGCCTCCCAAAGTGCTGGGATTACAGGCTTGAGCCACCGCGCCCAGCCAGATTCTTAATTATTTAAAGGAAAATACGATAGTGTTGAAAAAGGGAAAAATAATTTGTGCTACTATAGTTCATTGAAGAAGATATTGTTTCCACATAATCATAAAACAGCTTACAGTAGAAAAAATAAAACCCTGATTTTTTTCCTGGAAAAAGAGAAGACATCAGAGGAGCTAATTTGTTTCCTATATTTCTGAGGGAAAACAAAACGACAAAAATAAAAATTCACCTATTTGAGTGAAGGGGAGTAACTTCCATATTCTCCAATACCAATGATATATATGAACATACGTGTGTATGTCTTTATATTTCTCTTTATTATGTTATAATGATATATAGAACCAATTTATATGAGATACCTCATATCTCGTTCAATATTTATAAATAATTTAATATATTTTATACATAAAGGCGTGAACACGCATACAGTCATTAGGCAAGGCATTTTGACAAACTTTGTACTCAGAGCTCCCTACAATAAGTTTATGAAGCTTGGTCTGCCATCATCACATTTTAAAAATAAGCACATGTGGAGAGTAAAAGAAGCGATATGAGCAAACTTGCAGTGCTAGTCAGAGGCAGAGCCAAGACATGAACTTAATTTTGAGGGGTTAAGAGCTGCTTCAGTTACCCACCATGCATTGACGGTGCAGTTGATGACGCAGAGCAGACATTCATTTGTTTATTCTACAAACATTTATTGAAGACCTAGTACATTTGATACATCCTACAGGATGCAAAATATATAAATTTTAATATGGCACAGGGTCTTCTTTCTTTATCAATGTTGCAGTCTGATAAGGAAAGTATGCATGTTAACAATGAATGCAATATAGTGTGAAACATGCTATTGTATTAAAAGCACTTTGAGGAGGAGTGTTGGGCAGGTGTCTAAAATTTTAGAAAATGTTTCATTTAGGCCGGGCGCGGTGGCTCGAGCCTGTAATCCCAGCACTGTGGGAAGCTGAGGCGGGTGGATCACGAGGTCAAGAGATCGAGACCATCCTGGTCAACATGGTGAAACCCCATCTCTACTAAAAATACAAAAAATTAGCTGGGCATGGTGGCGCGTGCCTGTAATCCCAGCTACTCAGGAGGCTGTGACAGGAGAATTGCCTGAACCCAGGAGGCGGAGGTTGCGGTGAGCCGAGATCGCGCCATTGCACTCCAGCCTGGGCAACGAGCGAAACTCCGTCTCAAAAAAAAAAAAAAAAAAAAAAAAAGAAAAAGAAAGAAAAGAAAATGTTTCATTTTAAAAAAGCATGCACTACTCCTAAAACAACAGTGGATATGCACAAGATACGATTCTAAGGGGAAGTAGACTGATTGTACAGGTTATTTAAGAATCTGCTGCCGGGCGCGGTGGCTCAAGCCTGTAATCCCAGCACTTTGGGAGGCCGAGGCGGGTGGATCACGAGGTCAAGAGATCGAGACCATCCTGGTCAACATGGTGAAACCCCGTCTCTACTAAAAATACAAAAACATTAGCTGGGCATGGTGGTGCGTGCCTGTAATCCCAGCTACTCAGGAGGCTGAGGCAGGAGAATTGCCTGAACCCAGGAGGCGGAGGTTGCGGTGAGCCGAGATCGCGCCATTGCACTCCAGCCTGGGTAACATGAGTGAAACTCCGTCTCAAAAAAAACAAACAAACAAAAAAAAAAAAAAAAAGAATCTGCTGTGTTAGCTTGCTAGAAGATTGGGGAAGTGTTTAGATACTGACAAAGGAAAAGGACATTTAGATTGTGGTGATGGATTCTGGAGCCTGATGGGGTCAGGCACAAAAAATGGAAAAAAATGCAAGCCTAGGATATCAGTTTAATAGGTTGCAGTGAAGCTCTACTAACTTTGCTTTGCATTTAAAATCACTTTTCATTCCCACACCAAGGTCAGCGAACTAAAACATCATCAGGACGGTGTTTCACCACATCCATCTCCTTCAGACACAGAGGATGACCTGTCTTATATCGCACTTAGAATGTCCAGGGATGTCTGAATTGTCTATTACGCCATGAGAAGAAGATGTTCTCACTTAGAAATAATATAGAGTCATGCTTTGAGAGCTATTTTCAGGATTTGTTATCTAAGGGAACATGACAATTTAATAAAATTTGGTGACCAGATAGATAAAGGAGGGAAAAAAAAATCTACCCAACCCTGCAGAATATAAGCATGACAATAAGTGAACGAAATTTTTATAATTTGTTTAGTATTGATTTGTTCGGTTACAACAGCACCTGCAATACAATAATCAGGTACTGAAGTAGCCAAGAATTAAGAATTTTAATTAGAAGTACCATTGAGTCAGCAGTGAACACACAGGGCCAAGGTAAGCTAATAACAGGAACGTTTTATTAAGGCATAAGTCACAGGTTGACCTGCTTCCAACTATACCCAGAGTTAAGTGATACAGCAGCTAAAATCCTGACAAAGCAAGTCAAAGGACCGTTGGACTGCCCTAAGCAGAACTGATTCTAGAAGGAAGCACTTTTTCAAAAGAGTAGCGTCCAGCATTTTTTTCTGAAACATTTTTTAAGATGCTATTTCACACTAAGCCAATCTCAGTCCACTTAATTGATGATTTTCAATACAAACAGGAATGTGGATAAATGAGAAAATAGTGGGCAATAAAGGCTGAGGATATTTAATTTTTTGAAGAACTATGTGAAAGAACAGCCAGAAATGAAATATGTTGGGATAAGAAGTAGGTGGCTGTAGGGGAATGCAGGGAGAATGAGTGACAGAGCAGGAAAATGAGAAGGCGGTGGATTTGAACTGTGAAAATCTTCAGCATTAGAAATGATGAACCATTAATCTGCTGTGCCCTCAAGCAAAAGTGTTTGTTGTTTACAATATTACATTTGTTGGCTTCATCAATGTTTAAAGTGAGTTTACTGTAAATGGTTAAAAAAATTTAAGAAACTTTTTTTTTCTAAATGGTTTTATTTATGTATTACCTTTGTTGCTTTCTCTTTTGAAACAATATTGTTAGGAGAAAGCTTGCTTATACAGGAAAGCTTTATTTAACATTGACTTATTTTAAGTGAAGTCTGCATCATCCTGCCAGTTTCTTATTGTGGTTTATTTCACACTGATATGAGAAAACTAATTTTCAAGACAATCCAGGTTTGTTATTATTTAGGCAATACATTTCAGTAGTGTTTAATGTATGTAAAAACCTTCTATCACAGGCCTTATACCTAACTCTCCTTCTTTCTCTCTTTTTATACATAAAATACATTATATTAAAAATCTAGCTACAGGTCAAACTAAATATTTTTAATTAATTTTAAGTTAGTCATATAACTGAGGGACTGTGTAGGCCGGACTTTCTGGGGTCAGCTGGGGGCTGTGTTTAGAGTGCAGAACTTCCCAGGTTTTCCTGCCTCTGGCCAGCCAGGGTCCTTTGTTTCCACTTTCCTGCCTCTGGTAGGCTAGGTAGGGGCTTTGTCTCTGATTTTCTTGCCTCTGGCTCTTTGAGGTGTGGGCTCTGTGACTCATGGTTGTAAAAGAGTAGCCAGTCTGATAAAGGATTCAAATATAAATTAATCCAGAGGAAATTTGAAAGAACCCCTCTCACTGGACAAGAATATGAATGGGAAGGGAATAACAGAGAATAAAGTTCTAGCTGCTCACCAGCAGGGAGAGCAACCATTTTCCGGGTTCCCTTCCACGACAGCGTGAAGCTGTCCTTTTGCTCTGCCTAATAAATAGCACTATTGCACACTCTTTGAGTCAACGAGTTCTATTTGAGCTGTAACACTCACCATGCCACCAAGGCCCCTTTCCCCATTCTTCAGGGTTAGGAAGGCCAAGAGCCTAGTTCCAGATACAGGCCCTCAGCTTCTGTGGTGATCTAGCGGTTAGGACTCCTGGTTTTCACCCAGGTGGCCTGGGTTCAACTCTCGGTGTGGGAACCTGGGAATCTGGCTGTAGCTACTCTGGTTACCTGATGAAGCATTTCTTTTTTTATTATTTGACATAAAATATTTGAATTTTAGGACACTGGACACAAAATAACATAGATTCATTAATTTATACATTAAAAAGAGAGGACTTCAGTTTGTGACTCACTAAATGCAAAATATGCTAGACAAAAAGTCTTCCAGGGACAGAGCAAGATATCAGAATAGAAACCTATGGCATTTGTTCCCCTTCCGCTAAAACATCGAATTTTAACCACTGTCCACACACAGAAAAGCAGTGTCACAATAACCAAAAATCAGGTGAGCAATCACAGTACCTGGTTTCAACTTTATATCATGATAAGAAGAATTGAGGAAGGCAGGAGAGACAGTCTTAAATCGCCAAAACCACCCCTGGCAGTGGCCGTGAGGCATGGACAGGAAATCTTTGAAGTGACTCAAGAACTTTACATTGCACTCATTGCTGCTTTGTCACAATGGAGAATAAAGCCATGCTGGGCTCAGGCAGTGCTCATGTATGCATGGAGGGAGCATTTGCACCAGCCCTAGCCAGAAGTGAATCACTCATCCTAGCAATTAGGACTTGAGTTTCTCAGCAAGCCTCAATACCGTGGACTGAGTGCTCTTAGGTTCTAGATGAACTTGACAGACGGACTAGGACACAAAGAATCCAATTCCTAGGAAATTCCTAGTGCTAGGCTGGATATACAGGCAGTGAACCAGGGTGGCATATGATCTAGGCAGACACCAGCTGGTACAGCTAAGGGACTGCATGTGCCATCCCTCCACCAGTGCCAGGCAGTGAAGCTCATATAAATGAAAGCGACTCCTTTCTTCTGCTTAAGGAGAGGAGAAGGAAGGATAAAGAGGACTTTGTTTTGCAGCTGGGATTTCGGTTCCTTTATAGTAAGATAGGGCCTCACCAGGCAAAGTTGTGCATCCCCCATTTCAGGCCAAGGTGTAACTAGGCATTTCTAGATGTACCTTGGACTGAAAAAGAGCCCCTTGCCTTGAAGCAAAGGACACAGTCCTGACAGTAATTCATCACTTGGTGTCTAAAGAATCCTTTATTGTATTCTTCATACTTGAAGAATAGCCATCAACCATACCTAGGGAGTGCACTGGGCCTAAAACTCTGAGAGTGCTGGCTTCAGGGGTGACCCAGTATAATCCCAGCTGTGGTCGCTGTGATGAGAGACCTCTTCTGTGTGAGGAAAAATAGAGAAAAATGTAAAGGGGATTTGCTTTGCACAGCCGATACTAGCTAAGCCACAGTGGGGCAGAGCAACACGTGGGTTCTTGGAGTGCTTGAGTCCAGGCCTAGGCTCATGGACAGCATGTCTGAGCCTACCAGGGGACAAATGACAGCCTACTGCCCTGAAGGATGAGTCCCAGGTCTAGCAGCTGTCACCACAAGGTGACGGAAGAGCCTCTGTGCTTTAGGTGCATATCAGAGGTGGCCGGACCAAACCCACACCACTGCTGTGGACAAGTGGTAGTGGTGGCCACAGGGCATGGCTCTTTTGCCCATGAAAAGGGAAGAAAAGAATGGGGAGGACTTTGTATTATGGCTTGAGTGCCAGCTTAGCTGTAGTTGACTAGAACAACACAAGGTAAATTGCTAATGTTTTTCACACTAGTCCCCAGCTCCTAGACATTTCTGGACATGCACCAGGCCTGGGAGAACTTGTAGCCCTTAAGGGAAGATCTGTAGGCGAGGTCCATCATGGTGCTGGCTTCAGATCTGAACCAGCGCGGTCCCAGTGGTGGTGGCTACAGGGGTACTTGTATCACGAATCGCTAGTTCCATATGGCTCAGCACAGAGAGAGAAACTCTGGGAGAAAAATTAGAAAAAAAGAAGAGTCCCTGTTAGGTAAACCAGAGAATTCTTCTGGATCTTATACAAGACCACAAAGTGGTATATTTCTACAAGTCTACAAAACCCACAGCATTATTGGGCTTGGGGCCTAAGTCCCTTCAAATACCTGGGATATCTTCCCAGGAAAGACAGGCACAAACAGGCCAACTGTGAATAATATAATAAATACCCAACTCTTCAATGCTCAGATAAGCATGAAGGTCTACAAGCATCAGCATCATCCAGGAAAAGATGACCTCACCAAGTGAACTCAGTAAGGCACTAGGGATAAATCCTGGAGAAACACAGGTATATGACCTTTTAGACAGAGAATTCAAAATAGCTCTTTTGAGGAAATTCAAGAAAATTCAAGATAACACAGAGAATTAATTCAGAATTTTATCAGATAAATTTAACAAAGTCATTGAAGTAATCCAAAAGAATCAAGCAGAATTATGGACCTGAAAATGCAATTGACAAACTGAAGAACGTATCAGAGTCACTTACTAGTAGAATTGACCAAGCAAAAGAAAGAATTAATGAGGCTGAAGGCAGTCTATTTGAAAATACACAGTCTAAAGACAAAAGAAAAAATATGTAAGACAATAAAACACACCTACAAAAGCTAGAAAATAGCCTCAACAGGCAAATCTAAGAGTTATTAGCCTTAAAGAAGGGGTAGAGGACAAGGTAGGGATAGAAAGTTTATTTGAATGTATAATAACAGAGAACTTCCTAAACTTAGAAAAAGATATCAACATTCAAGTACAAGAAGGCTTTAGAACAGCAGATTTAACCCAAAGAAGACTACTGCAAGGCATTTAATAATCAAACTCCCAAAGGATCATAAACAAAGGATTGTAAAAGCAGTTTGAGAAAAGAAACACGTCACATACACTGGAGCTCCAATACATCTTGCAGCAGACTTTTCAGTGGAATCGTCACAGGCACCAGGAGAGGGTGTCATGGCCTAGGTGCTAAAGGGAAAAAAAAAAAAAAAAAAAAAAAAAACTTTTACCCTAGAATAGTATATTCACTGAAAATCTCATTTAAGCAGGAAGGACAAATAAACAATTTCCCAGCAAACAAAAGTTGAGAGATTTCATCAACACCAGACCTGTCCTATAAGAAATGCTCTATCCAGTCTATCGTCGATGGGCATTTGGGTTGGTTCCAGGTCTTTGCTATTGTAAACAGTGCTGCAATGAACATTCGTGTACACGTGTCCTTATAGTAGAACGATTTGTAATCCTTTGGATATATACCCAGTAATGGGATTGCTGGGTGAAATGGAATTTCTATTTCTAGGTCCTTGAGGAATCGCCACACTGTCTTCCACAATGGTTGCACTAATTTACACTCCCACCAACAGTGCAAAAGTGTTCCTATTTCTCCACATCCTCTCCAGCATCTGTTGTCTCCAGATTTTTTAATGATCGCCATTCTAGACTGGATAGGGAAAATGTGGCACATATACACCATGGAATATTATGCAGCCATCAAAAACGATGAGTTTGGGTCCTTTGTAGGGACATGGATGAACCTGGAAACCATCATTCTCAGCAAACTGACAGAAGACCAGAAGATCAAACACCGCATGTTCTCACTCATAGGCGGGTGTTAAACAATGAGAACACATGGACACAGGGAAGGGAGCACTACACACTGGGGTCAGTTGGGGGGAAATAGGGGAGGGACGGTGGGGGGTGGGAAGCTGGGGAGAGATAGCAAGGGGAGAAATGCCAGATGTAGGTGATGGGGAGGAAGGCAGCAAATCACACTGCCACGTGTGTTCCTATGCAACAATTTTGCATGTTCTTCACATGTACCCCAAAACCTAAAATGCAATAAAATAAATAAATGGGAAAAAAAAAAAGAAATGCTCAGAGAACTTATTCAACCTGAAAGAAAAGGATGCCAGTGAGCAAGCAAAAATTATTTACAGGTACAAAACTGACTGGTAAAAATTAGCACACAGAAAACCACACTTCACTAATGGTGTGTAAGCTGTTTTTAAGTAGAAAAACTAAATGATAAATCAATCAAAAATGATAGCTACAACAATTTTCTAAGCATAAACATAACAATAAGACATAAAGAACAATAGCAAAAAGATAAAAAGCAGAGGGATAAAATTAAAATGTAGAGATTTTTTTTCAGTTTTTTTTTTGTGTTACTGTGTTTATGCAATCAGTGTTAACTTGTCATCGGTTTGAAATTATGGATTATAAGATTATATTTACAGGTCTCATTGTAAATCTCAAAGCAAAAAACATTCAATGAATACATAAGTTAAAGCATACCACCAGAGAAAATCACCTCGACTAAAAGGAAGATAGAAAAGAGGGAAATAAAGACAAGAAGACTGGAAAACAGCCAAACAACAAATAACAAGATGACAGGAGCAGTTTCCATTTATCAATAATAACAATGAATGTAAATGTACTAAACTTTCAAATCAAAACACAGAGATTGGCTAAATGAGTAAAAAAAACAAAGACCTGATGATATGTATCATACAAGAAACACATGTCACCTATAAATGTGAATATATACATAGGCTGAAAATAAAGGGGTGAAAAAAGATATCCCATTCCAAAGAAAACCATACAATAGCAGTTACGAGACTTCAATCAGACAAAATAGATCTTGAGATAAAAATCATGAAAGGAGACAAAGAATGACATTCATTATACAATGATTCAGCAAGAGGATATAACCATTTTAGACATATGTACGCCCAAGACTGGAACACCCACACATGTAAAGCCAATATTCCTATTATTTTCTTTTTATTATACTTTAAGTTCTGAAATACATGTGCAGAATGTGCAGATTTATTACATAGGTATACATGTCCCATGGTGGTTTGCTGCAACTATCAACCAATTACAATCTACAGTAGGTATTTCTGTTAATGCTATACCTCCCCATACCCCTTACTCTGTGACAGGTCCCAGTGTGTGATATTTCCCTCCCTGTGCCCATATGTTCTCACTGTTCAACTCCCACTTATGAGTAAGAACATGTGGTGTTTTGTTTTCTGTCCCTGTGTTACTTTGCTGAGAATGATGGCATGTTCATCCATGTTTCCAGCATGTTCATCCATGTCCCTGCAAAAGACATAAACTCATTTGTTTTTATGGTTGCATAGAATTCTATGGTGTATATGTGCCATATTTTATTTATTGAGTCTATCAATAATGGGCATTTGGGTTGGTTCCAAGTCTTTGCTATTGTGAATAGTGCTTCAATAAATATAGGTGTGTATGTGTCTTTACAGTAGGCTAATTTACAATCCTTTGAGTATATACCTAGTAATAGAATTGCAGAGTCAAATGGTATTTCTGAATCTAGATCTTTGAGGAATCACCACACTGTCTTCCACAATGGTTGAACTAATTTACACTCCCACCAACAGTGTAGAAACATTACTATTTCTCCACATCCTCTCCAGCACCTGTTGTTTCCTGACTTTTTAATGATTGCCATTCTAGCTGGCGTGAGATGGTATCTCATTCTGGTTTTGATTTGTGTTTCTCTAATGACCAGTGACAATCCGCTTTTTTTCATCTGTTTTTTGTCCACATAAATGTCTTCTTTTGAAAAGTGTCTGTTCATATCCTTCTTCCACTTTCCGAAGGGTATTTTTTTTTCTTGTAAATTTTTTTAAGCTCCTTGTAGATTCTGGATATTAGCTCTTTTTCAGATGGATAGATTGCAAAATTTGTCTCCCATTCTGTAGGTTGCCAGTTCACTCTGACAATAGTTTCTTTTGCTGTGCAGAAGCTCTTTAGTTTAATTAGATTCTATTTGTAAATTTTGGGTTTTGTTGCATTTACTTTTGTTGCACTTCCTTTTGGTGTTTTAGTCATGAAGTCTTTACCCATGCCTATGTCCTGAATGGTATTGCCTAGGCTTTTTTCCAGAATTTTTATAGTTTTAGGTCTTATATTTATTTAAGTCTTTAATTCATCTTCAGTTAATTTTTGTATAAGGTGTGAGGAAGAGGTCCAGTTTCAGTTTTCAGCATACAGTTAGCCAGTTTTCCCAATACCATTTATTAAATAGGGAATTCTTTTCCCATAGCTTGTTATTGTCAGGTTTGTCAAAGATCAGATGGCTGTAGATGTGTGTTGTTATTTCTGAGGCCTCTGTTCTGTTCCATTGGTCTATATATCTGCTTTGATACAAACACCATGCTCTTTTGATTACTATAGACTTGTAGTATAATTTGAAATCAGGTATTGTGATGCCTCCAGCTTTGTTTTTTTTTTTTGTTTTTTTTTTTTTTTTTGATTAGTATTGTCTTGGCTATACAGGCTCTTTTTCGGTTTCATATGACATTTAAAGCAGTTGTTTCTAGTTCTGTAAAGAAAGTCAAGTGTAGCTTGATGGGAATAGCATTGAATCTATAAATTACTTTGGGGAGTATGGCCATTTTCATGATATTGATGAGCGTGGAATGGTGTTTTCATTTGTTTGTGTCCTCTCTTAATTCCTTGAGCAGTAGTTTGTAGTTCTCCTTGAAGAGGTCCTTCATGTCCCTTGTAAGTTGCATTCCTAAGTATTTTATTCTCTTTGTAGCAATTGTGAATGGGAGTTCACTCCTGATTTGGCTCTCTGTTCATCTATTATTGGTGTAGAGAAATGCTTGTGATTTTTGCACATTGATTTTGTATCCTGAGACTTTGGTGAAGTTGCTTATCAGCTTACCGAGTTTTTGGGCTGAGACGATGGGGTTTTCTAAATATAAAATCATGTCATCTGCAAACAGAGGCAATTTGACTTCCTCTATTCTTATTTGAATATACATTATTTATTTCTCTTGCCTGATTGCCCTGGCCAGAATTTCCAATACTATGTTGAATAGGAGTGATGAGAGAGAGCATCCTTGTCTTGTGCTGGTTTTCAAAGGGAATGATTACAGTATTTGCCCATTCAGTATGATATTGGCTTTGGGTTTGTCATGAATACCTTTTAATATTTTGAGATACTTCCATCAATACTTAGTTTGTTGAGTGTTTTTAGCATGAATGGGGTGTTGAATTTTATAGAAGGCCATTTGTGCATCCATTGAGATAATCATGTGGTTTTAGTCATTGGTTCTTTTTATGTGATGGATGACATTTATTGATTTGCATATGTTGAACAGCCTTGCATTCCAGGGACGAAGTCAACTTGATCACGGTGGGTAAAAGTTTTGATGTTCTGTTGGATTCGGTTTGCCAGAATTTTATTGAGGATTTTTGCATCAATGTTCATCAGCGATATTGGCTTGAAATTCTCATTTTTTTGTTGTTGTTGTGACACTACCAGGTTTTGCTATCTGTCCACATAAATGTTAGGGAGGATTCCCCCTTTTTCTATTGTTCAGAATAGTTTCAGAAGGAATGATACCAGCTCTCTTTGTAACTCTGGTAGAAATCCGTTTTGAATTTGCCTGGTACTGGAATGTTTTGGTTAGTAGGCTATTAATTATTGTCTCAATTTCGGAACTTGTGATTGATCTATTCAGGGATTCGACTTCTTCCTTGTTTACTCTTGGGAGTGTATATATATCCCGGAATTTACACATTTCTTCTCAATTTTCTAGTTTATTTGTATAGAGGTGTCAATAATATTCTCTGATGTTAGTTTGTATTTCTGTGGGTGATATTCCCTTTATCATTTTAAATTGTATCTAATTGATTCTTCTCTCCTTTCTTCTTTATTAGTCTGGTTAGCTGGCTATCCATTTTTTTAATCTTTTCAAAAAACCAGCTCCTGGATTCTTAGATTTCTTGAAGGATTTTTTGTGTCTCTATCTACTTCAGTCCTGCTCTTATCTTAGTTATTTCTTGTCTTCTGCTAGCTTTTGAATTTGTTTGAGCTTGCTTTTCTAGTTCTTTTAGTTGTGGTGCTAGAATGTCAATTTTAGATCTTTGCTGCTTTCTCCTGTGGGCATTTAGTGCTATAAATTTCCCTCTAAACACTGCTTTAGCTGTGTCCCAGAGATTCTGGTACATTGTGTTTTTATTCTCATTGGCTTCAAAGAACTTATTTATTTCTGCCTTAATTTTATTATTTACCCAGTAGTCATTTAGAAGCAGGTTGTTCAGTTTCCATATAGTTGTGTGGTTTTGAGTAAGTTTCTCAATGCCGAGTTCCAGTTTGATTGCACTGTCTTCTAAGAGACTGTCGTTACGATTTCTGTTCTTTTGCATTTTCTGAGGAGTGTTTTACTACCAGTTATGTGGTCAGTTTTAGAATAAGTGAGATGTGGTTCTGAGAAGAATGTATACTCTGCTGATTTTGGTGGAGAGTTCTGTAGATTTCAATTAGGTCTGCTTGGTCCAGAGCTGAATTCAAGTCCTGAATATTTTTGTTAATATTCTGTCTTATTGATCTGCCTAATATTGACAGTGGTGTGTTAAAATCTCCAACTGTTATTGTGTGGAAGACTAAGGCTCTGTAGGTCTCTAAGAACTTGCTTTATGAATCTGGTGCTCCTGCATTGAGTGCATATATATTTAGGATAGAGAGCTCTTCTTGTTGGATTGGTCCCTTTATTATTATGTAATTGCCCTTCTTTGTCTTGTTGGCCAGGCTGGTCTCAAACTCCTGACATTGTGACCTACCCACCTCAACCTCCCAAAGTACTGGGATTACAGGCATGAGCCACCATGCCCAGCCAAGTTTTTTATTTAAACATCACACACACTTGTCAAAATGTGACCCCTTCAGATCAGCAAGAGACAGCTTTCAATAACACTAAGACATTGTTTCATTTAATCTCTATTCAAAATGAGGACATCACAATTATAGCTCCATATTTTGTAGTCCTGAGAAAGTTCAGAGAAGAAGCCTCACCTTCGGAGAGATAGGTGATATCTAACAGTGGATTAGATTAAGAGCTATGGCATCTCTCCTACTATGGGTATAAGTAGGCAATAGATTTTTAATGTAAAACATAGGAAGAAATGGACATACCAAAAGTTAACAGTCATAATTTATAAGGAGAATTTCCTAGACTTTCTAGCAAGCCAGCTATTCATGAACAGATTTATAAAATGGGTACTGATTCTTTTGGCCTAATGTGAGCTATTCTTAGCTTTTTAAGAACAGTCATTTCTTCACTGAAATTCCTTTACTATAAATTATATTGCATTAAAAATTTTGTTAAAGTAGATATCATCTTTGACATAAAAATTACATATCCTAAATTGTCTATCTCTGTTTCCTGAAATCTTATCTTGATCAAATTTCATATTCTTTCTTTCTGTGTAACATCTACATATATTTTTGGAGAAATTGTTTATACTGCTTTGCAATTATGTTTAAATGATTTGCTACACACTATATTTTTTGTTTGACAATAATTGTGTGATTATCTTCAGTTAACCAACATTTAATAATTTTATTACTTATAAATTAAATAACACTACCTAGACTCAGTTACTATTTGAAAATAATTTATTGATTTATATAATAATTTAATACATTAGTCTCAAATTCTATGTATCATCTTTATTCACTTGGATTTTTCTATCATTAAATAAAATTCAATTTTATCTTGATGTCTAAATATTGTTAAGGGGTCAGTAAAACCATTGTACTATTATCTTTTTTTTCCATTTCCCTTCATAGCCATCAGATCAACATCTCTTTTTTTTTCTGACAGGAACATGCACTCACAATAATTTTCCCTATTTTTCTTTCCCCTCATAATTAGAATGGACTCCAGCTCTTTAATTTCAGAGATGGTCACAAAGAAGAAAACGGAATGGAAGCTGGTAAAGTCATCAGCTTTCCTTCAAATTTAGGAAAATATAAGACAATTGACAAGCTATTTAGCGTTCTGTGGGAGAAATAGGCTGTTTAAGACAGGGAAGGAATAGAGACATGAAAGTGAGAGAAAATTTCAGGGAATGCAAAATTGGGAGAATATCTCATAGCAGAGGAAAGCTGGATGCTACTTTCCAGCATGGTATTATCTTTAAAAGACTAAGGGTGAATATTTGATAAACATTGAAAAACTTTCAATTCAATATAACCCACTGGGTATATGCACTGCCATCTTCTCCCTTAGTCATGGAAATTACAAAAAAGATATAGGGTAAATGTATTACTAACCAAATGCTTACAACAGGAATTCTTGATGGAGTAGAAGATGGGTCTAATCTCTAAACAACCCAAAATCAGAAAACTTTAGGCTAAATGTGCTTCAAAATGAACTTCATGCCCACAGATAGTGGATAATAAAAGCATAAGTGGGTTCTAGATCAAACAAAAGTTGTTTACTTGGGAAAATAGCACTTAACGCAACCAGTCAGGTTAAACTTTGTGCCTCTGCCCATGACTCTTGGGACAAGTGACCGCAACAGACTTGCCATTCTACAGTGTGGTGGGGTCTCTGGGATTATCAAATCTGTTATTAACCCAGGTGACCAGAACACCTTGGAAGGGTAAAATGATTCTGGGCCCACGATGATATCTGTGTAGACACTTCAATCATTGGGATGGTTTGACTTTTCCTCAATAGTGAGACTAATACTATTTATATTCAATATAATCCATAATTTTTTTCCTTTGAATTACCAAATATAAACATTTTACCATCATCCCACATGATTGTATTTTAATCCTTGATTTATATTCATTCCTATGCATTTTTCCTTTTATTCTTGTGTCATAGATTTCCAAGCATTTATCCCAGTTTTACCTAATACATTTTGATTTCCTTCAAATTATAAAAACTGTGAATTTTGAAAATATTTCAAACATTTCTTAGTAGGTTAAATGTCTTCCATCTAAATTGCACAGATACTTCATGTATTAAGTCTAAACTAAATATCAGTTTAGAAACCTCATATTAACATTCTAATTTATATCACTATGAGACAGGAAAATAGAGTTATTTGGGAAAAACGCTACGAATGTTTAATAGAGAAGTAGCAAAATCATAGCATATCTATGAGGTACAATGTAATGCTTTGATATAAAATAGAAATTTAAATACATATGTAGATTAAGTATATAGAGAAATGAACAAATTATAGATACAGAGAGATATGTGTTTATCTGTGTGTTTATGTTTATGAAATGATTATAATTCTAAGAAATGTGAAGGATGACTATCTCTACTTCCTATTTAGAAAGAGAGTATATTATTTATATAACTAAAACAATTAATGTAAAAAGTTAAGTGGAAGGGAGTCTGATTATCTGAGCTTGACAGCTGTAAAGTGGTAAAAGAAATCTCCAAAACCATTTGATTCTTACATTATCTCCTTCTTTTCGTTTGGCCTAAAGGACAACATTTTCTATGATTTCCTCTTTTCATCTTTCCATTTTAAAAATTTATTTTCATTCTTTGGCAGTATTTTTATACACACCATTTAAATGTTAGATTTTATTCTTGAGTGTCTTTTCATGAAAAGAAGGGAGGTGCCTTCAGGTTACACCTTCACCTTCAAGAACCATTTATAAATGAAAGTTTTTTAAAATTGATAATTCTTACTCCAACTGGAGTCTTCCACACCTGCTTCAATCACTTCATGAGAATTCTATTTATTGATGTCAAATATTCTGGAATAGGCCCAGCATGATGGCTCATTCCCGTACTCCCAGTACTTTGGAAGGCTGAATTGGGCAGATCACTTGAGGTCAGGCATTCAAGATCAGCCTGGCCAACATGGTGAAACCCCTTCTCTACTAAAAATACAAAAATTAGCCAGGCTTGGTGGCATGTACCTTTAGTCTCAGCTACTTGGGAGACAGGGTGGAGAATCACTCCAACTTCAGAGGTGGACATTACAGTAAGCCAAGATGGTGTCACTGCACTCCAGCCTGGGCAACAGAGGGAAACTCTGCCTCAAAAACACAAAGTATATATATATGTGTGTGTATATATATATACACACACAGAGTATGTGTATATATATATATATATATGTGTGCATATATATACACACACTGAGTGTATATATATATACACACAGAATATGTGTATATATATATGTATATATATACACACACAGAATGTATATATATATATATACACACAGAGTATGTGTATATATATATATATATATATGTCTTTGTGTATATATATACACACACAGATATATACATGCATAGGTAATTTTATCTCTTTTATTTAATAAATATTTTATATATAAATCTCTTTTATACATTATATATATTAAGATATATATTATATAATCTGTTTATATCTCTATATCTGATAATATCTCTCTGCATCTATATATTTAATATACATATAGATATATATGTAATATATATGTAGATACAGAGAAATAATAAATATATATTATCTATATAGATATAGAGAGATATAGATAATATATAGATAATATATATCTCTATATATAGACAGATAATATATATGTTATAATAATAAGATATATATAAGATAATATATGTATTTTATAGTATGTCTCTATCATTATATATCTATATATCTATCTCTATACATAAAGAGGTGTTAATATATATAATTTTCTTTCTAAAAATATAGAGGAACATACATGAGAGAAATACATGGATGAGATGATATTTACCAACGGCCTGAACATTTTCAAGGTCCCGGGGACAGTGCAGTATGAACTTCCTTTGCCTTGGGTTGAGGTAGCTGAGAGGATTTTTCAGAGCTTATTGCAAAACTGTTTCAAGGAAAAAGACTCACTGCCTCCAGGAGATAAAATGAAGCTGTATCATTTATGTAGGAGGAAATTACAGGAAGAGACATATACAAGCACAATTCCACTTTACCTTACTTCAGAATCTAATAGACAAATTTCTCTTTATAAACTAGGAAGCAAAGAAATACTACTTCTATACAGAGACAGATTCCTTGCAGGTATTTGAAAATGTTACATGTCTCCTTTTTCATTATAAATAGACAACTTACTGTCTTATAAGAAATCCATATACCTTGGAGGAACTCGATTAAAATAAATAGAAAATAGTATACTTTGCAAACTCCATGGAAAGAAAAAGACCTTAAATGGAATTTTATGAAGTTCCATATAGAGACTTCCCTAAGGATTTCACATTTTTAAAACAGCATTTCAAAAGCCATGTTTATCTGGACTATCAAAAAACAAATCCATCATCTCCTAAACACTGTATACATAAAATGTCATATTCTAGATATAATTCTAACACAAAAAATTGTGCAAAAGTACCATCTCTTGAATGGTTGAAATTCATTCTGTGCATATACAGCTAATATTTTATTTCACCCCTAAATAATTTTATCATTGTTTAGTTCAGGTTCTCTGTGTCAAACCAACTCTGGGATGATGTTTCCCATGGCCAATTAAAAG
Organism: Sapajus apella; assembly: GCF_009761245.1. Classification (NCBI taxonomy): domain Eukaryota; kingdom Metazoa; phylum Chordata; class Mammalia; order Primates; family Cebidae; genus Sapajus; species Sapajus apella. The sequence goes on from NW_022436945.1 coordinate 19,572,910, forward strand.
AAAAAGTTGGTAGAAGTTCATTTTGGTGATCCCAAATCTATTCCTAATGGTGGCGGGGACATTTTTGAATAAGAAGTTATCGTGACAAAAATAGGAAAACATATTTTAAGATGCTATGCTTTAACCACAAAGTTCTATGCACTTTGAAGAGCAATGTCCATCTAAGGACAGAACCTTTGGTGTAATCAGGGTGCAAAAAGGCAAAAGCACTATAAATGTTAAATACAATTTGTTATAGAGATTCTAACTTATGTAATTGTGAGAGCTGGCTAAAAACTCTTTGTAAGGCAATTTCTTCATGCCTGTTACTGGAGCTTTAATTCCTCAAGGTAGATAGTTGGGAAGGGAAGATGTATGTAAAGCAGGAAAGATCAAAACACACTGGAATCCATAATCTTCAGCTCATATGCACAAGAATGAACTGGAACCTATGAATAATAATCTTCTATGGTTACTCTAATACACTACCACACATTTATTCGTTTAAAAAACAAAAATGTAGTATCATGCTGTAACCGAGTGAGTTAGAAGGAATGCGCCACGTTCCGAATTCCAAATTAAGAGTCCTTTATTATTTAGCCAGCAACCGAGAGACGGCTAAGGCTCAAAATCCTCTCCGCCCTGAGGAAGGGGCTTGATTATCTTTTATACCTTGATTTAGGTAAGGGAGGGGGTACCTAGCTGAAGCAGAATTTTACAGAAGCAGAAAAGCAGGTTAAAGGAAGTGGCTGCGGGCCCAGGTGGTTTCCATACAATTCAATGATCAAAGAAAAATGGGGGTGATCAGGCTTCTTTTACACAATGATCAAAGGGAAACGTTTTTCTTATAATAGCAGGGGGGAGGTATGCCAAGCAGGATGCCATACAATAGTTACAAGTGTTAAGAACAGTACACTTGGATGCTTCTAATTGAAGCATGACGCAGTTACGCACCCAGAGGGTCTGCGGCAGGGAGGGGGAAGCCAGGTTGGAGTTTACAGCTAAAATGCAGTCAGCGATGCTAGCCCAGGGTGGGTTATTAGAATCATACAGTTCTGGAGTCAGTAGTCTGAAATAGGTCTCAATGAAATAATATCGAGTTGTTTACAGGGATTTGTTCCTTTTAGATGCTCTGGAAAAGAATCTGTGCCCTTGCTCTTTCTAGCATCTAGAGACTGCCTACATTCCTGGGCTCATGGTTCCTTCCTCCACTTTAAAAGCCAGCAGCATAGTATTTTCAAAACTCTCTCTGATGATGATATTTGCTTTTACTGCAACATTACTTTTTGGATTCTGACCCTCTCTCTTCTAAGTTCTCATATCATTACACTGAGCCCATCCTGATAAGTTTTCTATTTCAATATCTTTAGTTGAATCATAATCTGCAGAGTTTCTTTAACAGTTAAGGTATTATGCCCACAGGTTTATGGATTAGCACGTAGATACCTTCATGGGGGGCAATATTCCACCCACCCAAAACATGCCAATTCTTACTACCTCCAGACTTGTTGATGTAGTGCCTTTCCTGAAAAGTAGTTACCCATTTTAGGGAGCTAATTCCACATTTGGCCCAGAAGTTGAGAAAGCTAATGAAGGCTCCAACAGAAGGTAGCAAAGTTGTAGACCCAGCCTCTGTCTATATAAACAACGTGATTCAGCACACAAATAACATGTGTGAACTCCAAATCTCTTCTGGTGGCCTTGCTCCAACCTTTTGAAACAATTATGCTACTGCTTCACAAATCACATGCAAAAATGTCTCTTGTAGCCCACCCTAACAAGGGAATTCTGGAAAGGTAATTTATCCTGGTGAAGTTGACACATTACAAAGTCATAGTTTCTAGTGAGTATGCTGCATTGCACTAAGTTGGTTATGATTGCAGCAGTTTTGCTCCTTGAGGGACTGACTACCTTTGTAACATAGTATCTATCCAAGTCTCTAGTCAGCTGTCATTAACAATTCTTTTTAGTTGGCTATAGCTGAACAAACTGTAATTTGTTTCACGTAATCAGTATCATATCTAAGTCTTCCTTATATCCCAACATTAAATTCATAATATCTTACTACCAGTTGAGTTTCTTTGGTCATATATTAAGTAGACATTCAAATTCCTTGAAAAATGTGGCATACACTGCTTAAATGAATAATTGTGATCTAGATATTTGCAAATTGTTATCAGCGGGCAAACTGCCATATATTTTGAAACATATTCAAGTTATTAAATAATATCCCACTATCTCAAATAAAATTTCTCAACTAATCTTGTTCTGTAGCATTACATTAGAAATAATCAACTGCCTGGTTATATATGTTCAAGAATGTAGATTACTTTATATGGATAGTTCTCTGAAAGAACCTGACATAGTATTTGTTTTAAGGCTTTGATTTGTTCAGATAGATGCTGTAGGCTAGAAGAGAAAGCATGTTCAGCTCCGGTATAGCTGAAGGCAGTATCAATAATCAGATAAACCCATTAATCTTGTTGAGTGGGTAGGATATTTGGGTGAGAAAAGCTGAGAGGTTAGAAATAAACACTGGTAATAAACAACAAACCTCAGGTGACTTTTTGCAACTTAGAGCTAGCTTGACTTTTTCCTTTATACCCCAATTATAATGTCCCAGCCAAAATGAATTCACAACTGAATTATAGTTCTCAACTATTTTCCCTTCTTTGTTATCAACTTTTCATCAGTTCCAACTTTTAGTAAATGCCTTTTCAAAACCTTTCTTAAGCCACATTCCCAAAGATTTAATTGTTTCATACTTTCCTAAAACTTTATCCATAAAAATATAATGATTTTATGCCATATTGAAATAACATTACAATATCCAGGTCAATATGCACTTAAATAATGATATAATATTTCATAATGTTTAAGAATGTGGGCTCTGGAACCAAGCTGACCAAGGATGTAATCCTAGCTTTGTTATCTAGTAGGTGAGTTACTTGAAGAGTTTAGCAAACCTCTCTTAATTTTCTCATCTACAGAGGACTGTTGTAAGAATATAATGATAATATGCTTTTCACAGTTCCTAGCATAATACTTCTTCAGTCAACATTAGTTATTAATAATAACATTATCAATTTATATGTATCTAAGGATTTTTTGCAAAATGTTTTTATATCATAAAACACATTTTCTTGGTAATATAAAAATATGACATATTATGCTAGTATTAGGGTCATAGATTTACATTATTACTGAATTATTACCATGCAGACCAGGCATGGTGGGTCATGCCTGTAATCCTGACACTCTGGGAGGCTGAGGTGGTAGGATCACTTGAGCTTAGGAGTTCCAGAGCAGCCTAGGCAACATGGTGAAACTCTGTCTCTACCAAAAAATGCAAAAATTATCCAGTTATAGTGTCATGCACCTGTAGTTTTGTCTACTCAGGAGAATGAGGTAGGAGGATCACTTGAGCCTCGGAGGTGGAGGTTTCAGTGAGCTAAGATCCCGCCACTGCACTCTAGCCTAGGCAATGGAGCCAGACCCTGTCTAAAAACAACAACAACAAAAAATTACCAATGTGGCCATATATTACCAATTTATTTAGCTGGTTGACATATGAACCTGAAAATATCCTTTGGAACAAATTCCTGATCCTCTGTCATTTATTAATTTATAATGTCAGAAAATATGGGAGAGAAATGAGGAGACTTCACGTAGAGATTTTCTCAATGAGGCAGATCTCCTTCCAATATTATGAAGATTGGCTGCGTGCTCTAATTGCATTTTTTCATTTGTGTTTCTTGAAATAATGAAATAGTTCTTGACAGTCACCTGATTTTTTTCTGGAATTTTCATTCTGCCTTCCACCTTATGTAAACAATCAATTACATAAGCAAGAGGTAGAAACACATCTCACATTTATTGTATTTTATTTTCTCAACATACATTCACATTACCTTCTTCATTGTTGTTTTCTTTTTTTCTCCATAGTCAATTCCAGTACTTACATATGTAGTAATGAACACAGTAGTTAATACACTCATGTCACATTGCCAATATTTCCAAACTGAATGTTCATGATATTACACATTTGTTGGTTCCTGCATTTATTTCTTCACCTCTCCTGAAAGATTGGCTCTTGAAGAGCAAAAATCAAGCTGCATTCATTTTTGTAGTCCTACCTCCAGCGACTGTACTCCCAGATTCCATAAATAAACTTTATTTATCTATTATAGCATATTTAAAATATATTAGTTCATACTGGTGTTTTTATCTGCTTCTGTTGGGTGTCTAGCCAACTTTGTGGTCACAGGTCTTTAGACTAAGGGTCCAATGTAGGCTGAGCCAACTGAAGTCTTCCCTGGAAGTGGGAGATTGACATGTGGAAAATTAGTTAACTATTAGAGGTTAGATATAGAATGCTATATAAATTGTAGTGTCCTGTAATAAAATACTCTGAAACATACTGGCTTACAAAAACAATCATGCTGTTTGCTCAAAGCTTTGTAGTTTGGCTGAGCAGAGTTCAGCTGGATTGGCACATTTCTGCTGTATTTGCTATTGGCTGAATTTGCTCATTGGGCTAAGATTTAATTTGAAAATCCAAGATGGCATGACCCACGTGCAGTAAGTCCCCATCTCCCTAGCTGCAATGGCTGGGAAATTAGGGCCTTTCTTTTCATGGTCATTCATTCTCCAGGATCTCTTGGCTTGTGACATTTATACCTACAGAGCCTTTCTCTTCATCTGTCTATAGTATAGTTAGGATATCTTTACTTGGTGACTCAGGATTCAAAGAGTAAAAGCAGAAAATGCAAAACCCCTTAAGGTTGAAGCATGGAATGTGCAAAATATCAGTTCCACTACATTTTATCCATTTGAACAAGCCATAAGTTCTGCCAGATTCAGCGAAGGAGGACACGGAACACAGATATGAATTCATAGTGATGTGATTAGTTGGTAGAAAGCAGTAAATTGTTTGGGAGTAATTGGTGGTGGTGATTAACAATTTACCTTGAGTTCTAGTCATCAGACCCTCGCATGCACATTTTCTCAATCTTACATAAAATGCTATGCAGACTCAATAGCAGAGTACCCATTCTCATCAGAACACTGCCTTTCTAATATTGAAATTCTGACTCTAGGGCCAAATCTCCTCCCTTGTCTTTGTATTGTATAAGTCTATTCCCAGAAACTGGTAGTAGGAGGGAGAAGGTATGCAGAACAAAGGTGAAGAGAAACCATGTGTGTGTATGTCTATGTATCTGTATATGTTCTGGGATCAGGAACAGTTTGCCAGTGAAACAGAGAGAGACAGAGAAAGAGAATCTGCCTCAGTTTCAGATGGCTTTCTAGTCTCTGATCTTTCGTGAAGTCCAACACTACTTGCTCACTTGGTTTTCTTGAACTTAACCTAAGACATAAGGATAGATGCTATAAATCTAAATATCCGAGATGAATTTTTTGTCTCTGGAAGTAAACACTATGTAACTAAGACATTTGAATTATTAATGGGGTTTTTGTTAAAAGGAAAATCTACAAAATTTAATACAAATCCATTAACTTCATCTTTATTATCAATAATAATTCCATTCTATAAATGTACATTCTACTCTAAAACTATTCCTCTATGAACTTAAATTTTGTTATTCACTTACTTGTTTTAAATTTACTCTAAATATTGCAAGATCACTTATAATCTGCCTGTTTTTCTCTCTCACGTCATGTCCCACCAGTTCCCACCAAGGACTACATTTTTCTGCCCTGCAGCACCACTGAATTTTCTTGCAAAGTACTATTTCTCCATTGTCTTCCAATGTTGGTTTCGTTCTTAACTATACCGAGAATACCCTTCTCCATCTCATCATTCCCATCTCCTACTCTTTCCAAATATAGTTCCTATTCAATTATCTTTTGTGTGTGTGTGTGTGTGAGATGGAGTCTGGCTCTGTCACCCAGGCTGGAGTGCAGCGACGCAATCTAAGCTCATTGCAACCTCCACCTTCTCAGGTTCAAGCAATTCTCCTGCCTCAGCCTCCTGAGTAGCTAAGATAACAGGTATGCAACACTATGCCCAGCTAATTTTTTGTATTTTTAGTAGAGATGGGGTTTTGTCATGTTAGCCAGGATGGTCTAGATCTCCTGACCTCGTGATCCACCCCCCTCAGCCTCCCAAAGTGCTGGGATTACAGGCATGAGCCCTGGTGCCCGGACCCCTATTCAATTTTCAAGTCAAAACTCTTCTCCTAAGAGAAGCTAGGAGATGGCTAGTATTTATCATCACACTTTTGTAAGTGCTTGTTTACTATCTGCACCTTCCACTAGACTGTAAACTCAAGAACAAAATGAGATTTTTATTCTAGGTATCTTAAACAAAGCACCTAACACAATAAAATTTGATGGAATTAGCTGATATATATCTTATTTGTCTTCTTTTAGTTTATAATCCTATTTTGATTTATAAGTTAGTTAAGATTCACCTGTGATATGTTAACAATGTATTTCATTTTGCTTCCAGTCTCACTGGTACAGATATTTGACTTGCAAATAGTTGTAGAGAAAAATAAATTCCCATCCTTCTTTCATGTTTAAATTCAAGAGACCAATATTATGACTTTATACAAGAAAATCAGAGATTAAAACACATTAAGAACATGTCTTTGAACACAGTTGATTAATTACCAACTTTTATGCTCCATCTTTCAGTTTTGTGGTCTTTCTTAGCCAACCTCTTTACAAGCATTTGCTCCTGTTATTTTAAACTGCTTAATTAAATGTTTTCACATTAAAGTACTTCTATAATTTAATTCTTAATTATTTTTAAATATTACTTTACTGTTAATTTTATATGTGCTACAATTTCAACCTGATATTCTTAGTTGACCATTATCACTTACCATTATTAAAATTAATAATAAATGTATTTTTACTTCCACACGCAAAGCACACTTTTGCTTTGTGGTTTATTTTACTTATACTTTTTAAGTATGCTTCTTATCCTTTTGCAATTTTGGTCTCACAATCAATTCTTCCTTTCTTTATGCTTGAATTTTTATTTAGGGTAGAGCAATAGGAGAAAGTAACTGAATAACCTAATTTGTAGACTGAAGTAAATTATGTATTACTTTTCCTCAGTACCAGCATTCGGAAAATAATAAGTTACATCTGACATCCACATAAACTGTATGATTAGGATTTTTAAAATGTGGAGGAGATTTAGAATCGTAGAAATGCAGTTTATCATCAGTGCACCTGAAAATTGATAAAGAAATTTCTTTAGTGATAAGCTCTTAGTGTGCAAAACCCTTCATGTACAAAAAAAACCCCTATAACCAATGCAAAACAGATGTCAATAATATTGCTCCAATAGTTTCTTTGGATTAAAAAAAAAGAGAAAGATTCATAAACAGCCTTGCAGTAATGAACTAGCTCATGAGTAGTAGAAATTTGCTCTCTCTCATTATGTAGCCTGCAATTTAAACTCCCGGTATTATGAGACAAAAAGATTTTCTGCTCTTTCTTTGCAAATATGAATATAAGAGAATAAGGGACTATATTTTGTGTGCTGGAATTAAACAAACCAGGGTACCAATTAGGTATCTTATTAAACTCACATAGTATATTAGTTATCTATTGAAAGATAACAAATTACTCTACACTCAAACACTTTAGACAACAAAGACATAGTATCTCGTATGCATGTTATCACAACTAAACTTACTCTCTTTAATCCTATAGAATGGTATTTGTATTTCTATTTATTTATTTAATTATTTTAAGTTACTGGCCCCTGCTTCTTCCCTCGCCCTGAAAACTGCATCTCAATTTTATAGCAACTACCTTGGGGCCATCTTAAACAAAGAGTTTAGCTAAGATAACAAGGTCCTTAATCCCATTTTAAATAGGAGACTCTCAACCTTTATTAAGTGGAAGACCAGTAATATTCTGCTAAATCAGCCACTTCACAGCAATATTTTTATTTGCTTCAATCTGAGGTACAAAATTAGTTGATACATTAAAGTGCTTCATATGGCGATGCACTGTCAACTCTGATTATAGGCCATAGGCAGACAGCTTCTAACTTAGCTAAAATCCATACTTTTCCAGATTTGCTTAAATAGGGGCTGGCCCAAAACCAAGAATATATTTCAATAGAACTTAGCTAAAAGTCCTAAGAAGAAACCAGCACAATAGATTTTTAAAAAATAGTTTTTCTACCATTTCTCTTTTAATATAATTTGCAAGAAGTCTGCTCCTACTTCTCAAACTTGACACACCTGGACCAAGGGTTAAAAAAACTATTCGTATTTTTTGCAAGTAAAATATTTAGCTAAACACCAGTGATTATATTATTAAGAAAATAAGTATTGGGAATATCACATAGTGACTCTTACAACAGAGAAGATTTTTAGTTGAATATGACATGCAAATTAAAATCTTAATTAAAACTCATAACAAATTGTGACTGTTTACTCCTGCAAAACTATATGTCAATATAGAAGTAAATAGATAACTTTATAGGCATGATAAAGATACATAGACACAGGCATGTAAATATAGATAAATATAAGCAGTAAGGTGAACAAATTTGGCAATGATACCGAAATTTAAATAAAGTCAGATATTTTCTGTCTCTCTTTTTCATATGCAGACACTTTTTAAATTTAAATGTCAATTTTTGAGGTCACCTTAAAATGCTTTAGAAGATATTTGAGAATAAATTGCCTAAAATAATTCTATATAAGATACTTTAGCTTTACTTACATTTTACATTTGCTCTATTTTTCTAATATTTCTTCTATGCTGCCAGTGAAATGTCTTGGTTAATATGCCTGCCATTCAAACAGAAACTCAGTTTTGGATTGAAATGATTGCTTATGGATGGATGCCATGGATGCAGTAGCAGGAGTAAGGTAATTAAGAGAAATTAGATCTTGTGTACTGCCTGAATCTCCACAGAGAATTCTTTGCTGCCTATTATTTAATTTTAAAAGACAAGAAAGTAATTTATGCATTTCTGTTTTTTGAGGTACAATAGATACGTTCAATAATTCTTAAGCTTCCTAACCATATTGTATCAGAAGTCGTATAATCCTGTCAAGAACATGTATAAACTGGAAAAACATCGTAACCATATCTCAAAATAGAAATGCACGTACCAATTGGGAATAAAGATTATTTCTGTATCATAGAATTAAAAGACTATCCAGGAGAGCCAGATGTGAAATTCATGAACAAAATAGCCTATGTAAATAAAAATCTAATGAAGTATTGAAAGACGAAGGTTCATTTTATACTAAATTTTCAGCCAAAATCAGCTATTAGTTTAAGATATTTTTGTTGCTTTGTTAAGGAAATAACAATATTCTACATTTTCTACACCGTGGTTGTAAAGATTTTGCAATAAAACTTGAATTTTAACTTAAATTTTGACTTTTTAATTCATATAGTACATAGATGACTTTGTATTTATAACTAAATGTAATTATAGTTACAAAGGAGTGCTAAAAGTTAAAATTTCTATAAAATATCCATTTATTAAACCTAAATGTATACCAGAAGATATTTCACAACCTTCCAGTTGTCCTATAGGTTTTGTTTCAATCTCATTGAATTTTAAGAAATTGTACTGATTGATCAAAGTTGTAAATTATTTATGTATTTTTGACTAAAGAAAATGTGCAAATACACAACACAAAGTAGGAGAAATTAAAAGTGGCAATTCACCTCCTCTGATAAAGTTTGTGTGACCAAATTTGGATCCCTCTATCTTTAGCCGCAGGCTTGTGTAACAGCAGGGTAAGTTAGCAGAGAAAGAAGAAATTCTGATTCATGTAATCCTTGATTATGGTTTTGGTTTCACACGAATAGGTGATGACATAACTTAATCTTTAGTCCGAGAAGACAATTTGATAAATATTAAATGGAATAGGCACTGCCTGCGTTAACATTTCTAACTCCCTCCCATCCTCTAACATCAGCTACTCCTCAATGTAGAAAAATAAAATCTTATATTCCTGTCTGTTTCTTGACATTTCATAATCTACCAAAGGAAAAACCCAGTTGTGGAAATCCCATGCTTATTGGCATTTCAAACTCAAGCTTCTCAAGACTAACTCAACACCTTTCCTTATACCCAAAATAAACAAATGTTCTGATTTACTTATGTAATATTTACTTCTCTATCGCTATCCCAATTCAACAACTTTGTTTCATGCTGTACCAAGCTCTTCTAAAAGTGAGTTTGAGAGTTGGTAATGTTTAATAAGAGGATTTACTTTATAAAACCATAGAGTTAAAATACAATTCATATATTTGTTTGGATGCCTATTTTATATTCTATCAATGATATGCACAAGGGTAGAGCCTGTGTGTCTATGTGTGTTTTCTCTAATGTCTGGTAAGTTGTCGATGTAGTCAACCGATCATGAGTTCCATATCTCAGGCTAGTCAGTTTTCATTTCTTCTATCCTCAAGACAAAAATCTCTCAGTAGCAAAACAGATGACAATTTCCATAGATTTCTACCTTCATCATATGTCTTGAAAAATTTTTGTCCCAGTTTTTGAGTTCCCACATCTGTGTCCCAAACTGGTAAGAGACTCTTTCTGTCCTGGGCTGTCTCAAAGGGCTCTTAAATTATTTTTCTCCCAGTTAATTTTAGGTCTTCTAGTTATTGCCACATAAGATAGTCATGAATGACTCTACTCTAATTTGAAATTCCCTGTTCAAATATTTTATTGGTTACCCATTAAATATAAAGTATGTGTCAATATGCCAAAAATATACTCCTTTTTCTTTTCCCATCAACTTTAAAATTTACTACTATTAAAAATATTAGACATTGCTACTACTATTACTATTACCACTATGTACTAGTCTGACAAGGACTACTGCAAACACACAGACAGACACACACACACACACGCCCACACACCCACAGCCACACACACACTTCAACCAAAACAGGTTACTCAAGGTTCCCTGTAGTCTTTTTCCTAGGTCCTATATTTTAAATTCCTTCTACTCATCCACCTCCACACAAATAGCTATGTGGCATCAATAACATATCAAATTCTCAATTTAACAAAAGTTTTATGATTATTTCTCCAAGTATTTTTTACTTGACCCCAAATCTACCATTGAATACTATTATAAATTCATAGTAGCTTTATATTGCCTAATATCATTATTTGAATTTTTATATGCTTGCTCATTGGATTGGGTCCTTGTTGAGAGTCATCTTTTAAAAACAAATTCTGTTATCTAAGAAATACTGTACATAGCCAAGTTTGGATTAGTTTAAGTGATTTAAACCATTTATGCATATAATTTTTGAAACATCTTTTTTAAATTGATATGTAGCATTTTACTTATTCATGGGGTATAAGACATAATTTGTTACATGCATGTCCCCGGACAAACAAGTGAATTTGTCCTCCGCAGACACCTCCACGTGACCCCCTCCCTGGCTTCTCTCTCCCGACCATTGAGGTGGATGCAGATCCAGTCGGTGATGGCATCCAAAGCCCCAAAGCCCAGCAAGAGCCATAGGAGTCCTGACCCCTGATCTCTCTTAAGTCAGTCTGGCCACTGTTCCTGTGGATCAAAGCTATCAGGCAGTTTTATGTCACAGCAAACTTAACTCTCTGGGTAGCTTGGATGTGCCCAGGAAGGTACCACACAGCCCCCTCAGGTAGCACATGTCCACTTTGCTGAAGTCGTGCCCAGCCTGCTGCATAGTGTTCAGTGTGTTGATGTAGTTGAGCAGCTCCTTGGACAGGGGGTGGAAATAGGACCTGCTTCCTGCACTGGCCAGCACCAGCAGGCAGCAAAGGGAGTGCCAGAGCCTCCTCAGGTCTGAAGATGGAGCCTGAATCCACCTTTCTTGATGAATTTATAGATTCATCAAGATGAATGCACCTCAGCTACATTCTACTCTGGAAGGAGGTACTGCAGGATCAGTTTTTCCAAGATACCAAAAGGTGCTAGTTTTTCCTTTGAACCCAACAGAGTTAGTTTTTTAGTGAGTGTGAGGGTTTCTACTAGGTCAGGTGGAAGAAGGTGGAGCTTGGACTATAGTTGTTCTCCCTGCACCTGCCTGTTAACTTCCTCAGTCAGTGCAGAAGTCCAGGTGAAGGGGTGTCCTGCTTCTCCACATGCCCCATCCAATCTCCCATTCTCCACTCTTGCATTTTTAATTTACTTCTCAGATAGCTTATTATGGATCCATCAAAATGCTACTAATTTTTGTACATTGATTTTGTATCCTGTAATTTTAGTGAATTTATTAATCAGATCTAATGGTTTCTTGGTGGAGTCTCTAGGCTTTTCTAGATAGAATGTCATATCATCAGCAAAGACAGACAATTTGAACGTGTCTTTTCCAATTTGGATGCCTTATTTATATATGATTTCTCCTGCCTGGCTTGCTCTGACTAGGACTTCCAGTACTACGTGGAATAGGAGCGATGAAAGTGGGCATTCTTATCTTGTTTCTTCTCTTAGAGAAAAGGCTTTCAGCTTTCCCCATTTAGCATTCTGTTGGCTGTGGTTTTGTCATACGTGGTCTTTATTGGATTGAGATATGTACTTTTAATACCTAGTTTGTTGTGAGTTTTTATCATAAAAGGATATTGAATTTTATCAAGTGTTTTCTCTGCATCAGTTGAGATATTATGTGTCTTTTGGTCTTCATTCTGTTGATGTGACATATCACATTTATAGATTTAGGTAAGTTGAATCATCTTTGCCTCCCTGGGTTAAACCTCACTTTATGATGGTATATTATTTTTTTCATGTGCTGTTAGATTCCTTTTGCTAGTATTTTGTTCAACCTTTTTGCACCTAAGTTTATTAGGGTTATTTTCTTGCCTGCAGTTGTTTTTTTTGTTTGTTTGTTTTTGTTTTTGTTTTTTTTTCCTTATTTTTATTGTGTCCTTGACTGGCTTTGACACTGGGGCAATGTTCACTTCATAGGATGAGTTACAAAGAATTACCTCCTCCTCAATTTTCTGAAATAGTTTGAGGGTAATTGGTGTTACTTCTTTTTTGAAAGTTTGTTGGTATAGAGTGGTTCACCATAGGCTTTGATGAACTTTTATACTTCTGTGGTATCAGTTGTAATGTCTTCTACATTTTGCTTTTCTTTATTTTGGCCTTCTCTCTTTACTTTTTTCTTGGTTAGTCTAGCAACTGGTTCATCAATTTTGTTTATATTTTCAAAAGAAAGAGTTTTTCATTTTACTCTTTTTATTTTTAATCATTATTTTGTTTAGTTTCACTCTGACATGTATTATATTTTGCATACTAATTGTGGCTTAGATTTGTTCTTGCTTCTGTAGTTTCCTAAGGTACATTGTTAGATTGCTTATTTCGAATCTTTCCATTTTTTGATGTAGGCATGCATTTCTATAAACTTCCTTCTTAGCACTGTCTTTGCTGTATTTTATAGATTTTGTATGTTGTGTTTTCATTTTCATTTGTTTCAAGACTTTTTTTCATATTCTTCTTAATTTCTTCCTTGACCAAACTGTCGTTCAGGAGCATGCATTTGTACAGTTTCCATGTTTTTTTTTTTTTTTTTAATTTTTTATTGTCATCCCACCCATTTGTACAATTTCCTAAGTTTTTTTTTATTGATTTATCATTTCATTCCATTGTAGTTTGAAAAGACACCTGATATAATTTCAATTTTTAAAAATATGTTATAAACTATTTTGTGTCCTAATATATGATCTATCTTGGAGAGTGTTCCACGTGTTGATGATAAGAATGTGTATTCTGTAGCTATTGAATAAAATAGTTTGTAAAAGTCTTTTAGGTCTACTTGGTCTAGTGTGTATTTTAATTCTAATATTTATTTGTTAATTTTCTCTCTAGATGGTCTGTCTAATGCTGAAAATGGGGTGTTTAAATCCCCAACTATTATTTTATTTGAGTCTATGTCTCCCTTTAGATCTAATAATATTTCCTTTATTTATCTGGGTGTTCCTTTTCAGGGTGCATAGATTTTCAGAATGGTCATATCTTCTGCTGAATTGATTTCCTTATCATCATATAATATCATCTTCTTTGTCACATTTTACTGTTTTTGATGTCATCTGTTTTGTTTGATGTAAGTATAACTACTCCTGCTCACTTTGAATTTCCTTTAACATGAAATTTTTAAAATATCTCTTTATTTTGAGTCTATGTGTATCTTTAAAATTGATATGAGTTACTTATAGGCAGCATATAGTTTGATCATTGATATGGTTTTCCTTTGTGTCCCCAACCAAATTTCATCTTGAATTTTAATCACCACATGGCAAGGGAGGAGACTGGTAGAAGGTGATTGAATCATGGAGGCAATTTTCTCCATGCTGTTCTCCTGATTGTGAGTGAGTTCTCAGAAGATCTGATGGCTTCATAAATGGAGAGCAGTTCCTCCTTCACATGCTCTCTTTCTCCTTCCACCTTGTGAAGGTGCCTGCTTCCCCTTCCACCGTGATTCTAAATTTCCTGAGGCTTCCCTGGCCATGCAGAACTCTTTCCTTTATATATTAGCCAGTCTCAGGGAAGTTCTTGACAGCAGTGTGAAAATGGACAAATACAGTCATTTTTTATCCCTTCAGCCAGTCTCTATTTGTGAATCAGAAGTTTCATTCATCTACATTCAAGGTTGTTATTAACATGTGATTGGCTTTGGGTGTCAGCATGGTGTGTTTCTGTCATTGTAGTAATTAATTTCTGGTTGTTTGGTATATACTTTTTCTTCTCTTCCTCTGTCATTGTTTAGCATTGTGGTTTAGCAGTTTTCTGTAGTGGCAACCTTTGAGTCTTTTCTCTCGTTTGTATGTTTTCTCTACCAATTGATTTTATATTTGTGTGCGTTTTCATGATGATAGGTGTCAATCTTTCACTTCCAGGTATAGGACTCCCTTAAACACTTACTGTAGTGTTGGTGTAGTGGTGATGAATTCTCTGCACTTTTGCTTTTCTGGGAAATACTTTATTTCTCCTTCATTTATGAAGGATAACTTTGCTAGGAATAATATGTTTGGCTGATGGTTGCATTTTGTTTAGTTTCTTACATCACTTATATCATCTCATTCTCCCCAGCCTGTAAAATTTCTGCTGAGAAATCTGCTCTTTGTCTCATGGGATTCCTTGATAAGTAAGTAGATGCTTTTCTCCTGCAGTTTATAGAATTTTGTCTTTGTCTTTTATGTTTGACAGTTTGGCTATAATGTGCGATGGAGAAGACCTTTATGAATTTTATCTATTTGCCTATCATTTAGCCTTAAATATCTGAATATCTAGTTCTCTTGCTAGACATGGGAAGTTTTTATCTATTCTTTCACTAAAATTGTTTTCTAATCCTTTTTTGTTTACTCTTCACCTTCTAGGACACCAAATACTATAATATTTTGCTGCTTTATAGTGTTCTATATGTCAATAACCTTTGCTCATTCTTTTTTATTCTTCTGTCTTTACTTTTACCTGACTGGATTGTTTCAAAAGAACTGTTTTCACATTCTCTGAGATTCTTTTTTCCTGCTTAATTTAGTCTATTGTTGATGCTTTTGAATGCATTTTGTACTTTGTTCAATGAATTCTCCAGTTCCACATTCTGAAAAGATAACTATCTCTTTGGTAAATCTCTTATTCATATCCTAATTTTTCTTAAGTTTCTTTGTATTGTTTTTTACCATTCTTTTGTATCTCACAGTGCTTCTTTAATAGCAATATTTCTGATTCTTTTTCCAAGACTTTTAAAATTTCTGATTGGGATCTGCTGGTGGAGAATTACTGTGTTCCTCTAGAAGTGACATACGTCCTTGTTTTATCATGTTTCCTGTGTCCTCACATTGATATACGTGCATCTGGTTTATCAGCCTTTCATTCCAATTTTTTTTTCTTCCTGAATTTGCTTTTATCTGGAAGGACTTTTCCTGAAGATGAGTCTATGGTGTTGGTTCGGTAGAGAGTGTTGGTTCGTTAGAGCATGTTGGTTCTGATTCTGGGTACACTCTGTAGTGCAGACTCTGTATGATTTCTTTGGCTGTAAACAGCATTATATGATGTCTTTGAGTTATCTGGTAGATTGAGGTTGGTTGGTTGTTAGTAGACGCTGTGGAGAAATTGTTGGGAACTAGGATGCCAGGTGGGCCTGTTTTGGGACCCCAGTGGTGGCAGCCATGGGCTGTGCATGCCTGTCGCTGGGTACCAGTGTGGTATATGCTGGCACTTGTGTTACCAGATCTAGATAGGCCAATTCTAGGGCACCAAGGTGGCTTGCTGAATTGCCAGAAATAACAGTAGTGGGCCAAGCATGTGGAAGGGTTCTCAGGTCCCTGGGAAGCAGCTGTGGTATGGGCAATGGCAGTAGCAGTGTTGGGACAACCCTCTGGGACCCACATTGTTCATGCTGGTGTTGGTGATGGCTGTGACAGGCTGGGAAGGACAGTCCTTAGACCTACAAGTGGTCCATGCAGGTGAGTACCAGATATGGTGGTAGCAGCTGTTTGGGTAAGCCCAACGTCAGTCATTGGAAGGAGTATTCAGGTGCCAAGAGTGGACTAGGCTGGTTGTCCCTAGGCCCGCAGGTGTCTTGCTTAGGTATTGCAAGGGAGGAACTAGATAGCTAGACTGAGTGGACCAGTCCTCACCCATCCCTTCCCGCTCCCTAGTAGTGTCTGCAGGACAGTGGCTGTGGCAGGTGGGAGTAGAGATCTCCAGGCCCTTTGGTAGAATGCTCAGGCGTGGGCAGCAGTAGCAACACTGCAGCTGTGCTACTGAGGAATACAGGGTTGCTTTAAGCAGAAGAGCTATAGGCAATGGTTTGGTGTTGTGGGAGGGCACATTCTTTGCTTATTCTTGAGCTCTTAGTAGCCCACAGTGGGAGCAGCAGAAGTAGGTAGCAGAATTTTTCTTAGGGCACCTGAAAATACTGGCTCCCTCTCTGTTAGGAGGGGCAGGGTTGCTGCCAATGGTTCCCACCTCACCCTTGTAGTTCCAGCTGTGGGCAGGGAGTGTTAATGAGGCTTCAGAAATTGGAAGTGAAGGGACTGTTGGGCCCCGGGGTAGGATGCACCCTGGTGGGAGCTGGGGTCTCAAGATGGCATCATGCTGTAGCTTCTATTCTTTTTATTTTCTATTTGTTTTTATTTTTATTTTGAGACAGAGTTTCATTCTGTCGCCCAGGCTGGAGTGCAGTATGAGCTCCTCTAACTGCAACCTCCGCTTTCCAGGTTCAAGCAAATCTCCTGTCCCAGCCTCCTGAGTAGCTGGGATTACAGTCATGTCCCACTAGGCCCTGCTATTTATTTATTTATTTATTTATTTATTAGTATGATGGTGTTTCACCCATCATGCTGGCAAGGCTGGTCTTGAACTCCTGACCTCGTAATACACCTGCTTCAGCCTCCCAAAGTGATGGAATTATAGGCATGAGCCACTGTGCCTGGCCCATGCTGTAGCATCTTAAGGCTCAGGGGTTTGTGGGACCTATTGTGAGCTCTCTCTGGGGCAATGCCATTTATGGTTTCCAGGCAACCCCCTATGTTAATCTCAGGTCTCTTGAGGGCCCAGGGAATCTCTCATGGCTGAATTGCAAGAGTCCACAGTGAGAATTGGGACCAATGGGGCCTCTCCCTTACGATTTCTCTGCATTAGAGAGCCTCTCCAGGTTCTCAGCCAATCCTGGCCTTGCAGTGTGCCTTGCTTTCCTCTCCTTCTGTCCTGTCCTTCTGTGTTAAATTCTAATGCTTTATCATAAATGATGTATTCAAAGTACAATTATCTACTCATTATTTTGGTTCCTTGTGGAAGAGGCAAGCACCAGATACATCTAGTCAGTCATCTTGAGGCTCTCCCACCTATAAAAAATAATTAATAAAGTTAACTCAAACAAAAGAGAAAAAATCTAAACAACGTAAAGAGGATCATGAACTAAAGCAAAATAATCACAAAACTACTTAGGACAGAAATAAGATGATCAAAATTATCAGTTATTAAAATAAATGAAAATATACATATATGTTAAAGGTAAAAAAGATTATCAGAATTAATGAATAAACCATATGTATATTATTTCAAGAGAGATATAAAAATCTCAATATAGACATTTGAGAATAAATTTACATTGTTGGGGTGAATTCTGCATATACAAAATAGCCCTTATTGATTTGGGCATGAAACTGTTACTTGGAGTCAAATGATGAGACCTATTGCTATTGAGATAAAGAGGACTTATCTTGTTTTACAAACATAAGTTAAAGTTTAAAAGATGCCTTCTACCTATTTAAGTGTTTGCATTTTGGGATGCCACTATATGGATACATAGGAAGCAGAAACAAAAAAAAAAGAGAAAAAATAATTTTTAATGGATTTATAAAACATGTTTGTCAGTATAAAAATCATCTTGAAAGTGGAATAACACTTCCCCAAATTCTATTCTCCAGGGATGAAATAAATTCCTGGTGGGACGAAGATTTGAAAATACAATGGTGAATGGTTATTTGTAGTGAATCAACAAATATTGATTTGTATTTGCAACAAAAGATGTTTGTTTTCAAATTTAATTAATCTTAGTAAATTAGTATATGATTTTATATTCTACTCCAAATTCACATTTAAATCTTATTCTTCATAAAGAATGATTAGGTAGGGGAACACATATGAGCTCTGCCTCCCAATTTGAAATTCTTGACATTTTTATGCACATATCTTAAAAAATGTTAAGTTTTTTTTTTTTTTTCAGATTAACAAATAGATGGAATGGCATCTTATTCAGTGATCATATGTGAAGTGCTTTATTGCTAAGGAAATTGAATACTACCATGGTTGCCTTCCAAAACCCCAAATTTGGGAGCACTTATTATACCCAATACTGACAAGGTAGAAAATAAGAACACTTGGACTTAGAAACAAGGAAAAAGTAAAAAACAAAGAAAAACAAAACAAACAAACAACAAAAAAAAACCCAAACAAATGAAAACTGTCATATTGGTATAGCACTCTAATGAGCTGCAGAACTCCACGCTGACTCCAGATGCTACCAGAATTAGAAACTAGATATTGCTTACCTATGTTAAAAAAAAAAAAAAAAAAAAAACAGCTGAAGACTGACTGCAACTAAATATATTTGACTTTCAACCTTTTCTACAATAAATAGAAAATGTATCAATTACCCATAATTAGGCAATGCAATAATGATTTTGAGATAGGGCTTGCTCAGGTGGGCATTTTCTGAATTGATCATATTATTTACATTTTTGCATAAATTTCACTGCCATATAAATTATCAAAGAAAATGACATATGAAAGGTTGAACAATGAGAATACATGGACACAGGGAGAGGAGCATCACGTACTAGGGTCTGTTGGGGGTGAGTAGGGGAGGGACAGTGGGGGTAGGGAGGTTGGGGAGTGATAACATGGGGAGAAATGCCAGATATAGGTGACAGAGGTATGGAGGCAGCAAACAAGATTGCTACATATGCACCTATGCAACAGTCCCACACACATATATATTATATATATATAAACGTTTCTGAGCTTAAAGATAGTAAATCATTAGAACTTGAAGAACTAGCACACTGCTCATTCATTACAATTTTTATGTGAAAAAAAGTATGTGAAATCATAAGATGGATATAGATTATTTACATTTGTATAGAGAGAATTCTAACAGATTGCATGTAAGTTCTTCCAAAATTCATATGTTGAAACCCTAACCCTCAGTGGAATGGAATTAGGAGGGCGAACTTTGGAAGGTGACTAGGTCATGAGAGTGGCACTTTACAATGGAATTAGTGCTCTTATAAGAGAACTACAAGAGCAAGTAAGAGAGCACTAACTTCTGATTTCTGCTCTCCATCTTGTGAAGATGCAATGATTACCTGAAAAGAAAGATGAGAGCCCTCACCTGACATTGAATCTGCCAGCAGTTTGATCTTGAACTTCCCATATCCCAATGCTGTGAGAAATAAATCTTGTTAAGTCACATATAGTATATTGTATTTGTTTTTTATAGCAGCCCAAACAGCTGGGTATAATAATTATTGATTTTGAGATAAATGTGTATGTTTATATATGTCTATCTGTATGTAAATATATAAATGTGTGTATGTATTGCTATCACACATTTATTCACACTATGACTTGGATACCCAGCAACAATGCAGCTTTTTTATTTTGTCTATAACTATTATAGACCTCCTTACCTTCTATATATAGAAAGAATAATCTCACAATCTCATTAACTAACATTAGGCTGGCATAATATATATTATTATATAATATATATCATATATATTATTATATAATATATATCATATATAT
>NW_022436945.1:19593180-19642650 GCF_009761245.1 Sapajus apella
TATAATATATATCATATATATTATTATATAATATATATCATATATATATTACATATATAATATACATATTACATTATATTATATTGTATATAAAACATATTATATTATATTATATATATTATTATATAATATATATTGTTATGCCAGCCTAATGTTAGTTATAATAATAATAATATAGTCAATTGAAGTAATGTTCAGCCTGTCAAGGTAAAAATGCTTGATCTTTAATAGTTCTCCATATGTCCTGCAGCTTTCAAGATGATTTCTTTGCATCTAGTGTTTGGGTGGAGCTCTGTAACTTGGTGGTGTTTGAGAAGAGTCCTTAGACCCTCTCTGGCATTTTCTTGTTCCACTGATCTGTAACATTCCTATTCAGCAGCTCACTATATGCTTTTCTAGCATTTGGTGATTTAGTTAGGAGGTGATATGCTCATGTCTTGTTTAGATTTGTCAGAGCCCACGGTTTCTAATTCACCCACTCTCATTTATGGGGTAGCTGGCTTCAGGGACTCTGTTATATCTCCTTGTGACTCACACTGGTGCAGAAGGTAGCTCAGGAAAACTAAATGTATCTCTGTGACGATGCTGAAATTTCCAGCTTATTTGGAATGACCTCATACTGGTCCATCCAGAGGAACATTCATCCCATTTATAACAAATTCCACAGCTGCACATTTTTATTAAGATGAATTCTATTTAAGATTTCCTCAATTACACATTATTTTAAATTATTTTAATCCTCAAATCTTGATAAACCCTAGAGTCTGATTTCCTCTACTCCTGTCTATTCACTTTCGATATCCTTTAGCTTTCATAATACCTCCATTTTTAATAATTAAAAATATATGGCTTTGCATAAATTTTTACTGCTATAAATTATAGATTTACTCAGATTTAATGATTTAATAACTTTAATAATTAAATTTAGAATTTGACAATTCTAGTATTTTAAAGTGTCATATTACCCACCTCTATTTCTAATTATTAAATGTATAATATAATGTACATTAAACTTTCCCAAAAATGTAATGTATGAAACTTTTAGAACTGTCAGTGTAATGTAATGCCTCATGACATAAAGCAACAGTAGTCATAGTCTACACTAAGGAGAAAATTACATTATTAGAGTTGTACTCATTTTTTAATGCTCTGTAACAAATTACTGCAACTTGGAACCGGAACATAATACCCATCTATTATCTCACAGTACTGCAGGTCCAGGCATGGTATGGCTCATGTCTTTCATCAGCGTTTCAAAAGGCCAGGATCAAAGGGGCAGAAGGCCTATGTTCTCATCTGCAGCTCAGGGCCTACTTCCAAGTTCACATAGTTTGGTAGGATTCAGTTCTTTGCAATTATAAGATTGAAGTTTCTGCAGTTGTAAGACAGTTCTCAACTGCCAGTCAAAGGATCTTCTGATCTTGCAGTTGCCTATGTTCCTTGTCATATGACCTTCTTCATCTTCAGAACCAGCACAGGAAAATACACTTCATGTTGATTTTCTTTAATACTTCAAATCTCTTTGCTAAGCAGAGCTCAGTCAATTTTAAGGACACACCTGATTAGGTCAGATCCACTCAAGGGAATCTTCTTTCTTTAAGTCAACTGTGTCAACATAACCTAATCACAGCGCTGACTACGGCATTATAAATAGTTCATGACCACACGCAAGAGACAATGGCAACTGAAAGTCATTATAGAATTAAACCCTGATAGTCAATCATCATGACCTTTAAAATGTTTAAACACAAGTTAAAAGAATTTAGAAAATATATTTTCCTCTCTTAAGAATGGCTGGCTTTCCTATCTAAAATCTTGTTGCTTGGTCTTATTTGTAATATCAGAAGCTGAATATTAGTAACTTTATTATTTTTTTCTGATTCAGTCTTTGTATTTGCTTCTATCTTTATCTTTTACTTCCTCTCTCCCAGAATATCAACATGGGTTACTCCCTCACTTTATTCTAGTATCTGATCAATTTCCACCTTATCAGAAATATTATTTTGGATCCCCTAATATTAACAGCATTATGAACTAAATTCTATATTCCTAACTTTTAAAAATATATACCATTTACATATTATATATTTTATTTTATATGTATTTGCTTATGTCCTGTATCTCCTTATTGAGAGAAAATGGCTTATTTGTATAATTGGTTGACACTTCAAGCACAGAAAAGTTTCTGGCACATAATAAGGTGTAATAAACATTTATTCTTGCTGTTGTTTTATGATGTCATGTATTAGAATTAAAATACATTTCTATTTTTTTTCCATAGGCTGAAAATTGTGCTTACATTTTCCAAAAGCAATGCTGAGATTTTTATAATACCAAAGCCAATGTTTAAGAAACAGAAAAATGTATGACTTTTTTTAGCAACCAACAAGAAATTTTAGACAATTGATAAAATGAGAAATAAGACTAACAAAAAGATGATAGTTATCCTCATAAAAAAAGCTTTGCTAATTAGCTTGTAGAATATAAAGTCAATCATTTCACTGATTTCTCCATCTTCATTATATTAACTATTTTTCATTTATGAAATGGAACAAATTATGTGTGTGTTTTTTAATGTAACATAATTACTGAATGAATTAAACAATGTATTATTTAATAATGTTAAATCTTTGAAATTTATTGACAATACACAAAATAAATTAAAGAAAACATAATAAAATTTATTTCTTATGAAAATTGAGAACACCATAATTATGTTGCAAAATGATTAAATGAAGCAAAGATTTAGGTACTAGTTAATTCATTTAGAAACCAGGTTTGTTTATAAAACAATCTATTACACATTTATATCCCAATCCTCACCCAAAGTGCTCTATGTATATACCCAGATAATAGTTTTCTTTTTAAATATTTTACCATGCCTTCCTTTAAATATTCATGTAATAAAGCATTTTAAAAATATAAAGAAGATTTAAACAATAAGTAATGGATTACCTATCCTCTTAAGAAATTTAGCACAAATGTAGTCTTGGTGATTTATCATGGTTTTCCTAAACATGAAATAGGTGGAAGTCTACTATCAACACAAAAAAATATCTATTACTGTATTAATTAGTGTTAAGAGAGGTAAAAAGAGAAAGAGTGAAAGAGAGAGGTGAAGAGAGAGAGAGAGATTTTTAGGAATTGGCTTACATGATTGTGGTGACTTGGTTAAGTTCAAAATCTGCAGATCAGGTAAGCAGACTGGAGACTCAGAAAATAGTTTCAATTTTTAGCCAAAGGAAGTCTGTGGGCAGAATTCCTTCTTGTTCAGGGAAGGTCAGTCTTTGTACTATTAGAAGCTTCAGCTGATTCGATGAGGCTCACTCACATTATGGATGGTAATCTGCTTTATTAAAAGTCCACCAATATAAATATCAGCCTTATCCCCAAGACACCTTCACAGAATTGTCCAGAATAATGTTGGGCCAAATATCTGTGTATCATAGCTCAACGAAGTTGACATGTAAAATTAACTGTCACAGGGATCATCAAATAATTAATAAAGGAATCAAAGCGGAAGTGGTTAAGCACATAGGGACAGGCAGAGGAGAATCTGTGTTTAGAACCCAAGTCAGCTGGTCTTTCTTCCCCCAGGAGAGTGGAATTTCACTATACCTTCCTCCTCCTAAACATGGCATAGATGTTACATTTTAAAAATAATGGGGAAATCTATGATTTCTTATTTAGTGAGTTCTAAACTATGTATCTAAAATGACATAAAATGTGAATATACATAATCAAAGGCAAAGTGGTAGAAGAAAACCCATAATGCTCAGCAGGTGTCAGAAGAGCTCACGAAGTTATATGTAGCAGAACATATAGCTGAACTCCCTGAGTATGGAGTTTCCATGGTGAACATATCTTCTACCTTAATTTAGTCTGAGGGGTTGATGTGGAGGTCAAGTAGAACTCTTGGATGTTATCCTGCCAATTACTTCATCCCATTGTCCCTAAAAACAGGAGCTACAATTTTCAGATAATCCCACAGAACGAATACATAATTGATTCACACCCAACATTGTAACATGTTCAGTTAGATATGTACACAAGACAGTAGAATGTAAACATAATAGCACAGGAGTCTGGGTGCATTGGCTCATGCCTGTAATCCCAGCACTTTAGGAGGCCAAAGTGGGTGGATTTCTGAGGTCAGGAGTTCAAGACCAGCCTGGCTAACATGGTGAAACCCTGTCTTCACTAAAAATACAAAAATTAGCTAGGCATGGTGTTGCACACTTGTAGTCCCAGCTACTTGGGAGGCTGAGGCAGGTGAATCACTTGAACTCGAGGTGAAGGTTGCAGTGACCCAAGACCATGACACTGCACTCCAGCCTGGGCAACAGTGCAAGACTCCATCTCCAGTAATAATAATAATAATAGAAATGGAGCCACTAATATGTTCGTGTTACTTAAAATGTTGAGCACACATTATTATTTAAAACAGATTATACAATGACAAGAAAATTAAACTGAAAAGCAATGTATGGGAAAAAACAATATTGAAAGAGCTGATGGAAACCACAGATCAGAAAAGGAATCTGTTGAAAAACAAAGGTTGTATTCCTCATTGTAGAATATTTCAAAAGATAATTAGAAAGACAAAATAAGAAGTAGGACAAAACTTGGGATTATTTTGTTCAGAAAGAAAATTAGTTTTGAAACGAAGTACAAGTTATGTGAATATTAAATCTTCTCTATTTTTGCTAGAATTAATTAAATGTATTAACACAGTTAATTCAGGAGAGGACCAAAAATAGTATGAGGAAGATATAGCAGAGTTTTTATATTTGTTTGATAACAAGAATAAAGTAAATCAATAAAATATTTTTAGTAGAATTAAGAAAGAACCGACAACCAAAACTCCCAGCTGCCTCATTTGGAAGATCTCCACTTTATCTTGCAGATGTTCTAATGAGACCATGCTACATGCAAATGAATAAAACATTAATTCCTGAGAAAGCAGCACCTATGGAACCTTCTGGTGCTGTCTGCAGTCATCATTAAATGAGATCATGAGGATTTAGACTGAGGTGGTAATGCAAAGAGCGTGCAAGCTTGCAATCGTCAGGTTCTACTGAATTATTTTATATCATCTCTGGCTTGTTCATCATCAGCGTTAAGAAAGTAAATATTCATAAATCTGAATTTCCTCACCTACATCTCCCAATTCCATTGTTCCATGGAAGAAAACCTAAAAACTGGGAATGAAAAAGTTACCCACTGAAAGCTTTTATGCATTAGCTTTGGTTGCAATCATTTTACAGCCTGGGTATGTTTCCTTAGATTACGCTGCCAACAAGCCGCTCACACGTATAAGTAAAAGGGGAGCCAAAAAAGGAAGGAAGAAGAGAAAACAAACACAAAAAGCGACTAAATAAATCACCTTAAAAGAAATAGAACAGCAGAATCATAAGGAAATATTTGAGAGAGGCTGAAAAGGAAGTGAACGCAGAACCAAATGCAGCAGAGAAAGAGATCAAAATGCGCTTTGGATGTAGAAATGTGACCTTTTTCATTGAATACTTTCAGTTCCAAGAGGAGATGTGAGGGACTATGAGGCCATTGAAACCATATTATGACCCAAAACTAGGATTAAGAAGTACATGTGCCAGCCTGGCCAACATGGTGAAACTCTGTCTCTACTAAAAATACAAAAAATTAGCTGTGCATGGTGGCACATGCCTGTAATCCCAGCTACTCCAGAGGCTGAGGCAGGAGAATCTCTTGAACCCAGGAGGCAGAGGTTGTGGTGAGCCAAGATCGTGCCATTGCACTCTATCCTGGGCAACAAGAGTGAGAGTCCCTCTCAAAATAATAATAATAATAATAATAATAATACATGGGCATAAACAAAAAAAAAAAATTAAGTAAATTAGAACCACTCTCAGCTGGGTGTGGTGGCTCACACCTGTAATATCAGCACTATGGGAGGCCAAGAAGGTTGGATCACTTGAGGTCAGGAGTTCGGGACACCATTTCTACTAAAAAAGCAAAAATTAGCCAGATATGATGGCACGCCCCTGTAATACCAGTTACTCAGGAGGCTGAGGTGGGCGAATCGTTTGAACCCGGGTGGCAGAGGCCGCAATGGGCCAAGATTGCAACACTGCATTTCAGCCTGGGTGACAGAGCGAGACTCAGTCTCAAAAAGAAAAAATGGAACCACTGTCATAAGAAACACAAATCAGGACAAAAACAAAAGACAATAGAAATTCACAAGAGGTACTGGTTTGGAATTAGGTCCTCGTTTAACACTGTTATTTGGCTTGTTGAAATTAGCTTTGAAAGCAAGTACCCAAAGAGTCATAGGCTCACACCTAACCTAGTGCTACAATTCAAAATGGTTCAAATGCATAATAAAAAATGATTCTTCCATATTGAATAGTTTCTGTTTTCCAACATCAAACTTTAATCTGCAATTTTTTGCTACTTATAGAAGTAACGTGAGTTTGTTTAGAAATTTCGGAAACATAGAAAACCATAAAGGAAAAACCATTGTCGGAAGACTAAACAGGAATAACATTTATTACCATTATATTTCTCTTAGTTTTTATTATAATTATGATTACTTTGGCTATAGGTGTAAATTCATACAAATGTTGGCATATAATTTGCCAAAAATTTAGACTACATTATCAATACAGCTATGCATAATGTTATTTTACTTAAAATCATATTGTGAGCTCTTTTACCACAATAGTAAATTTTTAATGACTGCACAATTATATTCTATTGCATTGCTCTCTTGAAATAGCAGCTTACAGTCTTCTTGGTTTTGGTCATTTGGGTTTTCAATATTTTATTATTAAATAACTTTGTAATAAACAACAATGTTTACACAAACATTGTAATTCTAATTTCTGGTTAATATTTTATATTAAAATCCTGGAACTAAACTGTGAAATTAAGATTAGTAAAATTTTACGTTTTTGACAGATTTCTGTTTCTCACACTAGTTGTAGCTATTTTTTTTTTTTGGTTTATTACAATTTTTTTTAATTGTATTTGGGCTCTGGGGTAGATGTGCACATCCTGTATCCTGCAGGATTGTTGCATAGGTACATACATGCCATGGTGATTTGCTGTCTCCTTACCCCCGCACCCCCGTTGCCTACGTCAGGAATTTTTCCAGGTGTTATCCCTCCCCATCCTCCCCTCCCACCCCATGCTGTTGCTCCCCTCCTTCCCCCCACCCCCTCCATCTACCCCTGTGAATGTTGTTCTCTTCCCTGTGCCCAAGTGTTTTCATTGTTCATCACCTGCCTGTGACTGAAAACATGCCGTGTTTGGTTTTCTGTTCTTGTGCCAATTTGCTGAGAATGATGGTTTCTAAGTTCATCCATGTCTCTACAAAGGACACAAACTCTTCATTTTTTATGGCTGCATAGTATTCCATGGTGTATATGTGCCACATTTCTTTTGTCCAGTATATCATCAATGGGCATTTTTATTGGTTCCAGGTCTTTGCTATTGTAAATAGTGCCACAATGAAGATACGTATGCATGTGTCTTTATGTTGTAGCTATTTTTTACCTTCACTATTATATATTATATAGGTAGGTTTGTTTTTTCTGTATCCTAAAAGCAATACATATTATTAATGCTGTGATTTATCTGTAAATCTTGGGGATACCAGATTCAAAATGGTAATTTTTTTTTCTATTTACAGGTCTTCATTAAGATTCAAATGTTTATATGTATTTATTTGTTATTTCATATAATACTTTTCTTGCTTACTTTTGGTTCTGTGAAAACAAAACCTCCCTCATTTTTCCTTATTTGGAACCCTACTCAATTAAATTTTTAGATTTTACTATATTAATATATTAACTCACTGTCTTTAAAGTATGGATTAACTGTTCCCTTTTCTGTCAGCAGTCTGGATTTTATTGTGATTTCTTATGTATAAACGTTTATATTTTTGTAGTCTCTCTCTCTCTTTAAATATTTCTACTGGTGTTTTTTCTTAGAAACTCTTTCAGATAAGTATTTGTTTCTGTTTTATCACTTTTCTTTAGATTTAAAAAATATTTTTTATTGTATTTTATGTTCTGGGTTACATGCAGGATTGTTGCATAGGTACACACATGGCAATGTTGTTTGTTGCCTCCATTCCCCTGTCACCTATACCTGGCATTTCTTCCCATGTTATCGCTCCCCAACCTCCTCACCCCCTGCTTTCCCTCCCCTAGATCCTCAGAACAGACCCTAGTGTGTGATACCTGTGTCCATGTGTTCTCATTGTTCAACACTCACCTATGAGTGAGAACATGTGGTGTTTGATTTTCTGTTCTTGTGTCATTTTGCTGAGAATGATGGTTTCCAGATTCATCCAGGTCCCTGCAAAGGACATGAACTCATTGTTTTTTATGGATACATAGTATTCCAAGGTGTGTATGTGCCACATTTTCCTTGTTCAGTCTATCATCGATGGGCATTTGGGTTGGTTCCAGGTCTTTGCTATCGTAAACAGTGCCACAATGAACATATGTGTGCATGTGTCTTTATAACAGAATGATTATAATCCTTTGGGTATACACCCAGTAATGGCATTGCTGGGTCAAACGGAAATTCTATTTCTAAGTCCTTGAGGAATTGCCACACTGTCTTCCACAATGGTTGAACTAATTTACACTCCCACTAACAGTGTAAAAGTGTTCTTTTTTCTCCACATCCTC
This sequence comes from Sapajus apella, assembly GCF_009761245.1. Lineage (NCBI taxonomy): Eukaryota > Metazoa > Chordata > Mammalia > Primates > Cebidae > Sapajus > Sapajus apella. Next base: position 19,601,862 of record NW_022436945.1, read on the forward strand.
TCCAGCATCTGTTGTCTCCAGATTTTTTAATGATCACCATTCTAAATGGTGTGAGATGGTATCTTGAGGTGGTTTTGACTTGCATTTCTCTAATGACCAACGATGATGAGCATTTTTTCATATGTTTACTGACCTCATAGATATCTTCTTTTGAAAAGCGTCTGTTCATAGCCTTTGCCCACTTTTGGATGGGTTTGTTTGATTTTTTTCTTGTAAATCTGTTTTAGTTCTTTGTAGATTCTGGATGTGAGCCCTTTGTCAGATGGGTAGATTGCAAAATTTTTTTTCCCATTCTGTTGGTTGCCAGTTCACTCTAATGATTGTTTCTTTTGCTGTAAAGAAGCTTACGAGTTTATTAGGTCCCATTTGTCTATTTTGGCTTTTGTTGCCAATGCTTTTGGGGTTTTAGTCATGAAGTCCTTGCCTGTGCTTATGTCCTGAATGGTTTTGCCTAGGTTTTCTTCTAGGGTTTTTATGGTGTTAGGTCTTATGTTTAAGTCTTTAATCCATCTGGAGTTAATTTTAGTGTAAGGTGTCAGGAAAGGGTCCAGTTTCTGCTTGCTGCACATGGCTAGCCAGTGTTCCCAACACCATTTATTAAACAGGGAATGCTTTCCCCATTGCTTGTTTTTGTCAGGTTTGTCAAAGATCAGATGGTTGTGAATGTATGGCATTGCCTCCGAGGCCTCTGTTCTGTTCCATTGGTCTATATCCCTTTTTTGGTACCAGTATCATGCTGTTTTGATTACTGTAGCTTTGTATTATAGTTTGAAGTTAGGTAGCATGATGCCTCCAGCTTTGTTTTTTTTTTTTACTTAGGATTGTCTTGGCTATGTGGGCTCTTTTTAGGTTCCATATGAAGTTTAAGGTAGTTTTTTCCAGTTCTGTGAAGGTCAATGGTAGCTTGATGGGGATAGCATTGAATCTATAAATTACTTTGGGCATTTTCACAATACTGATTCTTCCTAATCATGAGCATGGAATGTTTCTTCCATCTATTTCTGTCCTCTCTTATTTCCTTGAGCAGTGGTTTATAGTTCTCCTTGAAGAGGTCCTTTATATCCTTTGTTAGTTGTATTCCTAGGTATTTTATTCTCTTTGTAGCAATTGTGAATGGGCATTCACTCTTGATTTGGCTCTCTGTTAGTCTGTTATTGGTGTATAGCAATGCTTTTGATTTCTGCACATTGATTTTGTATCCGAAAACTTTACTGAAGTTGCTTATCAGTGTCAGAAGATTTTGGGCTGAGACGATGGGGTCTTCAAAATATACAAGCATGTTGTCTGCAAATAGAAACCGTTTGACTTCCTCCTTTCCTAATTGAATACCCCTTTTTTGGCCTGATTGTCCTGGCTAGAACTTCCAGTACTATATTGAATAGGAGTGGTGAGAGAGGGCATCCTTTTTTAATGCCAGATTTCAAAGGGAATGCTTCCAGTTTTTGCCCATTCAGTATGATACTGGCTGTGGGTTTGTCATAAATAGTTTTTATTATTTTTAGCTATGTTCCATCTATATGTAGTTTATTGAACGTTTTTATCAAAAAAGTCTGTTGAATTTTGTTGAAGGCCTTCTCTGCATCAATTGAGATAATCGTGTGTTTTTTTTTTTTATTTCGCTCTGTTTATGTGGTGGATTATGTTTATAGACTTACAGATGTTGAACCAGCCTTGCACCCCTGGGATGAAGTCTACTTGATCGTGATGGATAAGCTTTGTGATGTGCTATTGCAATCGGCTTGCCAGTATTTTATTGAATATTTTTTCATTGATGTTCATAATAGAGATTTGCCTAAAGTTTTCTCTTTCTGTTGATTCTCTGCCAGGTTTTGATATCAGAATGATGTTGGTTTTATAAAATGATTTGGGAAGGATTCTCTCTTTTTGTATTATTTGGAATACTTTCAGAAGGTGTGGTACCAGCTCCTCTTTGTACTCCTGGTAGAACTCAGCTGTGAACCCATCTAGACTTGGACTGTTTTTGGTTGGTAGACTATTAATTTCTACCTCAACTTCTGTCCTTTTTATTGGTCTATTCAACCTCTTCCTAGTAGACATCTACAGAACTCTCCACCCCAAATCCACAGAATATACATTATTCTCAGCACCACATTGCACCTACTCTAAAATTGACCACATAATTGGAAGTAAATCACTCCTCAGTCAAATGCAAAAGAACGGAAATCATAACAAACAGTCTCGCAGACCACAGTGCAATCAAATTAGATCTCAGGATTAATAAACTAACTCAGAACCACACAACTTCATGGAAAATGAACAACTGGCTCCTGAATGTCATCTAGATAAACAATGAAATGCAGGCAGAAATAAAGACGTTCTTTGAAACCAAGGGGAGCTAAGACACAACATATCAGAATCTCTGAGACACATTTAAAGCATTGTCTAGAGAATAATTTATAGCAATAAATGCCCATATGAGAAGCAAGGAAAGATCTAAAATGGACCCTCTATCATCAAAATTGAAACAACTAGAGGAGCAAGATGAAAAAGAAACTAAATTCAAAAGCTAGCAGAAGACAAATCAGAGCAGAACTGAAGGAGACAGAGACACAAAAAAACTCTTCAAAAAAATCAGTAAGTCCAGGAGCTAGTTTTTGAAAAGATCAACAAAATAGACCACTAGTCATATAAAAAAAAAAAAAAAAAAAAAAAAAGAGAGAGAAGAATCAAATAGATGCAATAAAAAAATGATAAAAGGGATATCACCACCAATTCCACAGGAATTTTCTTTAGATTTTAAAGTCAAATTCACCAAAAACTTATTTTGTTATATGGCCTGAAGAAAGGCTTTTGCTTTACTTTTTCTCGACTATATTACCATAAATTCATCTTCTTTGGTGATTTTTCTGCATACATTATTTTTGCAAGCAAATGTTTATGTTGCTGTTATTGCAGTGAGTTAAATTAGTTTTATTCAGTGGTTTCTACGTTTTTTTTAATTTTATTACTAAGTGGCATTAAATTATTCCTTTATGAGCTCAACCATGAGAATAACACTTATTGTAGTAATGGAAACATAGAGTGTGTCTGAGTCATTGCTAGTTAGAGTTTTGGTCTGCTTGCAGTAACTTTTCATGTCAATATGAAGCAAGGATACAATTAGAAATTGTCTTTTTGTTGTGAAAGCCATAAATGTTTTAAAAGTTGTACTACTGAGTGTTTTAGAAATACACTCGAAAATTTCATCTCCTTTACTTCTCTCTTATAAGGGATTGTAGGAGTAAAATAAGTAAATATCAGAAAATGACTAAGGATTTGTTTCTTATTGCTTAAGAACAAATAGAGGAAACACTACCATGATAAACAGAACAAAAACAACTTGAAACTGGTTACTTTGAATAAAATTGAAAAATCTCCAAATCAGAAAGAGTCTGAAAAACTGTTTGAACTCCATAATATTAGCAGTTAAAACTAATGATAACTACAAATTACTGATCATCTATTATTTATTAGGCACTTAACTCTCACTGAAATGAGATTATTATCCTTTTATGCCATAGAAAACTGTAACTTGCCCAGGGAAGAGGGATAATGGTGGAAACAGCTCTTTTCAAATCCAAGGGTTTTCAGAATCTCAACTAATGACCTTAATCATCTCTTATATTGAGTCACTCATGTTAAAACTCATTAGGGATAAAGAACATTTAATCAAGAAACAGGTCTCAATTAATTTTAGCTAATACTTTTATAAATGATGTCAGATGTTACCCAGAAATTGGTTTCCTGCAAGTTTTCTTATTTAAAAAATTTCCAAAGATTTTTAGGGCTCCATATTTTTATAACAAAATTATATTTGGTTAAGTTCCAATCTCTACACACACACATGCAAGCACACATACACCAAAAGACAGCAATTAATCCCCATCATTTGTGTGATTGTATGCTTTAGAACACAAAGCAAATTATTTAGTAGAGTCAAGGGAGTGATATTAATAATTATGCTGGGACAAGCAATCCTGAACCAAGATTTTCTAGCACAAAATGGAATATGTGATCACTCTACCATAGTAACAATTCTCTCTTAAAAAGAACATAGGTAACTCTACAATTTTGACTTTATACATACCTAAGGAATAAATATGTTCGGCCAGAAACCAGAAAGGAGGCTTTCTGAGCCTACAATAAAGCAGAGGAAGGTGGAGGCCATGCAGAAGGTAGGTTTATTGGAGGCGGATTTTTAATAAAATGATGATGATACTGTGAATAAAAACTCAGTGTATGTGGGATAAAATAAAGTAGTAAGCAGAGGGAACTTTTTAACTAAATAAATAAAAGATGAAGAAAAAGCAAATTAACTTACTGAAAAAGTGGGAAAAATAAAGCAAAAACATACAAAAGAAAAAGCAATAAATAACAAGACAGAAGAAATTCATGCATTACAAAACAGAACTGTGTAAAAACTGATGAATAAGCAACGCAATAAGAAAAAAATTGGCGGCTGGGCGCGGTGGCTCAAGCCTGTAATCCCAGCACTTCGGGAGGCCGAGACGGGTGGATCTCGAGGTCAAGAGATCGAGACCATCCTGGTCAGCATGGTGAAACCCCGTCTCTACTAAAAATACAAAAAAATTAGCTGGGCATGGTGGCGCGTGCCTGTAATCCCAGCTACTCAGGAGGCTGAGGCAGGAGAATTGCCTGAACCCAGGAGGCGGAGGTTGCGGTGAGCCGAGATCGCGCCATTGCACTCCAGCCTGGGTAACGAGAGCGAAACTCCGTCTCAAAAAAAAAAAAAAAAAAAAAGAAAGAAAAAAATTGGCAAATCACTTGCAGTAAGCATCTTCTAAGATGTGCCCCCAAGGCGTTCAGCTCCTGGTACACATACCCTTTTAAGAATTCCTATCTCTTGAGTGTGGCCTAGATTTAGTGACTCACTTCTAATGAATGTAGAGGAAGTGACAAGATGCCACTCTGGGAGTTGAGTTTGGGCATTATGATGGCTTGCATTTTGGGAACACTCTCTCATGCTCTCTTGGATCTCTTGTTCTGAAGGAAGCCAGCTGTCATGTTGTAAGCTGTCCTGTGGAGAAGTCCACATGACAACAAACTGAAGGAAATCTCCAGCCACCATTCAAAGAAAAACTGGATCCTGACAACAACCGCATGATGAGCTTAGAATTGGATCTTCTGTAGTCAAGCCTTTTGATAAGATCATAAGCCCTTGCAATGCCCTCATTGCAACCTCATGAGACACATTTCTGTCAGAAGCTCCTATGCTTAAGTGATTTCTGACCAGAACAAATTTAAAGTAATAAATGTTTGCTGTTTTGAGCCACCAAGTTTTATCTTATAGTTAATACACAATATGTAATCAATACACTATTGAGGTAATCAAAACTTTTTAAAGCATGAAAATAAATTTTAAAAATATACAGAGTATAAAATGTCAAGAGGATTATAATTAAAGGAAATAATTAAAAATTATATTATTATAAGATTGGTGGGGGAGAATGGAATACAATGGTAAAACAAATATTTGATTCCCAATTTTAAAGGAAAACTTACTATTAAAGACAGACACGACTGGGCGTGGTGGCTCACGCATGTAATCCTAGCACTTTGGGAGGCCGAGGCGGATGGATTGACTGAGGTCAGGAGTTAGAGACCAGCCTGGGAAACATGGTGAAACCCCGCCTTTACTAAAACACAAAAAATTACCTGGGTGTGGCAGCGTACGCCTGTAGTCCCAGCTACTCGGGAGGCTGAGGCAGGAGAATTGCTAGAATACTAGAGGCAGAGGTTGCAATGAGCAGATCACGCCACTGCACTCCAGCCTGGGCAACAGAGGGATACTCTGTCTAAAAAAAAAGGAAAAAAGAAAAAAAAAGGGCACAGGCCTCATCACCAGAACTCAATCAACGATCAAACCTGGTGTTACCGATGGTGGGACAAGCTCACACGTACTTCTTAATATGCTACAACAACGAGTAAAGCACCAATGAAGAAGTATTTTGGCACGTGCGCTTTACCTGTGCCTCAGAAAACCTTTAGACCAAATTCCAAATGATATAGAGAGAAGAATGGCACAAGCTCCTTCTCTGCCCACCCCAGCCACCGATGAAACCACTTTCTATTCACAGAGTAAATGTGTAATTTTAGTGTTCTTTGGTAAAGCTCTTATGGTTGAGTTGAAATTCACAAACTGGAGGCTGAACATTTTTTTCTTAATTTTTTTCATGAGACTTTAAAGAAGATAAAATTAACAATTTTTCCTACTATGTACCTTCTCAAGTTCTATGTAACTTCTTTGGCAACAGCACATTCTAGGTCCCACAACATTTTACCTTAGGTAACTTATTTGCAGGGTGATGTTTGATGTTGTTTCACAATTTGGCAAATTGAGGGCCAGATTTGGGGTAATGTTATTTTTTCTATTATTTTTTGGCTCTTCAGATCCTGGCACTGAACCAATACATCTTCTGAAATCATGAAGAAAGTCACAATTTCCAGTGAGTTACAACTCAGCTGGTAATCCCTGAAAGTTTTTGCATTTCATCCAGAACTTCATAATCTCTTCTGCACTGATAGAATTTTTAAAGTTGGAAGAGCTTTTTTTAACATTTGAGACAATTATTTAAAGTTTTAGTATTTCTACTTATAAAGTAATGTAATTTGTGTATTACAGTTTTAAAATTTCTTCTTAGAAATTTGATATTGAGGAGGATTTATGCCTAATAATCATAGTATTATCAGTGTATTTTAATACTGACATTCAATCTAATTGCATAACCTTGGATAATTTGTTGGAATAATATAATATGCCATGATTTAGAGGAGATATTTAAAAAGCTAATAAATTTTCTGACCACATTTTAGGGGCTTGTGGAGAACATGAATGTATGTTGTCTGACAGTATGTTTGTAAGAATTACCACAGGGAAAGAGGGACAGCTTTTGGTAGCAGGTGTGCTGCCTCATGGCAGGAAGACTGGCCTAAAAGAAAACTTAGCTTCTTCCCGAACAACAGCATCCACAAATTTTGTTAGGAAGAGGCCTGATACTAGAGTCCAACTGATTAAGAGAACATAATCCTGTGCAGTATAATGGGAGAAAAACTTCCTTTCCTTTGCCTCTGGTTTACACATGGAAGGAGCTTCATCATAATTATACAGTTAGACTATTTTGGCCTACCTACTGACTTCAGGAAAGAGTGGGTGACCTATCAGTGAAGTTTTAGAGTAATTACCAGATGTACCTGGCTTGAGCGTTTTCTTTTTCCTTTACCTTTGATGTTACAATAACATGCCTGCATAGAGTAAGTATCTATTCTTCTGTCTTACATATAGTCTAAGTCGTTTGTTTGTTTGTTTGTTTTTTAACATAACCAGTTAAGATAACCTCTATTGTCCAGCTCAGCCTGTGAAAGGTTGGATGCGTCTGTTTCTGGGATGCAATATTAGCAAACCATATTATGCTTCATCCAAGTTAGGTTTGTCTGTATAGATTTGCCGGGGCAAAAAGGCGGTCATTGAATTATTGTCTGCTGACTCAAGTTAACTGTCAATTCTTTCAAATTTGAATGAAGGAGAGGATTATAGAGAGATCATATTAACGTAATTACAAACTTACGATGTTTCAATAATTCAATTTGCTATTCTTTAAAATAAAGTTTTCCCTTCCCTAGGAGTGCAAGATAATCTAATCCAATGTGGAGTGCAAAAATCATATTAAAATTAATCTAAAGTATGAGAAATAAACATTACTGCATTAACAATTAATATGAGCAAGCGCAATTTTACATTTTTGTATATAAGAAATATTCAATGAGCAACTACATAGACCAGTGATGATAGAAAGAATCAAAGACACAGCATATAATACATCTGCTTTCTTTGATGGTTTATAAAATAAGCACTCAAACAAATGACATATAACTTAATTTAAGATAATGATAAGCATAATGAGAAACCCAAAGGCAGAGTCAGATGCCAGCAGAATATGATGCAGACATGCAGAGATAACTATTTTTTTTTTGAGACAACTATTTTTTTTTTTTGAGACAGAGTCTCGCTCTGTTGCCCAAGCTGGAGTGCAGTGGTGTAATCTTGCCTCACTGCAATTTCCACCTCCGGGGTTTAAGAGATTCTCCTGCTTCAGCCTTCCGCATAGCTGGGATTAGAGATAAATGCCACCATGCTCCGCTAATATTTTTTGTATTTTTAGTAGAGACATAGTTTCACATGTTGACCAGGCTGGTCTCCAACTCTTGACCTCAGGAGATCAATCCACCTCGGCCTCCCAAAGTACTGGGATTACAAGCTTGAACCACCACATTCCACAAATACTGTCTTATTTAGAATGGATCAAATGTACTATTTTAACAGAGATCAAAAGAAAGTAAAGGAGTGACCCATGAGAAATGCTCTATGACATAAATATCATGAAAGAAAAAATGCCAAGACATACAAATAGTGCATAGTGGAGTGAATTATGAGGAGGAAATGGGAAGGAGAAAAGCCAGATCATCAAGAAGTTTTCTATCCCAGCAGTCTGGATATTAGTCAAAGTGTGATAGGCCACTGGAGACTTTTGAGCAGGCAAGGTAACGGCACAATCCGATTTGCCTTGTAAATGATTTATCTGGTTCCTGCCTAGAAAAAAATAAAAATGCGTTGGAGGAGGTACTCCCCTGCTTTTTTAAAAATGCAAACACATTAAAAATGTTTGAAAGCCACTGATCGTTAACAGAAATGTTACAATTTTCTACATCTACTCTTAAGGAAACAGAACAAGCAAATATTTTTTAATGACATCATAAAATTAATATAAGAAATAATATTGTTTAATAGAAATACCATAAGCGTTAAACTCAGACAAATCTAGAAATGAATTCCTACTTGGCATCTGCCTAAGGTCTATGTAGTGGTATGTGATCTTAAGTAAGGTGTTTATATTATTGGAGCTTTTATTTGTCTGCAAAATTAGAATAATAATTATCATCTTGATTGTTTCTGTATGGATTGGAGCTATGCTCATTGCATCCAATCCAGGGCAGAAAATCCATAATGTTGTTTCTCATTATTACTTATGGCCAGATTTGTTGGCGAGCAAGAAGGGAAATAGCAATAAACCATGAACTTAATATTGTCTCCCTCTGTTGAGAATATCCAGACCTCTACATTTTCCAGTGGTTAACATAGGAAGGAAAGAGGATAAACAGTTAGAGATAGGATATACACTAACAGAGACGTGAGAAATAGCCAGGCCCAGGATAATGTAACAATGACAAGTGTATCGTCATTAATACATGAGATTTCCCATCAGTTACCTTTCCTATCTGAAAACAAAACAAAACAAAACAAAACCTGTCCTTTTATATCCTCGGGAGGTCCTTAGAGACAATAAAGTAAATCCTCCCCCCTGTATAACTGATCAATAAATAATTTTATCAGACCATTGAGGCTAATTCAATTCCAAAATTACTTTCAAGTGAAGCAAAGATTTACTGAGTCAAAATTATGTGCTTTTGCTTCAATTATCCAGGTAATTGCCCTCATTTTTTGCTTTACTTTTCATTTGTTGATATCAATTCAGTCTTGTAATTCATAATTTTGTTTTGGGTTTTTTTTTTTTGAATCTTTTTGTATAAGTTGGAAAATAAAACCTCATTCCTCTGAAACTTCACTTCTTGCCATGTCATTGATTTTTCCTTGAGGATCTAATCTAGTTTAAGGTTATGTTCATTTGCTTTCTGTTTGTCCCTAGTAACTCTGACAATGTAGTCTTGTTTCTGAGAATAGAGTGTCTACTGGAGATATTGTTAAAAGACCAAATTTTAAAAAGGCATGAAGAGAAAGAGAAAGAGAAAAGAAAAAGAAGAAAAGGTAGAGAAGGAAAAACAGCCTTCAAATAGAACAGAATGTCCTTTGATTAAGAAACAAGGAAGAGAATATTTGGCAATCACCTTTTCTTTTCTTTTTTAACATGAGATTTTTTAAAAAGAAAGTGTAGGAGAAAAGAAAGCAAAACAAGATATGGAATAGCCAATAGATACATTTGAGAAATGAAATAATTGTGCAAATATTACATTTGCAAATATTATAGTTCTCTAAGTAATCACAGTAATCAATTAAGCTCCGAAATTCCACACAAAATTGCCATGAGTACATACATGATATTCTTAATAAAGCCAATCTCATTTTTGTCATTTCTAGCTTTCTGTGTAAATATGTTTGTATGTGTGTGTGCGTATAATAGGAACTGCATCATATTAAAGAACAAATTTCAACAAATTGAATTTTAAAGATCTGATTGGCTTTTATTAGTGATTCATGAATTAGGCAGTAGTCCATCTACAAAATAGAAGGAGCTACACTAGGCATGACAGAATGCTCAGCCTTTATCAATCAGGCTGTACCTGCATGAAACAGCTTAATGCAAAAAGAGAATTGACTAGCAACAGGTATTTCAGGTTACTTTCTTTACATAGGTTAAAACAGAGGAGAGTTTTTTTTATCATGCTGACTTGGGTTGACTTTGACTTAACCTTTCTCTTTTTTTTTATTTTTTTTATTTTTTTGAGATGGACTCTTGCTCTGCCCCCAGACTGGGGTACAGTGGTGTGATCTTGGCTCACTGCAACCTCCGCCTCCCAGGTTCAAGCAAATTCTCCTGTCTCGGCCTCCAGAGTAGCAAAGACTGCAGGGACATGCCACCAGGCCTGCCTAATTTTTGTGTTTTTTAGTAGAGATGGGGTTTCACCATATTGGTCAGGATGGACTTGAACTCCTGACCTCAGTTAATCAACCCACCTTAGCCTCCCAAAGTGCTGGGATTACAGGTGTGAGCCATGGCGCCTGGCCAAATTAGCCATTTTTTTGATTGGTTGTTTTAAATTTCCTGTTTTTTGAAAAACTGGATAGCTCTTAAGTTCAATTTGAATATATGAGTTTCATATTATTAACATGAGTGACTTTGTTCTGATTTGATCTGTTGGGTTCTAGCATAGAATCTCAGTTTAAAACTACAGCCTCTAAATTTTACTGAACAATCATGATACATTTGATACTTTATTACTTTTTGTGAAGGGTAGATTTATCCCAGTCCTGTAATTTTTGCCAGTGTTGGAGCTCTCTATTTCCCTGAGCCTCAAAGAGATCACAGTCTAGTTGAAGAAAGTATTGTTTATCAATAATTATAAAGTGGTACATATTAATCTAATGGGAGTCTTAAAAATGTAATGAGTAGGGAGTCAGGCACAGTGGTCCAAAGGATAATTCACTTGATACATGAAATAACTATGTTAGTGTAAAAGACAGATTATTATAAAGTAGATATAGTTGATATTAGAATATGACCTATATTTTCATCAGCAAACACAAACTGACAGATTTTCCATGTTCTAAAAAATGAATTAAACAACAGTGGAGTCTTCCTGCTCATTTTCACCATCATAATAAGAGATGCAAATCTCTCCATAGATGAAGTATTAGTCAATGATTACCAGGATGGCTGAAGGGTTCAAATCAGCCATGCTGTAATCGATTGGAATTTCAATTTCCAAACTAGAGAAAGGGCACAGTTGATCTCATTATGGTGCTTTGCTACAGAAAGGAGCTGAATTTTGAAATAAACTCATGAAGACTACAGTCATCTCACCATGGAGAAATTTGCATCACGAAAACACCCTCATCGCTGGTCTTATCATTATTCATTTTGGTGGTGTCAGCAGAGTAAACAAGGACTGAATGTCTCTGAACAATAAACTTCTTCATATACCTTTATTTTTAGTAAGAACTTGTGCTATCCTAGGGACAAAAATAGTTGGGTGTACATTTTAATAAAAATTAATTATATTTGAATTTAAATTTTTCAGCTGAGTTTACATGACTTTGTATTTTTGTGTGTATATATGTATAACCACAAACATATCTTCTTTGCTTATCTTCACCTCCAAATACTATTTTTTAATAAATCACATTATTTACCTCCTATTTACTGTTTCTAACTCTTTTAGACACAAAATTTCAAAAAATAGTCATTTAATTTTAAGTTTCAAAAGATTATTCCTCCTATATTTCAAATGCATTAGGACATGTGGCACTTGATTTAGCAATCCTGCCTTATGGACAGCCAAGAAAACAGAAACAACTATTGTAACTAATTGGTGAAAAATGTAATATTTACTTATAGTTTTGGAACTTATGTGCCAAGTTTTAATAAATAAATATTTTAAAGATGTATTATATTGGAATCTATCTGTATATCTTGACTATTCCCTTCTAGAGTCATACTTTCAGGGACTGCCTACAAAAGAATCCTGCTCCCCACATATGAGAGAAGAAGTGACCAATTATAGAAAATAATGGTGTCTGGGATGCGTGGTCACTGTAACTTACTAGTGATTACCTTGAAAATGAGTATGTGACTATCTGACAAGTGATTTCCAAAGGTTGCATTTTCCTAAATGTCAAATAATTTTTCCCCTTAAGAATAATTTGGCAGTTGATTTTTTCTATCATATTCCTAATAAATTACATGTTTCACTTGACAACATTTGTTGATCAGAGCAGGCTGAATATTCCATTACAATTTTTAGCTGTCTGATTATATTTGTATTCAAGTGAATTTTGTATTGCTTTGTTTACAGCATTGGTTTTTTTTGTAGAAACCATTAGAACAAGGACATGTACATTTCTTGAGTTCATAAAATAAGCCAGTTTCCTTACATAAGGTTATTTGCTATTACAGCACTAGGCAAGCAGTAAAGGGAAAACACCGTAGGTGTGTTTATATTTTATATCAGTGAAAGGATAGCAGAACTTTCAATAATATGGCATGATACAGAACAGATTGTCCTGGACTAGCAGGAAGAATTGGACTTGCATAAGAGAAAAGAGATATCTCTATTTAAAAGGGCCTTGAAAAAGTGAACAGAAAGAACAAGCTATACAAAATGTTTACTCTTCTCCAACATGGACATATTGCAAGATCCTTTTCATTGTTTTTCCATTGGGTGAAGAGTAAGTATTTCATCAACATGCAAGTACGTTGGAAGTTTATACATTAAGCAAATAACAATTCATTCTTGTTGAGTGTATTATCAAAGTTGTTCCAAAATCAAAGCTAAATGAAGAGTAGGATCCTAAAGTATAAGGACCCCAGTGAACAGATTATTGTGAAATTCACTTAATCAAGCAGAGTGGGTGTCTTGTTCACATTGGGATAGAATGAGGCTCTTGACATATCTGAGTGCTAAGAAGGAAATTCTTTCTCCTCTCATTAAGACAGGAGAAAAAAGAAGACAAGTTGGAAATGCTTTTTCCTCCCATCATTTAATCCACATGAAACTCACTGAAATATTTAGTATAAGCCTGAATAATGTTTCTTTCTCTAGAAACCCTGGCACAAAGCTTTGAAACTGTGTTGTAAAATTGTTCAGAGCTATTATACCAAGAGTTGCAAGATGGTGCATTCAGTCTGGTTATAAAACTTTAATATTCTAAGAAGCCCAAAACATGTTTGATGATTAATTTAACACAAAGTAATAGCAATCGTCGGATTAAATTTGGATGCAAAAAAATCTTAGTTTTTCAATATCTGGTCATCTTCTCTAGTCATTCATGATTTCTCAAGGAAGAGGAAAGAAACTCTGCCCAGAAACTACTCATGATTTGTCTGAGAAATGGATTCAAGTTTTAACACCTCATGATTGTGAATCAGGTTTCTCCTTCTACTATTAGGACATTCTCATCTAAGTGTGATTCTGCTTTGATTACTCTCTATCTGTTGCTTGCACCTGAACAAGTTTACAATCTTATACCTAAAATGGGTTTGAGATTAAGGGGCAACATAAGGAAAGAATTGGAAAGAAAGAAACTCAATTTCTTTTTCGCAGAGCCACCTACAAAATTTGTTTGTTTACATGTGTTTTTACCTCTAAATTAATCTATGCATTAAGGGATACAATCATTTTTGCCTTCCATAAGACAAAGCAACATTAGGTGCCTTAGAAAGACGATTAAAAAGTCTGCTCCCAGAGACAGGCAAAATCTATGTGAAATCTTAAAATCATTCAAATAACGGGATTTGAATGGGACACTACACGCATTCCTATAAGGAGACACAAATTATATCATTAAGTGAAAACACACGAAACCAATACATAATTTAGAATCAGATATGTGTTATCCGTTTATATACTGGCAGAATTTTATGGACAAGGAAAATACTGGTTACTCATTTAATGTTTTTTTTTTTTTTTTTTTTTTTTTTTTTGAGACAGAGTCCTTCTCTTTTGCCAGACTGGAGTGCAGTAGCATGATCTTGTCCCACTGCAACCTCTGTTTCCCAGATTCAAGCGATTCCCCTGACTCCACCTCCTGAGCAGTTGGGACTACAGGCACGTGCCGCCACGCCTGGCTAATTTTTTGTATTTTAGTAGAGACAGGGTTTCACCATGGCCAGGATGGTCTCAATCTCCTGACCTTATGATCTGCCCAGCTAGGCATCCTAAAGTGCTGGGATTACAGACGTGAGCCATAGTGTCCGGCCTCATTCAATTTTTTTTAGTATTATTTTTTATGAAATGGTAAAAATTACCTCAAGCTTGCTATACCATAGGGAGAATTACATGAAATTATGCATGCAAAGTGTCTAGTATATGGTAAGTTTTCAGTAAGTCTTATTTTATTTTTTCCTTTAACAAAGGTGGTTTTAGTCTCCAAGATGGCTCAACATCCCCTTACTGGCATGAATATTTCATACGCTCTTGGCTACAATGTTTCCTGTTGAAATCCATTTGTGCACTCACTTTTTGAATTACAATCTTTCCGTAACAGATATTCAGGTATAACAATAAAGCAAAAATTTATGTAGAGCTATGTGCCCAACTATAATATAGTCAGTTTTCATGCTGCTGATGAAGACATATCCAAGACTGGGCAATTCATAAAAGAAAAAAGTTTAATGGACTTACAGTTTCATATGGCTGTGGAGGTGTCACAATCATGGCAGAAGGCAAAGAGAAGCAAGTCACATCTTATGTGGACGGCAGCAGGCAAAGAGAGCTTGTGCATGGAAACTCCCCCATTCTTCACCATCAGAGCTCATGAGACTTATTCACTATCACAAGAATAGCATGGGAAAGACATGTCCCCCATGATTCAATTACTTCTCACCAGGTCACTCCCACAACATTTGGGAACTCAAGATGATACGTGGGTGAGGACACAGCCAAATCATATTATTCTACATCTGGCCCTCCCAAATCTCATGTCCACACGTTTCAAAGCCAATCATGCATCCCAACAGTCCCCCAAAGTCTTAACTCTTTTCCGTCTTAACTCAAAAGTCCATTGTCCAAAATTTTATCTGAAACAAAGCAAGTCCCTTCTGTCTACCAGCCTGTAAAATAAAAGCAAGTTAGTTACTTCCTAGATACAATTGGATACAGGCATTGGGTAAATACAGCCATTCTGAATGGAAGAATTGTCCAAAACAAAGGGGCTACAGGCCCCATGAAAGTCTGAAAGCCAGAGTGGCAGTCCAGATTATCTCTTTTGACTCCAGGTCTCACATCCAAGTCATACCGATGCAAGAGGTGGGTTCCTATTATCTTGAGATGGAAGAGGTGGGTTCCCATTGTCTTGAGTAGCTCTGCCCCTGTGGATTTGCAGTGTATACGTCCCACTTGGCAGCTTTCATGGGCTAGTGTTGAGTGTCTACAGCTTCTCTAGGTTCACAGTGCAAACTGTCAGTGGATCTATCATCCTGAGATCTGGAGGACAGTGACCCTCTTCACACAGCTGCACTAGATGGTGCCACAATAGAAACTTTGTGTGGGGCTCTGACTCACATTTCCGTTTTTCACTTCCCTAGCAGAGGTTCTCCTTGAGAGCCTTGCCCCCACAGCAAACTTTTTTCTGGGCATCCAGGCATTTCCATGCATTATCTGAAATCTAGGTGAAGGTTCCCAAACATCAATTCTTGACTTCTGTGCACTCACAGGCTCAATACCATGTGGAAGCTACCAAGACTTGGGGCTTCTACCCTCTAAAGCCATGGCCTGAACTCTATGTTGGCCCCTTTCAGCTATGGTTGGGGTGGCTGGGATATTAGGCAACAAGTTCTTAGGCTGCACACAGCATGGGGACCCTGGGCCCCTCCCACAAAACCACTTTTTCCTCCCAGGCCTTCAGGTCTGTAATGAGAGGGGCTGTCATGAAGACCTCTGACATGACCTGGAGACATTTTCTTCATTGTTTTGGGGATTAACGTTTAGCTCCTCATTACATAGGCAAGTTTTTGAAGCCAGCTTGGATTTTTCTTCAGAAAATGGGATTTTCTTTTCTATTGCATTGTCAGGCTGCAAAATTTCCAAACCTTATGCTCTGTTTCTCTTTTAAAACTGAATGCCTTTAGCAGTACCGAAATCATATTCAAAATATTTTGCTGCTTAGAAATTTCTTCTTCCAGTTACCCTAAATCATCTTTCTCAAGTTTAGCATTCCAAAATCTCTAGGGCAGGCACAATCTCTTTGCTAAAACATGGCAAGAGTCACCTTTGCTCCAGTTCCCAACAAGTTCCTCATCCTCCATTTGAGATCACCTCAAGACTGGATTTCCTTGTTGATATCATCATCAGCATTTTGGTCAAAGCCGTTCAACAAGTCTCTAGAAAGTTCCAAACTTCCCCATATTTTTCTGTCTTCTTTTGTTCCATCCAAACTGTTCCAACCTCTACAAGTTACCCAGTTCCGGAGTTGCTTCCACATTTTGGGGCATCTTCATCAGCGTCCCATTCCTGGTATCAATTTACTGTATTAGTCCATTTTCATGATGCTGATAGAGACATACCTAAGACTGGGCAATTTATTTATTTATTTATTTATTTTGTTTCACCCTCTCCTGTAGAGTTGTACCAGCTGTGACTCCTGCTTTTTCTAAAAAAAAAAAGAAAGAAAGAAAGAATAAAAGAGAATGAAGGAGAGGAAGAAAGAGAGGAAGAGGAAGAGGGAGACAGAACGGACGTGTTGCTTTATTGCCCAGACTAGAATGCAGTCTAAAAATGGGTATTGAAAACCTCTTTTATACCAATAATTGTGCTTAATAATGGAGACAGGAAAAAATGAGGGAAGAAAATAACAAATAAGCAGCCAACCAATATTTCATTTATACCTGTAAGTAGGTGTGATGTGGTGCTGCTAAGAGTGTATATTTTGTGTATTTAAAGTGGAGAGTTCTATAAATGTTTATTAAGTTTACTTGTTCTGGATCTGAGTTCAAGTCCTGGATATCCTTGTTAATTTTCTGTCTCGTTGATCTGTCTAATATTGACAATGTGATGTTAAAGTCTCCCACAAGACTGGGCAATTTATAAAATACAGAGGTTTATTGCATTTACATTTCCACATAGCTGAGGAGGCCTCACAATCATGGTGGAAGGCAAGAAGGAGCAAGTCACATCTTGTGTAGATGGCAGCAGGCAAAGAGAGTTTCTGCAGGGAAATTCCCCCTGTTTAAAACTGTCAAAACTCATGAGGCTTATTCACTATTATGAGACTAACATGGAATAACCTGCCCCCATGATTCAATTACCTCCCACAGAGTCCCTCCCACAATATGTGGGAATTCAAGGTGAGTTTCTGGTGGGAACACAGTCAAACCATATTATAAGAACTGTTCTAAGAGAATAAATTCATTTCATATTCAAAAAGTTCATGACATGGGAATGATTGTTGACTCCATCTCACAGATTAGAAAACAAGAACAAAGCACAGAAGTTGTGTGAATGACTGAAAACAATTCACCTGGAATTCTACTCAAGTGTAAAAGCTCCAGAGTCTGTCCTCATAATCACAAATTTATATTGCCTCTCATTTCTCCAATTTTTCTGACTTCTTATTGTAATCATTTATATGTATCATATTACTAAAACATAGTTTACCCCCAAGGGAAATATTTGCCACTCTGCAAGGAACCATGACCATTTCATATATGGTATTGACTATGACTATGTGTTAAACAGTTATTTAAAAATTTGAAATATTTTCTAAGTAATATAAAATTTCCATATAGATCTCTGTCTTTAGAGTCTTTTTCATTTTTTAAATTTTAACTTACATAGCATTTATTTAACAAAAGAATTAATGCAATTAAATAGCATTAGTATAATATGTTCAAACCAAATTTACTCCCTAATTACAACTTTTTAAAGTTTACCTCATTTTATCATTTTGATTTGCCACAGCATTATATATTTAAAGATAAAGTTAAAAAATTATTTATATAGGAAACAATAAGTGTTAGACATAACATTTGCTCATATTAGAAGTACTCAGCATGAAAGAACACGTATAAATATGAAATTCGTAAGCGTGGCTTATTATTTTTCTGATAGTCTTTTATAAATGGATAAGGAATGAATTAACATATCTCACTTAGAGTGATGCTTTGTTGTAAATCTTTCCAGATTTTTCATATTGAGAAAGCTTTACAGTATCAAATTGTACAAATTGTCCTCTTAAACTCATACAGAGGTAATTGGCTCATATAGCCATATCAGCAGTGATTCCAAATGCAGCAAGTATTAAATATCTAAAGTATGAAAATGCAAAAAAATACTTTTTTCACAATGCTTTTTTTCTCCTTTATTTGAGGGCCAAGACTTCATGAAGAATCATGAAACATTAACCTCTTTCTCTACGAAACCCTGTGTGTATTTATCTATGTTTTGTTAATCCACCGCTGGGATATTGTAGCTATTCAAATAATGTTGTTGACAGTTGAGTGATCATGTTAGAAGACTCCATAGATTGAGGATGATCTACATCCTCATACATTCTATTGTTTTTCATAAATTGAAGTATAAATGTATATTTTTTTTACTGAAATGTAATGGTATCATATAATTTCGCCCATAACATGTTAAACCAGCACAAACTAAAAATAGAAAACATTTCCATGTGACTGAATATCTTCCCATCTTCCCACTGTGATATTTTTGCAGCCCTTTTTTTCTTTGTGTGTGTGTGTGTGTGTGTGTGTGTGTGTGTGTGTGTGTGTTGAAGTTTCACTCTTATTACACAGGCTGGAGTATAAGGACTGTGATCTTGGCTCACTGCAACCTCCTCCTCCCTGGTTCAAGTTATTCTCCTGCCTTAGCCTCCCAAGTAGCTGGAATTACAGGCACCCACCACCACGCCCAGCTAATTTTTGCATTTGTAGTAGAGACAAGGTTTCACCATGTTGGCCAGGTTGATCTCTAACTCCTAACCTCAGATGATCCACCTCCTTGGCCTCCCAAGGTGCTGGGATTACTGGCATGAGCCACTGTGCCCAGCAGCCCTATTTTTTTTTTTATGACTTTGGCACCAGTAATATAGGACTGAAATAGCAAAATCAGAGCAAGTATCAGGATTCTAGTTATAAACATGATCAAGTTCTGTCATCTTAAAATATAAATATACAGAAACAAGTTTAATACAAGATCATCATTTGGCCACAACTGTAAGTGTTTAAGGAAAATTACGGGCTTTCCTGTTGGTTGGATAATTAATTCTCTCATTGTTGAGCATCACTTTTCTAGTCCAAAAGACTTACATTTATACTCAGGCTTTTTGGCCACTTTGTGCCTCTCTTTTGGGGATTTAGTGAGGAAGGATCATCAAATATCTGGCAGTCAGCACCTGCTCTTCATTGCATTCTGCCAGGCCTGTCTCATGGAAAGGAAGTCCACTTAGAGACATTGTTATAGAGATGATAGTAGTAACGCCTACCTCACTGAGTTGCTATAAAAATCAAGCTACTTAACACAGTAGAAGTGCTTAGAATAGTGTCTGAGACATGATAAGCTTTAAATAATATCGTTGTTTTTACTATTCGTGGAATTAGCATTACTTGATTGAGATTTATTCTTCTATTATTACTTGTTAGATGTCTTAAACCAGTCTTTTTTCTTCCCATACCAATTTACACCACAATATTATGTTCATAAGTATAAACATAATATAAATATAAATACATTATATTTAATATAAAAATATATTTAAAATATAACAATCATATTCATATTTAAAGATAAATATAATACATATTTAAAATATAAAAGATTTATGATTCTGTTATTAGAGGGGGAAAGGGATAAAATTTAAATATGC
Source organism: Sapajus apella (assembly GCF_009761245.1). Classification (NCBI taxonomy): domain Eukaryota; kingdom Metazoa; phylum Chordata; class Mammalia; order Primates; family Cebidae; genus Sapajus; species Sapajus apella. The sequence goes on from NW_022436945.1 coordinate 19,621,978, forward strand.
AAATTACATCATCAAACAGCATATGTAAAAATACAGATTATAATAGCAATATAGTAGTAGTGAAACTTATTGTATTTATTTATATTTAGAGCTTCACATTTTATTTATTTTTCATTTTTATTTATGTATTTATTTTCAACATTTATGTTCAGGGTGTACATGTGCAGCTTTGTTACATGAGTAAATTCATGTGTCTTGTGGGTGTTTAGTGTGTAGATAATTTCATCACCAGGTATTGAGGCTCGTACCTTGTGTGTAGTTTTTTAACTCTCATCCTCCTCTGACCTTCCCCCATCAGGTAGGCCCAGAATATTTTGTTCATATATATAATCGTAATATACCAATAAACATAATATTCTGGGATAAATTTGGGTGGAGTAAATTAAATATTTGAATATATTTCATTTATCCAGACATTATATTTATCAAATGCTCCCCATCACTTAGTATGTGAATCAGGTCAAGACGAAATAGTAAATGTATATTGCCTGAAATAATCTCTTATTAAAAAGCTATCAAACATTAGACAGTTTCTTTTTTTTTTTTCCCATTTATTTATTTTATTGCATTTTAGGTTTTGGGGTACATGTGAAGAACATGCAAAATTGTTGCATAGGAACACACGTGGCAGTGTGATTTGCTGCCTTCCTCCCCATCACCTACATCTGGCATTTCTCCCCTTGCTATCTCTCCCCAGCTTCCCACCCCCCACCGTCCCTCCCCTATTTCCCCCCAACTGACCCCAGTGTGTAGTGCTCCCCTCCCTGTGTCCATGTGTTCTCATTGTTTAACACCCGCCTATGAGTGAGAACATGCGGTGTTTGATCTTCTGGTCTTCTGTCAGTTTGCTGAGAATGATGGTTTCCAGGTTCATCCATGTCCCTACAAAGGACCCAAACTCATCGTTTTTGATGGCTGCATAATATTCCATGGTGTATATGTGCCACATTTTCCCTATCCAGTCTATCGTCGATGGGCATTTGGGTTGGTTCCAGGTCTTTGCTATTGTAAACAGTGCTGCAATGAACATTCGTGTACACGTGTCCTTATAGTAGAACGATTTGTAATCCTTTGGATATATAACAGTTTCTTTAATCTAAATTCTGATAGCTTCAATTTACTAATTTGAAAGGTATTCGTATCTTTTCCATTAACCTTTCTCAGTCATTCAATTAAGTCACATATCCCTCCCACATTTTGGCCTATTAAATTAATCTGTAGGTCATAAAAAGTTATTTCTAGTTAAAAAAAACTAGAGACTCAATGTACGTCTTTAAGAGAAATAATTTTTGAACACACCTTTCTTTTATAAACAATTATTTAATTACTAAAACAATATTTTCTGTTCCGGGAGTGACATGGGAACGTGGCCTTGACTTTGGTACCTTGTAGAAAATGAACAATCCAGCTGTGAGAAAAAAATATTGTGTTTGTATGTGTATCTTGCTTCAATATAAATTAGTTTGAGTGAATGTCAAAGCTACGTGATGGGCAGGAAGATAAAACAATGACAAAAGGGAATCAAGAGAAAGTTTAGATGAAAATAGAAAAAGAAAAACGAACCCTAGATAAGATAGGTAGACAAAACACCTGTGAAAATATTTGCAGTTAGGTATATTTTGCCTTTGACTCCATGGTAGCCAAAGCAAAGAGGGAAATAGAATCAGTTTTAATAAATTTAAAACCAATAGCACAGGCAAAGCATAAGTATCAAAATAAAAACATTAATTTATAGTGAATGATCACTTCGATTTTTTCACACATGGAATAAGTATAATACATATTAAAATGGCTAAAATTTAATTTAGTCCAGCCATTATGGAAAACAGTATAGAGGTTCCATAAATAGCTGAAAATATAATCACTATGATATCCAGCAATTCTACTCCTGGTGTATATCCAGAGCAATTGAAAATCAATGTGTTAAAGAGATATCTACATGGCTATGTTTATTGTAGCTTTATTTATAAGAGCCAAGATATGGAAACAACCAGTGTTTATTAACAAACGAATCAATAAATATGTTATATTACGTAGTAAATATTATATATATATCTATATGTGTGTGTATATATATATATATACACACACACATGAATCAATAAATATGTTATATTACATAGTAAATATTGTATATAACTATATATATAAAATATATATCTAAATATTATATATACATTATGTAGTAAATATTATCTATATCTATAAATGTTATATATCTAGTAAATATTATATATATGTATATATAATTTACATAGTAAATATTATATAATTTACATAGTAAATATATATCTATATTATATATATCTATATAAATGTTATATATATCTGTATATATACACATACACACACACAGTGATTATCCAACCTTAAAAAAGAAGGATATTTGGCCAAATATAAAAAATGAATGAACCTGGAGGATATGATGCTAAATTCAATAATGAGAATATTTCTCTTACCATGTTCTCAATGTAAGTCAATGACTGAATGCTTCAGGACAATTAAGTACACACAAATCTGTAAAGTTCAACAAATGTCATCAAAAGTGAAGCATTCTCAAAATTAGGCATAAAGTGTGAAAACTTAGATTGTTTATTATATTAAACTTTAAGTGAATATTTCTTGTAATTTTTGGGTATTTTCATCAAACGTCTTTGACAATACACAAGATGCAATTGTATTAGCCTACTAAGTAATACATAACAATAGTCAAGTGTGGTATAGCAATGACTGATAAGTTCTTTGACATAACAAAAGGATAACCAGGACACAGGCCCACACAGAAGTTGTTCTCACTTATGAACAGTGTAGTGGGACAGGGGATACTCTAGAAGTACAGGGATAAATTTATTCACAAAACAACTTTGTGCGATTCACAAGCAAATAAATATGTTAAGAAAAACTCATATATTCTCTTGCTTCAGATTCAGAAGATATGAATTTGCATATGGGCCCAGTCTGAAATCAGGAAAGTGTTTGTTCATCTGCAAAGTTCATTCAATAAATTTAAAGCATTCAAATAAGGCAGTAAACAGCATACTGAATACCCAAGAAAATAAAGACAAATAAAAAGGTGATCCCAAAATTGTCCCAGAACTCAGAAACAAAACAAGATGTAAATATAATCAAAAAACCTAATGCCAGTGTATTAAGTAAATAAAATATAAACATTGTAAATCTTTCATAAGGAACAAATTAACAGAGAAGAAATGCATATTAAATGGAAGAGAATTTCTAAATTGATTAAAATTACAGTCTTCAAAAGTTGATTTCATAGATCACGGTAGAGCTTCGATAGCTGTATTTTTTGGTGGCTTATATAATTCAGGTTTTAAAGCCATTTGTGTGAGATATAAAATTAATGTAAATAAACATTACAAATGACACTCTGGAAGAATTTCCTTCTGAACAGTGAAACATATACTTAGACAAAAATTATTTTTGGGAGAGCTATTCTACATGTGTTCTAGATCATATCCATATATATATATATATTTATACTGTAACAATACTATCATTCAAAAGTGATATGACCCAAATGCCATTTCTCTGGGGATTTCAACTGATAAAATTATTCTCAAATATTTTTTGAAGAATAAAAGATTCTCTAAAGTCACCTTCTTGTTGAGGCCTTCTTGGTTAAGAGTTAGCATCTACTGTTCTATACTGGCTTTCCTCCCTGTGGTACTATCCACTGATATATCTGACCACAATTTTTAACAATGTAAATACACAGTAGTGGACATTACTTAACAAATATGATTGGACCATCATAGTTACTTTATTTTATAAATCTATGTCATAAATTCATTCCAAAACCTAAGCTATATACAAGAAGATCAAAAACAAACAAAATAATTGCTACAGGTTTAAAGAAAGGCCATGTTAAAACTGAAGACCTTTTTTTCTTTAACCATTTGGTCAAAATTCTGTATGGATGTAGAATTATTTGACTTACTGATTTGTTATGTCACGCTGCTGTTTTACTTCACACAAGATGTGGAAATCATAGTCCATTTGCTCTCTTACTCTAAGTATTTTCAGATCCACAGCACCCAATGTGTTTTCTTTGGTACCTTTGAATAATTATCCTAGATCTCTATTAATAAAAGCAAAATCATATGCCAGTTTCAGACTACTAATAATGAAAGTGGGATCCAGTGATAGAATGAGTTTTCATAAACACTTATTATCTCTTAAATGTATACCTTTACTTTGCTTTCATTCAATGCAAGCTTTTTTCCTGGTGTTTATTTCTAACCATAATTAGATCACTTTTTAAATTGAGCTAATATTAATATCTTTGCATTATAATCTAATATTAATATCTAAGCATTGCTATCTGAATATAGAGAAAATAAAATTTTAAGACTATCTGAATTATTGGCTGAATATCAGTGTTTTTGCAATGTTTAATGGGGAGAGACCACAGACATATAACCTCAAGGTGATTTAGTTCAGGGTACAGGCAGTGCTACAATATTATAGCCACAAAGGACACTTTTCTATAATTATATTTTAAAATACTTTATATATTCATTTATATGAATGTTACTATGCATTCTATCAAACACACATTTCTTAAAGTTTACCTAGGGGAGAAAGTGAGACCACATTGGGAATAAGTTAAGATATTCTACATCTGATTTTTTAAAAAATCTGTGATGATAGGCCCCCTAAAAAGAACTCGGATGGGTTATGGAAAGTCTATGATTTCATAAAACATTTAACAAAATTTTCTGTGCATGTGAGTGTATTTTAAGGACAACGTCCATAGCTGCCATGAGGTTTGAAATACATTTTCTTACAAAAAATATATATATCTGAGAAGTCCTACAGGAAAATCAACTGATGATAACGTAGTATACTTAAATGGAAAAAGTCATCATTCGCTGCCTTGAACTTTGTAATAAAATGGGCACATATACATTCTAAAAACACAATTTGTAAAGATACGAACTCGGAAACATTACTTAAGTAGATTCTTCATCAGGAGTTGTTAACAACTTCTGAGGTTGATATTACTAACAGAATAGACCTGACAGATGTAGGTTCTTATTCTGTAAGAACACCAAGCACCAGGCCCTGCTAAGGTGGTAGAGGGTCTAATGTTGACCTTTTACAACTTAATCATTGCTAATTGTAAAGGTCAGGTTTTATAGTTAGGCTGGATAATGTCAACCAAGCAAGAGCTTGGGTCCTAGACAGTAAGCCATTGGCATTCAAATTATGAGCTCATTTAACTCAACTACTTCAAAATGATAGCAAAAATTACAAACAAACAAATAAAAAGCTGAATAGTAAATCATCAAGAATGTGAGTTGAGGGTAAAGCAGGCATCTGCTCAGTATGGATTCAATAATTGATGCAGGTATTTAAAGTGATGTATAATGTGACTATTGGGGCAATAAGGACGTTGTGTGTATTCCATCATAAGGACCAAGAGAGAGCTGTCATTTGCTGAAAGACTGAATCAGCCTTAATGTTGTCTTCTAAACAGCTAAATGACACATGGCTCTCTGGCAAAATGTCACGCTCCCATTCAGAGTGACCTTTGAAAAATTTACTTTACTCTAGAAGTTATTTGAGGTTTTGAAAAATGTAAAATCACATAAGAATAATAATTACTGTTTATTTTAATGATAGAATCAGCATTCCACAGTGTGTATAAACATAGTCCCTGGAGCAGAGTTTCTTCTATTAGAATGCAATCTTCCTAATGCTATCATGACCCACTTAGGTGGAGAGAAGCACGAATCTTAATTTTGTGGAATAATTGAGCACCACCAAATGTACTACCATTGTCTGTGATACAAATAATTTTATGTGCTATATAAAGACTAATCATTACCCTAATAAGCAGTTCAGAAGGGTTTCTGATAACAGAGTCTTTGCTGCATAGGCTTGATAACAATGTCTTTAAGTGGACTTCCTTTCCGTGAGACAGGCCTGGTGGACAGCCATGAAGAACAGGTGCTGACTGCCAGATATTTGACCACCTTCCTCACTAAAACCCCAAAAGAGAGGCATAAGGTAGCCAAAACGATTCACAGTCATTTTCTAACATTAAATCCTGGTTCATGCGTTTACAGCATTTAGAAAGCCTGGGACAAGAGGCAATCCTTGTAGTAGCTATCTATGTTCATTAAGACAGATGGACAAAGGGGAGGCAGCTAGAGGTACGTCAGACCATCAACTCCGTCACCCATGAAATCTGCAAATGGTAACCTCCACAACAATCTTATGAAAATATTTGCTGTGAAAAATAAAAGCCAGCAAGATCGTTGCTTCATTGCTTTGCATCTTCCTAGCATTCAGTTACCATGTGAGCAAAAGAATACATCTAGCTCAGGAACAATCATGAAGAATGAATCTCAAATTTGATAGAGTGTAGTGCTTTTGTGTGAATTTGTTTCAGAATAGGTAAAAGTATCAAGGGCATTACTAGGTATTTGGATTGGGATGTTAGTACTAAGGTCAGCAACAATTCTCTTGCTTTTGCAGGACAGACCTTCCCTTGAGGCTAAGGAGATTAAAAAAAAAAAAAAAAAAAAAAAAAAAAAACCTTTAAGAAAAAAAAAAAAAAAAAAAAATCCAAAAAAAAAAAAAAAAAAAAAATCCCACAGTAGGGCAGAGAATCCCACTCACCTGTGGCACTGGTAGCTTGGCAGACAATACTTCTAAAGCTCTTGAAATATAGCAATTGTAAATTTGTATAAACTTAATGACTTAAACAGATTTTTTGAAAATACCCTTTGAAATACACGCACACAAATCTGATGCTTTTGTGTGTGTGTAATGCTATTTTGGGAGCATATACAAGATACATTTAACTTCTTTTAGCTTGGCTCTCAACATCTTTGAGCAGCTTTATATCCATCCACCCACCTCCATAATCCTCAGCTTTCTTCAAATTAATAGGCATGTCCATCTCTATACCACTGTTCATACTCTTCCTTCTGCAAATGACTATTTTCTTCTTCTTTCCTTTTGTCTTCTGCTTCTTTCCATTTGTGTTGGAAAACGTACTTGAATCTCACTTTTTCTGTAGACCCAAACATGTTTTCAGAGGGAAAAAAATTCAGGTTTCTAGGTAAAGATTGAGACAGAAGAATAGGATATGCCTATGAAATAAATTAGGTCTTTTATATATCAGATGGTGGTTATGTGAAGTTATATAAATGGAACAAATAAAACCTAATTGTTATATAAGACTAGAGTAGCAAAAGAAATGTATACTGGTAGGAGATTGTGGACTTCTGCTAAGGTATATTGACAATGTAAGTTGTAATGAATTTTTAAACCAGGTTCTGAATATATATGAATGTGTATGATAATTATTGTTTACCTATATACCACGTATTAACAAAATCAACATCAAATATTGTGTCACATTGCACATCCTTTGTTTTCATGACATAGTCATTAAGCCTTGAACATATTTTGAAGGAAACAGTAAGAAATTAGATTCAAATATGAATTATCAGACTGTTAGGGACCTGTTTTCATTTAGACAAGTACTTCAGGTTGCCCACATAAATTTACAATAAGTAAAATCATGTAAGAAAGACCTAATTGTAAATAAAAGCATAAAAATGAAAGCAGAGTTCTAACAATATCAAAGGAAAAATGAGGGAAGGACTTCAATTAATATTTTATCATAGGATAAGACCATGGATATAGGAACATAAAAACATCAAACACTTTTTCAGCAATCTTAGAAAAACAGAAAAGAAAGAATTGGGCATGGGCTGAACTTCATTCTCCAAGGAAAGTTAGAAGGTGGATACATTGCACATTAATTTGAATATTTATTAGTGTAAAAGAAATAAATACAATAATGCAAGTATAAAACAATTTAAATGCTTACAATCCTATAAAATGGTGAGTGTAAAGTACAAACAAGCATATATGTTAAATAATATCAGATGTCATAACTCAAAATAGCCCAAAATAGGTAATGATGAGAGATGGCAGGGGGGAGTTGTGAGGAAAAGAGAGAGATTTAAAAGTAATTATAAGTTAAGAATAAAAGAATTTAAGATTACCAGTAAAGAGTAGAAAACAGCTTTAGACATACAAATAGATGAATAAAATTTGCATACACAAAAATGGTAAGGCAGAAGGCCAAAATATATAGCTCTAAACTCGCATCCTGCAAGATAAGTGATAGGAAAAAGAAAAATTCCAAAAACAGCACTACAGCAATTTCTTTCTGTTGTATGTCCAATACGACACTGTGATAACTAATTTTCTTTTATGACTTCATTTAATTCCCATGTATCTCCGTTAGGTACATATTTGCCAGGTGGATATCCTAAAGATTGGAACACTGTAGACATCCAAGAATTGATTAGAGGCCTATGTAATTCTAACGGTCCTATTCATAAGTGAAATATCTTCCTAACCTAGAGTTTAAAAGTAGTGAAAAATGATACCATAAGTGAAAACACACAGCAACAGCAGGGCATTGCAGAGGAAAAAGACTTCGGTAAGCCCAGTTGTTTTTCTGCTGACTTTTGTTGTCATTGCAGCAAATGTTGCATATGATCAGTAAACTAAACAGACAGACAGATATAGAGAAAGAGACATAGAAATCACGTATTCCAATATTTCTGCATTCTTACAATGAATAGTACATTGATGAACTGTGTTGCCAACTTCCAGCAGACTTTGATGTCTTTCTTTCAATAGTTGGATAACTTTGTTCATATAATATAAACTAATTGCATTTGTATAAAAGTCGTGATACCTCCTATTCTCATTCATTTTACTAGTGTTTGAAGACTGAGCCAATTTATTCCACATAATTGCATATTGTTTGGATTGAATGCTTGTGCCCCTCCTTCCATATTTATGTGCTAAATTCCAAACCTCCAAAGTGATGGCATTAAGAGGTGAGGCCTTTGGGAGGTGATTAGATCATGAAGTTGAAGTCCTCAAGAATAACATTAGTGCTTTAATCTTCCTGTTTAAATCATTTCTTTGATGACATGTTTCCTAACCTTAAAGTCAATCTATCTCTGCTTCCATAGACATAAAGTAGCATCTAAAGCACCCAATCTACTTGGGTATTAATATGCTAGCATTTTATGCTCTAATACCAGAGCATAAATTCCTTCAAGTTGAAAATATGTTTTACTTCTTTTTTAAATTCTAGTATATGCTCAGTAGATGGCATATACTAGATATTTGATGTATTCATGAATAAAAATCTTTTCAGACTGCATAAATTTGGCAGCTTGTGACATTACTAGATGAAAACAATGTATATCCTTCCTGAGTTTAAAATAACAAACAGAATTGAATCAAATTGTTCACCTCACAAGAAGAAAATAGGAACTTGAAATGAGATACACCCTAAAAAAAAACAGCCTTTCTTCATTCATTAACCAAACATCTTTGTGTGTGACAAATTAAGCCATTAAGCATTTTAGAATCTGGAAATAAAGAGTTGAGAGTTGAGAGCATAGCTCAGTGTAGAACAGATAAATATGTGAAGGAAGAAAAAGTGAAAAATTTTGAAATAGAGAAGTACATGGAGTAGGAACTCTCAAGGTAGAAGAATGAGTTTATCAAAACATTCAACTCTTGTCCAGATACTCATCTTCAGATATTTGAACATTCTTTTCTCTACATGTTCAACCTCCTTTCCTTACATATCCCATATTCCACAAGAGGAAAACAGCAGCAGAAGAGTATATAGGTAAGATGTATGTAAATATTTACTGCAAAAATCTGCAACATACCTTTTACCCACTCTACACTTCTTTACCTACAATTTAAAACAGCATCCACCTCATTTTGAAGTATGTATTTGGGAATTATAAAATCTACTTTATGATGAAAAATTAATGTGAAAATTCTTTGAATTTCTAAATGTACTTTAAAAAATTTCAAGAATCTTATTAACAAATACATATTTTTTAAAGTTACTAATTTATAAATGTCAGATAGTATGCATTATTTCTTATATTTCAGGTTACACTGCTCACAGAATTATTTATTTAATAAATCAGTTGGATTTTTAAGTGGATGTTTGTGTGTATGTACAATGTACATATATAACATAATATTAAGTTTAGGTCGTACAAATTAAAATTTAAAATGGCTTATTTTGAATATATTTAATACTATTACTTCAAATAAGGCAGCATTTTAAATTCTTACAGAATTTGGCTTTCATTTAAAGAAATTTTCATTAAAGGAAAAATATAAATATACCATCTTAAATTTCTACTTGTGCTGGTGAATAAAAACAGACTTTTTCCCTCAGCATTACATTCATTTATTGTTAAGAAGACTGTAACTATATGTTATGGGAGAGGTCTGTCTCAAGCTTACGTGACAATTTTCCAGGGCATTGGCCACATCATTTCACCATAAAGGCAGATTGAGTCCAGGAAAACCTTCTGTAGATATGTAAAGCAACCTTCTGTCTCTCATAAATCATAATTTGTGTTCCTTATGTGTGAACAGAAGGTGTAGGTAAACAAAGCAATTTGTGAAACTTAGCTATATTTCTCTAAATTTCCAATCTCCTTGGAATCTCCTTATTTTAGCTTTTATTGATCTCTCCTTCAATCTCAAATTCTTTTTTTTCCCCAGATAGAATAACTTCATTGATGATGGTATCTAAATGATGTATTACTTCTTCCACTTCTTACTCTTCTCTATGTTTCAGTTTCTGGGGGATTGTACATATTATTCATCATGAGACTGTTTCAAACGTTCTCTTGATATGTGTTTCAGTTATCTATTGTACTAAAAAGCATTCCAAAACTTTGTAAGGTAAAGCAAAACAAAACAAAAAACAAACAAAAATAATAAATAAGAAAGAAGGAAAAAAGGCAAATCATTGTTTTTGCTTGCAGTTTTGCAGTTGGGGCAAGTGTTACTGGGGACAACTTCTGCTCTCAATTATCAGCTGGTGGAGTTCTATTGGATCTCAAACCTTCATTTCCAAAAGTGGCTCACTTATGTCTGGCAATTTGGTACTGAATATCAATTGGAAGCAAAGCTGAAGGCTGTTGACTAGGGGACTGTGTTCCTCTCCATGTAGATTTCTCCACATGGTGGCTTGTGCTTCTTTGCAATATGACAGCTGGTTCTAGTAGAAAAACTCCTGAAAGTGGGTATTCCAAGAATCAGAAAGCTGACATACAAGTCCTTCTACAAGATAGGGGAAAAACTGAAATAATGTCACTCTGATATATTCTATTGCTAAAATAGTTACAGGACCAGCCTGAACTCAAGGGGATGAAAAATAAACATCTGAATTGAAGAGTGACGAGTTCTGACCATCTCTAATCCATCTCACTACCCAAATTGGAAATCACAAGTCCCCCTACCTCATTCTCAACAGATGATTTGCTTCCTAAAGAAAGAACTGTTCCCTGAGTCTTCACTTTTGGACTCTAGACCTGACCTCATCTGTAGATACTATACTTGTTTTTGCTCTATTTTTTCTTGTTTTCTCAGCAATTATCACTTTCTATTTTTTATCAATAATAGGAGATATTATTCCTGCCAACCTACCTTAAATGTGCAATTTTATCTACTCGTTCACCTATTTAAATAATGCGTCAAATTGATACTTCCTTAATTTTTCAGCATCAGCTATCTCTTTGGTTTCTCTGCTTCACTCCCTAGTTTGCTTGGTTCTCCTAAATCATAACCTTTAAAAGAACAACTTCCTTTTTATTTTTCTTAATAGTTTGTAAATCTCTACCCAAAGATTTTACATTTTCATTAGATGTATTCCTAGGTATTTAATGTTCTTCTGCTATTGTCATAGTGTTATATTAAATTTAATTGTCTAATGACTCCTTCTAATATATAAAATATGTATTTTTGCTCATTGATATGATTTATTGAATAAAATGATATTACTTACATTCCTTTGAAAGTACTAGGTATAATTCACATTTAAAAATACTTGGTTTTACCCATAATAATAGTATTAATATTTTAGTTTTTCAATCCTTCCTTTTAAAATTGATTTCTCTCTCTTTTTTTAACTAAGACTTACAGGAAAATACTATATATAAGTACTGATACAGGGCTATAGCCTGGCCAATATTTTATTACTGCAACATTTTATTACTAAATATAAAGACTGCTTTTTTTTGGTAGATTTTCTTTATCAGATTAAGTCACTTTCTCCATTTTACTAAATATTTTTATTTAAAATAGGTTTTTAATTTTCTCAAATGACTTTACTGCATCTTTTAAGGTGATCATATTTCTCTTCTTTGTATTGTTATTATGGTTATTTTTATTGTTTGTTTTTCACAGGTTAAATTAACTTTGCATGTTTTTAAGTCACATTTTATTATTATGATCCTTTTTACATATTGCTTAATATGACTTGCTGTTATTTTATTTTGTATTTTGCATCCTTGTTCAAAAAAAGGAATATCCTGCAATGTTGTTCTCAATTAGTGTTGTTACCGGGGATATACTGCTTTAATAAAACAAGAATGAAAGTTTTCCAACTTTTTATGCTCTGTAAAAATCTGTGTTTGATGTGTGCTCTTCTTCAATTATTTGTAAATAAAGTCACATTAAAAATTACTTGGTTTTGCCCATAATGATAGTATTAATGTTTTACTTTTCCAATCATTCCTTTTTATCATACCATTTGATTTTAGAATCTTCTTTAAAAAAGTAAATTACAGATTAAAGTTTAACAGATAAATTACCATTAAGATACTTTCATTCTACTTCTCTCAAAATATATCACATGTTATTTTACAGATATTTGTCCAGTTAATCAAAATTAGCATATATAAGAAAAACAATGTTTACTGTTTTTTTTTTTTTTTTTTAATGTAGGGGGGAATCTATGGTGGTTTTTTTTTATTCCTGAGGCTGGTAATTTTTTGTTTTATCACTTTTTCTTTAAACATTCTATGTGATTGTCAACTGTATTAGTCTTCCTAAATTTTCAAATATTCCTGTATTAATTTTGTGTATAGTATAACATCAATAGCTATTCTTATTTTTTATGACATTCCTTTGATTTTTTTTTTTTGTTTAAATTTTCTGTTCTTTTTTGGGGGGGCAGTACGTAGGTATTTAATTTCATTCATTTTTCTCTTTTATTTGCATTTCTTTCTTAATATCTGTTAATATGTCATATTTTTATTAAAATTTATTAATGTAACACTATTATGATTTATTCTTTAGTCTATGGCCTTTAAAAATTATATTGCTTCATTTACAAACTTTTTAATATGAGTTTTTAGTTAAAATGTTTGGCTTGTTATAACTTCATTGTGATCAACGAATGTATTTTGTTTTTAATATTTTGAAACTTGTTGAGAACTTACAGTATTTTCAACTGGAAACTTTGGTACATATTTCATATTCTGTCAATTTTAGATGAAATTTTTCATGTGTCTACTGGGTTAATTTTGTTGATTATATTGTTTAATTTTATAGACCTTAACTGATTTTTAAGGTATTGGAAGATGTCTGTTAATACCTCCCATTATGATGGTAGATTTTCAATTATTCCTTTTAGAGCTTTTATTTTTTGCTTTCAATATTTTGTGTCTAAATTATTTGGTACACAGAAATTTATAGTTGATATATCTTTATCGAAATGGCTTAAATATTTTATCATTTTAGAATACACTACTCCATGACAATTTTTGCCTTAAAGTTTATATCATATGACATTAGTATGACCACATTAGCTTTCTCTTGAGAACTACCCCTAACATACTTAAAATGCCCTGGTTTTTTGGCAACAACATCATCCTGAATTTTTCTTGCTCTAAAGTATTCAAAGAATTTCCTTCTAAAATACTGTTTTCTTTCAGAAAAGAATTTTAGACTCAAATATCTGATACATAGTGTGCAAAATATGTTGCTACTACATCTGGCTCCCCACCCACCAAAAAATTATTTGGATCTTTTAAAATATAATTTAAATATATAATGTTTTTAAAAAATTAACATAGTATTTTGTTCTATCATGATTTTCTAATGATATGAGGTTCAATTTATTAACAAAACTTTATAATATGAATATTACCTACTTCAGTGGTTTGTGTGCTACTGATTTCTCAAAATTTATGTATTAACCAACTCTAATGGCTCAGTTTCTGGGGGATTATATATATTCATCATGGGACTGTTTCAAATGTTCTCTCGATATGTGTTTCAGTTATCTCTTGTTGCTCTTTTGGAAATGTTTCATTTTTTAAAGTGCTTCATATATCACTGTTGATCCACAGTGCTGAAAAAGCCCTCCTTTTGATCCAATAATATCCCAGTATATGGATTTGCACAATATCGTCTTTTACCTCTCTGACCTTTCTATACTTTCTGTCACCTATATTACTTTCACTGTGATTTGCCCTCATCTCTCTTCTCTTCTCACTCTATATCCTTTCTGTTCTAATTAATTACTGTAGCTTGAACTCTCTTTTTTATATAAATTATTCTCAACTCATATATTCCCTGTATTGGCCTTTCATGAGCTACTTTCACACTTTAACACCCAGACATTATTCATGGATGTAAATTCTGGAAAAACTTTGGTCAGTTTCCATTTGTAGAGTTAAAGACCTTTTTAAATACCTCCTCTCTCTATTTTTAATCTTTGGGGAAAATGCATATAAATTGCAACTATTACTTATACTTTCCATATAATATCTTTGAAGAGCTGAATGTGCATTTTTTAGAACATAAATTCATGTTATTAGAACCTATGGAACATGTGATGCTTTTAGAGAATTTTGCAATAAGAAATGTGGCTTAACAAAATATGACAGGATGCTTGTTAACGTCAACACTGCAGAATAGAGAAGTTGCACTAACAGTTTCCTGCTGCTGGGTCACAGGGCTATTATTTGATGTTTTCACAGCCAACTATGTCTGTATCAGAGAGTGTATAAAAATTCTGGAAATCTCCCTTTTATAAACAACGATGTTTGCAGACTAAAAAGTCTGTGTCCATATAGGAAATATTGTCAGGCCCAGAATTACCCAAAAATATGAAAATAACATGAGTGTAGGAGAAGCACCATAAGCTCTTACTGCAGTACAATTTCTACCACATTATTTTTCTAAATAAGATTAAAATTAGAATAGTTTTAGAAAGGGAATAACCTCTTGCTTCATAAAATATGAAGATCAATATAGGAAGTTAGCATATTCAGCAGATATAAAAATACATTCTCTAGTTTGATTTTTCCAATAAATTCTTCCTATTGTTTTCCCCATGATTGTCACTAATTTCTCATTGCTATTATTGGAAAAGGCAGTCAAGCAGTTAGCTCTCCATTCTGACTCACCCAGATAAAGAGCCCTCATAGCCTCGTACTAGGCTTCTTACCTAGTAAGGGAATATCTTTCCTTGCTCTGAACATATCATACGCTCCTTTGTTTGGCTTTGGCGCCTGCATCCATGGTCCCCAGGCATGCCCTCAGCTTTCTGTGTTTCAGACGGCATGGGAGAAGGAGAGGGGCTCCTTACATGCTCAGAAAGTGAGGTCTTTACAGGCATAGGGACTATGTTGGCTGCAGAACAGATCTGCTGATCCTGGGGGGACTGACTGGCACATGGACAGAATTTGGCTCTCCTGTGCCCTTTTTTCCCCTCTTGATGGAAGTCAAAGCTGTACCACTTAAGCCAGGCGTATGTGTTGTCCATCTTCGGAAACCTCAAATTAGAAATTGTTCTCTTCCCTGAGTGGTACTTACTTGCTTTTTAACCTTTGCCACACAGTCTGGCCACCCAGTGAATAGTGAAAGAATTACATCACATATTTAAAAACTCTCTTAGGTACAACATATTAAGTTTATATCAATATTTTCTATTCAATACATATCATATTTTACCTTTTATTTCCTTCCTACTTACATAGTTTCTTTGTTCTTTATGACCAGGAAAATGAAATAGCTGTCAGTGGGTTTTATTGTCTCTAGCTTTGGGAATACAGTCATGATTCCCTTAACCGTAGGCTATGTCCTGAGAATACGCAACACATTCTGAGAAATGTGTCATTAGGCAATTTTATTGTTGTGTGAACATCATAGAGTATACTTACACAATCCTAGATTGAATAGCCTACTGCACACCTAGGCTATATGGTATAGCTTATTACTCCTAGGCTTCACACCTGTACGACACATTACCGTATTGGATACTGTAGGCAGTAGTAACATGGTGGTGAGTATTTGTGTACCTAGACATAAAAAAAGGTACAGCAAAAATGCAGTATAATTTTATGGGACCACCTTTGTATGTGTGTTTGGTAGGTGACTAAAACATCATTATCAGGGGCACAAGACTGTCCTTCAATGTATTCTACATTTTCCTTTTGCATCACTTTTTCTAAAGCAAACTTTTGATCGTGTTACACTTCTTAAAATCTTAACTGCTTATTCTTGGCCTATCTCTTTTCAGAAAAATTGGAAGAAGAAAAAAGAAATTAACCTCTTTGGATACATATGAAAAATGACTTTTCTCTACATGCACACTATTTGCAAGCCAAGTCTTAACATTGTCTGTACGTGTATGTGTACAAGTGTGTGTTCATTTGTACCATATTCAGACCATATAGACTTTTGAACATAATTTATATTTTACCTTTATTCATTCACTGAACTATATAGATACAAAATGAAAACTCAGGCCAGTAGATCTCCACTCAGATGAATTAACAGACTTACCTGGGGAGCCATCACCACTCATCTGTCCTCAATCACTGCCCCACAGATTCTGCTATGGTTGGGCTGAGGTATATTCTCATATAGAAATTTGTAAACATTTTATTCTTCCTAACATGCAAGCAGGGCTGGAAATCCCTGGCTTGGGAGGTACAATCACTATGATAATTGTAAAGAATATGCAAATATGGAAAAGAGAATGTTCTACAGATGTTGACTGTCAGTTGTGAGGGTCAAAATTTTCAGGCTTTAGAGCAAGACCAAATTGGCTCTAAGCTTACTCAAGGTGTTTAACGTTAACTAAGCCATTTTTAAATTTTTACAATAGATATAAAATAGTATGTATCTGCTTAAATTAGTTCAGGGACATAAATATTTAGTAAACTTCTTTGTCCTTAGCAAACATTTAATATAGCACTATTGTTGTTCATGATGATACAAATTCACAGATGTCTGTTATACACATTGGCATTACTGTATTTTGGAAGAAGCAGAAAAAAAACTTGCATTTTTCTGAAGACAGATCATTATTTTACATAAAGAAATTCAGGGAGATGTCAGGTAATGCAACTTGACAAAAAGGTAAAAATTGGTTCTATGTGAGCAATAGAATGCAGGACATTTCCCGTAGAAAGAACAATAAACAGAGGCAAATACATGAAATTGGAAAGCACAGGTTTTGCTTGATAATTATCAAGTAGATCAGCAAGAATGTGATATGAGGTTTTTAAATCAATGGAGTATGAATTACAAATTTTTAAAAATAAAGAAGTTTGAGTACAGGTTTAATGGACTTTATTACAAAACCAAATACTGTATTTTGTTCATAGTGGAACTATGTGTTTTGAGTGAAGAGTTGACATCAGAAAAGTATGTTTTGAAAAGCCTCAGTTTTCAGTGGCAGTCTCAGTAGGTTGGATAAAATTACCACAATCAACAACAACAAAAAATGAGACTCTATGGACTTATGTAGGTTAAATATCTGACCACTCATCAGTGATTCAATGAGAAAAATATGTTCAATTTCATGTGTGTATTACCATGTCTTTAGCTTTTAGGGATCATTTTTCTTCCACAGGTACAATGGCTTTTATCCTGGTAGTAGAACCCTAAATTTTATCTTGACATACCCCAGCCTGGTGGAGAAACAAATTTAAAGCAAAATGTATTAAACTATAGAATTCAGTTCTGAGATGTCCTTCTCTTCAAAAGTCAAGCATTTATCATTGAATTATTACATATTTTTCTTCCTGTTGTATTCATAATTTTTCTGTAAAGAATCTTGGTTTCAATTATTCAGAAATGTTTAGTTAAAACCATTTTACTTTGCCACACAGCCCAAAATAAGAAAAGACTTTACCCTCAAATTTTATTTTATTTTTTTTTAGCTTGGAAACTGATCTTTTGAAAATGAAATGTGTTTTTTATTTTTTATTTTTTTTTTAATTCTAAAGATTTCAGAGTAATTAATTAGAAATAATTTAAGGACAAAGTCCTTGGATATATCACCTGAACATAGAAAGAATTTTTAAAACAAGACATCATGGCATAATTAGAAGGGTGAGGAAAAAAAGTTATTGTAGAAGAGCAATCTGTTCATTCTATGGTAAGCTCCAATGATCAGCCTTTTTCACAACTGATTTTCAGTAAAAATACTTTGTAAAATCACAAGAACTCAGTCAAGACAAACACAGTAAAATTGCATAAGGACACACAAAGAAAGGAGTGGTAATGTTTAGCAGGATGAAATAGGAAGAACCAGATGTTACATGAAGAAGTACAGAAAAGTTTTCTTCTAGGTGTGGTCTGGTCTAAATTGTAATCTATTAAATTTGCCATGATAATGTTCAGGAAGTCATAAAATAAAAATCTTTAATCAAATACATACTGAATAATTATAATACTCAAAGTTACGATGTACACAATACAAGTATACAAAGTTTAAACATTTTATTAGGTTTAAAATAAAATGATGTATTCCTTAAAATGTACTACCACTAAGGAAGATTTCGTAACTGCATCTCCGGCACCAGAATTTTAACTTGAGCTTTCTTTTCATTTTACCTCATAATTTTTATTTGATGTGTCTCCCTTAATGATCTAGATTAATGGAATAACAGTTGTGCTAAAAATACGTACCAGAGTCAAACAAAGCATTACAAGAATTTGACAAAATTGTGCTAGAAGATAATGAGACACTTGGATTAGTAAATGTGAACCAGAATTAGAGAAGAGGCACGAGATACCTATTCAGGGGTTTATAGCAGTTCTGAAAGTGAAAGGATGCAAATATTTTTGGTGTCTCATCTGGGAAGAAAGTTTCATAGGTGCTTTGCTGCCTTATCTAGGTTTGGTGACAAAGGCTATTCCATGTTATTTTATTTCTCAAATACTGTCTTTTCATCATCAAAATAATTATCTTTAAATATGGTGATGAGAAGTTATAAATTTTAGCTGCAAAGCTTCATCTAGTGACAGTAAGAGAGTATTTGAGGATCTTTGCTTCTTGACGTATAGCTTAAGATAGGTAGGTCAATGCCTGGTCTGTGTTTACAGGGGGTTTAATATCAAGTCATTTCATTGCAGTTTGGTCACAGATTCTCTCAAGGTTAACTGTATGATCTGCATCTTTGCTTCAGGGCACATACTTTTGAGATACCTGTCTCTTGAAGAAGTTCCTTTTTTCGTCTGTTTCCTTGATTTTCACGTGTAAGCTTAAACTCTGACCAGAAAGGAAGGAAATCTGACTTTGTGGTAGAGTTCGTATTCTTTCTACTGATACTACAAACGTGGTGAAGTAGAACATGTCTGAACATTTATCTTAAGGCCTGTGAATATGAGGAGCAACATATAATCTAGTAGCATCCCTAGTAGGTGGTGATAGCCACTCTGTTGACAGAAACATCCAGAATTAGTTAATCACCTATATATCACTAGGGAAGATGGAGAACAGTATGAAGAATCTATTACGTCATTTTCAGCCTATATGTAAAGAAAGATAAAAAACCAGATATTGTATCTCAAAAACACCAAATGAACTGATTATTTCAGGGAGTCAAACCAAAATTGGCTTAGTAAATCCTATGTGGCACCAGTAGCCTTAATTAGAACACACACACACATGCACGCATGCACACACACATAAACAAACACAAATGTATACGCAGAGAAACAAACACATACAAACAGAGAAACTGACACATGTACACATACACACACATACACACACACACACAGAGAGAGAGAGAGAGAGAGAGGGGACTGTCACTATTTTTTCTTTTCAGTTAAGTTTTCCTGGAAAATTTGGCCACCTTCTGACAGTCTTTGGAAGATGGAGGAGGGAGGGGCAGTGAGGATAAAGAAAATGCTTGAAATATCAAGTTAACTGAAATTGTTAAACAATCATTTTATAGAATCTATGTGTGTTTCACAATTAGGGACTTTAGTAATGAGCTGATGTTGCAACAACTTGTTTTTTAAGAGGAACTCTTATACAGTTTAAAGGATGGTCTAGAGGGCAACAGAAATTATAATCGATTAAGTCTTAAGTACTTCTAAGGATGTCTGCAACTTATTGAAATGAAAGCTTTCCAAGGCAATTTATAGACTATCCTGATATAAAGTTCTAAATTGTTTATAAAGACTTCAAACTGCAAATCCATTTATGGAATTTTATAATCCAATGTATCGCTCAGTCCCATACCACCCCAATACTAGGGGCTAATGGCTTAGATGCAATGTGCCAATAATCTCTACAGTAACATGAAGTCGTTTTTTAATTGCATAATGACTTGTTTGTTTACTGGTTGCTGGAACTCAAGCTCAAAAATTATAATATACTGGTTTAAAAAAAAATCTGTAAAAAGCTTAATGATTTCTGTTATGATAATAAATCATAACTGTATACAAATGGTGATTTCTTTCTAATTGAGGTATAAAATATAGCCTCAATAGGCACAAATCTTACATATATAACTTAATAAATTT
>NW_022436945.1:19642750-19717516 GCF_009761245.1 Sapajus apella
ACAAAGTTAACTTGTTTCATGAGAGTTTATTGTACAGATTATTTCATTATGCAGGTATTAAGTCTAGTATCCATTAGTTATTTTTCCTGATCCTCTCCCTACCCCCATTCTCCACTCTCTGTTAGGCCCCAGTGTCTCTTGTTCCCCTTCATGTGTCCATGTGTTCTCATCATTTAGCTCACACTTATAAATAAGAACATATGGTATTTGATTTTCTTTGCCTGTGTTAGTTTGCTAAGGATAATGGCCTCCAGCTCCATCCATGTTCCTGCAAAGGACATAATTTTGTTCTTTTTCATGACTGCATAGTATTCCATGGTGTATATGCACCATGCTTTCTTTATCCAACCTATCATTGATGGGCATTTAGGTTGATTCCATGTCTTTAATATTGTGAATAGAGCTACAATAAGCATAGGCTTGCATGTGTTTTTATGACAGAATTATTTATATTCCTTTGGGTATATACCCAGTATTGGGATTGCTGGGTTGAATGATATTTCTGCCTTTTGGACTTTCAGGAATCACCATACTGTTTTTCACAGTGGAAGTGTATGGAATTGCAAATTAGTTCACAATTTACAGTGGAACTGTAAATTAATTCACAATGGTTGAACTAATTATACTCCCACCTTCAATGTGTAAGCTTTTTTTTTTCTCTGCAACCTTGTCAGCATTTGTTTTTTGGCTTTTTAATAATAACCATTCTGACTGGAGTAGATCGGTATCTCATTGTGGTTTTGATTTGCATTTCTCTAAGTGATGTTGAACTTTTTTTCAGATGTTTGTTGGCTGAATGTATGTCTTCTTTTGAGAAATGTATATTCATGTTCTTTGCCTACTTTTTAAAGGTGTTGTTTGTTTTTTTTTGCCTGTAAATTTGTTTAAGTTTCTTATAGATACTGAACATTAGACCTTTGCCAGATGCACAATTTTCAAAACTTTTATCTTATTCTCCAAGTTGTCTGTTTACTCTGTTGATAGCTTATTTTGCTGCACAGAAGCTCTTTAGTTTAATTAGATTCTACTTGTCAATTTTTGCTTTTGTTACAATTGCTTTTGGCATTTTCATCATGAAATCTTTGCTCGTTCCTAAGTCTAGAAGTATTGGCAAGGTTGTGTTCCAGGGATTTTATAGTTTTGGCTTACTTATTTAAGTCTTTAATCCATCTTGAGTAAATTTTTGTATATTGTGTAAGGAAGGGGTCCAGTTTCAATCTTCTGCATACGGCTAGCCAGTTATCCAGACACCATTTATTAAATACGGAATCCTTTCCCCATTGCTTTTTTTTTTTTTTTTTTTAATCAGGATTATCCAAGATCAGATAGTTGTAGGTTAGCAGTCTTATTTCTGGGTTCTCTATTCTGTTCCATTTGGTTATGTGCCTATGCTTGTCCTAGTACTATGCTGTCTTGGTTACTGCAGCCCTGTAGTATAGTTTGAAGTTGGTAGTGTGATGCCTCTAGCATTGTTCTTTTTGCTTAGAATTGCCTTGACTATTTGGGCTTTTTTGGGTTTCATATGAATTTTAAAATAGGTTTTTATAGTTTAAACAATGTTATTGGTAGTTTGACAGAAATAGCATTGAATCTGTAAATTGCTTTGGGCAGTATTGCCATTTTAATGATACTGAGCCTTCTTATCCATGAGAATGGAATATTTTCCCACTTCTTTGTGTCATCTCAGGTTTCTTTGAGCAGTATTTTGTAATTTTCCCCATAGAAACCTTTACCTTCCTGGCTATCTGTATTCTTAGGTATTTTATTCTTCTGTGGCAATGGGATTGTGTTCTTGATACAGCTCTCAGCTTGCCTGTTGTTGGTGTATAGGAATGTTAGTGTTTTTTTGTATTGACTTTGTATCTTGAGACTTTTCTGAAGTTATTTATTATCCTAAGAAGCTTTAGGGCAAAGACTATGGGATTTTCTAGATATAGGATCATGTCTGCAAATAGGGATAGCTTGACTTTCTCTTTTACTATTTGAATGCCTTTTATTTCCCTATCTTGCCTGATTACTCGGGTCAGAAATTCCAATACCAAGCTGAATAGGAGTGGTGTTAGAGGGCATTATTGTGCCGGTTTTCCAGGGGAATGCGTCTAGCTTTTGCCCATTCAGTATAAAATTAGTTGTGGGTTTGTCACAGATGGTTCCCATTATTTTGAGGTATGTTTTTTCAATAACTAGTTTATTGAGAATTTTTAACATGAAAGGGTACTGAATTTTATTGAAAGATTTTTCTCCAATAATTGAGATAGTCATGTGGCTTTTGTCTTTAGTTCTGTTTATGTGATGAATCGCATTTATTGATTTGTCTATGTTGAATCAAACTTTCATCCCAGGGATAAAGCTTACTTTGGATCCTGGTGAATAAGTTTTTGATGTGCTGCTGGATTTGGTTTGCAAGCATTTTTTTTTTTTTTTTTTTAGGATTTTTGCTTCAATGTTCACCAAAGATATGGACTTGAAGTTTTCTTTTTGGTTGTATCCCTGTCATGTTTGGGTATCAGCATGATACTGGTCTCATGGGGTAAGTTAAGGAGGAATCCCTCCTCCTCAGTTTTATGGAATAATTTCAGTATTTTTGGACATCTGGTAGAATGGCTGTGAATGTGTCCTGTCCTGGGCTTTTTTTGGTTGATAGGATATTTATTACTGCCTCAATTTCGGAGCTCATTATTGGTCTTTTCAGAGACTAAATTTCTTCTGGTTCAGTCTTGGGAGCGTGTATGTGTCCAAGAATTTGTCCATTTATTCTAGATTTTCTAGTTTGTGTGCATGGAGATGTTCATGATATTCTCTGATGTTCATTTGTATTTTTGTAGAGTCAGTGGCAATATCCACTTTTTAATTTCTAATTGTGTTTATTTGGAGCTTTTCTATTTTATTCTTTCTTTATCTATCTAGTGGTCTATCCATGGTATTCTTTTTTTCCAAAACCAACCCCTGGATCTGTTGATCTTTTGAATGATTCTTTTGTGTGTGTCTCAATTTTCTTCAGTTCAGCTCTGATTTTGGATATTTCATGTCTTTTGCTAGATTTGGGGTTGGTTTGCACTTGGTTCCTTAGTTCTTTTAGTTCTGATATTATGTCTTTAGTTGAGATCTTTCAAACTTTTGGATGTGGGCATTTATTGCTACAAATTTCCCTCTTAACACTGCCTTAATTGTGCCCTGGGGATTCTGACTTGTTGTATCATTATTTTCATTAGCTTCAAAGAACTTCTTGATATCTGCCTTAATTTCATTATTTACTCAAAAGTCATTCAGTAGTTCGTTATTTAATTTTCAGTGATCATATGGCTTTGAGCAATTTTCTTAATCTTGATCACTAATTGTACCGCACTGTGGCCTGACAAAGAGATTTGTATGATTTCAGTACTTCTGCATTGCTGAGGAGTGTTTTGTGTCTGACTATGTGATTGATTTTAGAGTATGTGACATGTAGTGATGAGAAGAATGTATATTCTGATATATTTGGGCAAAGAGTTCTGTAAATGTCTATCAGTTCCTTGTGATCTAGTGCTGAGTTCAGGTCCCGAATATCTTTGTTAATTTCTGCCATGATAATCTGTCTAATACTATCAATGGAATGATGAAGTCTCTTTCTATTATTGTATGGGAGTCTAAATATCTTTGAAGGTCTCTAAGAATGTGCTTTATAAATCTGAGTGTTCCTGTGTTGAGTGCTTATATATTTAGGATAATTAGGTCTTCTTGTTGAATTAAACCCTTTACCATTGTGTAATAACTTTCTTTGTTTTATTAATTCTTTTGTCTGAAGTTAGGATGGCAACCTCAACTTTTTTGTTTTCCAAATAGTTGGTAGATTTTTCTGCATCCATTTATTTTGTGCCTATCAGAGTCATTGCATATGAGATAGGTTGCTTTAAGACAGCATGCCAATGGATCTCTGTTCTTTATCCAGCTAAACACTCTGTGTTTTTTTAATTCAGGCATTTAGCCCACTTACACAAATTAATATATGTGTATTTGAGCGTGTCATCATGATATTAGATGGTTATTACACAGACTTGTTTATGTGGTTGGTTTATAATGTCATGGGTCTGTGTACTTAAGTATGTTTTTGTAGTAGCTGGTAATATTTTTTTCATTTCCACATTTAGTGCTTCCTTCAGGAGTTCTTGTAAGACAGATCTGTTGGCAATAAATTTCCTCAGCATTTGCTTGTCTGAAGAGGATCTTATTTCTCCACCTATTAAGCTTAGTTTGGTCAAATATGACATTCTGAGTTAAAATTTCTTTTCTTTAAAACTGTTGAATATTGACTCCAATTTCTTCTGACTTGCAGGGTTTCTGCTGAGAGGTCCTCTGTTAGCCTGATGGGTGTCCCTTTGCACATGATCTGACCTTTCTCTCTAGGTGCCTTTACCATTTTTTCTTTCATTCTGTCTTCAGAGAATCTGAAGATTATGTGTCTTAAGGATGATCTTCTTGTGAAGCATCTTTCTGGGGGTCTTTGCATTTCCTGAATTTGAATGTTGGCCTCTCTAGCTAGGTTGGGTACATTTTCATGGCTGATATCCTGAAATATGTTTTCTAAGTTGCTTACAGTCTCTTAACCTTTTTCAGGGACACCAATGTGTCATATATTTGATCTCTTCACATAATCACATATTACTCAGAGGTTTCATTCATTCTTTTTCATTGTTTTTTTCTCTATTCTTCTATGAATGACGTTTCAGAAAGACAGTCTTCAGGTTCTGAGATTCTTTCCTCTGCTTGCTCTATTCTGCTGTTAGTACTTATGATTGCATTATGAAAATCTTGCAGTGTGCTTTTCCAGCTCTATCCCATCAATTACATTCTTTTCCATACTGGCTATTTTGTCTGACAACTCTTGCATGTAGTGTGATTCTTAACTTCCTTGTATTGGGTTTCATAGTACTCCTGAATCTCAATGGTCCTCATTCCTATCCATATTCTGATTTCTATTTCTGTCATTTCAACCATCTCAACCCAGTTCAGAACTCTTGCTGGAGAGGTGATGTGGTTTTCAGGAAGATGGAAGGCACTCTGGCTATTTGAGCTGGTTCTTTCTCATCTTTATGGGATAATGCTCCTTCAATCTTTGAAACTATTGACCTTTGAATATTTTTTGTCCTTTTATCCTTTTTCATGATCTTGAGGATTTTATTGTTTTATAAGGTGGGTTCAGCTAACTGGATTTGTTTCTGGAAGTTTTTATGTGGCCAGCACTCAGCTCCCAACTCCTGGACTGCAGGCTGTAATTCTGAGGGACTTGCATTGGACCTTGACTTTGTTCTCTGGCTCCTGGAGGTTAGCAATCCACTGGGCTTGAGGGTAGGGGAGTCCCTGAGGAGCTCTCAGACTGCTGGTCACCACACTCCAATGAGTGATCCCAGCCAAAGCATTTCTTAATGCAGTGGCAGTGGGATCGATCCTTATTCACACATGCTAGCAGAAGCAGCAGTGGCAACATGGCAAGATACATGGCCATTGGCTGTGCCAGGTTGCTATCAGATGCCAGGGTGCCTGTCTCCATACAACCATTCACAACTGTGGGGGAGGCAGCATGGCTCCGAGGGGTGGGGGGCCCCTGCTGGTGACTATGTGTGTGGTCACACTGGTGACGGTGTTGGTATGGGGTCAAGTTGCTGGCAGGCACAGGTCCCTCTGTGCTTTCTGTGTGCTGCAGGCAGGGGTGGTTGCTAATTGTGACAAAGGATCCACTGTCTCTATGCCTAGTTTCATTCTGATGGCAGTGTTAGAGCAGGGGTGGGGCACTGTTTGCAGCAGGTCTGGCTGACTCTGTCTTCCTAGGTTCTGACTGAAATGGCAGTAGATTTGGCAGGGGAGCAGAGTGCACTCCTGCCACAGCAGTAGCAGGGCAGAATGCATGTCCACACTCAGCAGGGAAAGAAAGGCAAAACCTGCTCACACACATATGCCCTGGCAAAGTGATATAGAGGCTGGACTAGGCCCACTATAGGCCTAGAGGAAGCTGCAGTGGGGGACCGGTAGGTGAGATGTTGCATGGCCATGGGGGCTGCCCTGCTGTAGCTCTCTGCCAGTCAGGCACAGTCTACCAGGGAGTAGCTATAATATTGGCACCCAGGGCATCTGACACTGCCCTAAAAGCAGACATGGCCAGTCTTAGACCCTGGGAGAGCCCAGCAGACCAAGCGGTACTTAGGTTGGACCATGTCTGGCTGATGGGCAAGACTGCCTGACAGAGTATAACAGTTTATCTAAGGCTAAAGTCTCCACGAGGAACAACACAAGCCTTGGTGGATGTGTGTCCCTGGCCACATTCTGCTGCAAATGCTCCTGCACCAACCTCTCTGTGCTTCACACTAGCTGCTGTGCTGTCCCCTACCACTTCTCTAAGCAGCTCTCCCCGATAACTTCAGTGTCCATGTCTAGGGGGTATTCTGCTGCTGGGATTCCTGAGGCCTGTGGCAAGAGCACGTTGCTCCTTGCCAGTTCAACTCAACCCTTCTCCAGGAGTCTTTGGAACAAGTCCTGGTGTGTGGTTGTCCCGTACAGGGTTCCCACCTTTCTCTGCCTTCAGCCCAGCTTCTGTTTTCCCTCTATCCACTCTCAGTGCCTTCCCTCGAAGATCTGTTAGGAGCACGCCAACACCTTGGTCATTCTGTGGCAGCTGTTCTGCGTTTCATTGGCCATCTTGCCCAACACCAGCCCCTGAGTTATCTTAATGGCTCTTTTCACATGCAATACTTTAATACTGAAAAAAAAGTATCAGTTGGGTTCTTCAAGTAACAGATGCCCACCCAAAATTATATATTTACTTATTTATTTTTATATTTTCTATTTTAATTTATGTGTATATACACACACACACACACACACACACACACACATATTATTTCACTTTAGGTTCTAGGGTACATGTGCAGAACATGCAGGATTGTTGCATAGGCACACACATGGCAATGTGGTTTGCTGCCTCCATCCCTCCATCACCTGTATCTGGCATTTCTCCCCGTGTTATCCCTCCCCAGCCTCCCTACCCCCTGCTATCCCTCCCCTATTCCCCTTCAACAGACCTAGTATGTGATGCTCCCCTCCCTGTGTCAATGTATTCTCATTGTTCAATACCCGCCTATGAGCGAGAACATGTGGTGTTTGGTTTTCTGTTCTTGTGTCAGTTTGCCGAGAATGATGGTTTCCAGATTCATCCATGTTCCTACAAAGGACACAAACTCATCGTTTTTTATGGCTATATAGTTGTCCATGGTGTATATGTGCCACATTTTCCTTGTCCAGTCTAGATATTTATTAGGGGAAATAAACATATATGAAAGAGAAAAGTAGAAGAGAGAAGAAATAATCAGGGAAAAATTTCATCCCCAGATATCTATCTGAAACTTGTGGAAAGAATAGGGCAAAGAATTAGATTGAAGAGCGTCAGGGGACATAGCAACTTTGACAAAGTCTTGGCCAGGCCCATGGGAGTTTGACTGACTTTTAGGGAAATTCTATATTAGATAGGATATAGACTGGCTCAGCTGTTCCTGCTGCGTTCAGTCACGGATTTGGAGTGACCCAAGGAGAGAGAGCCTGGCCTTGCTACGAACCTGCAGATTCCAAAGTTACAGGTGTGTAATGTAACTATTAAAACATTCTTTACAGCAGGTTCTCCTTTGATACAGAATCTGAGTGGAACACCTCTATTACTATCACAAATATTTATGTCAATCATGCTATTAAAATAAATGTAATTTTGTAATCTATAAAAATAATTTATTGATGCAGAAATTATAAGCCTATAATGATATATAGAACACATATGTAAAAGGGAATACTTAAGCTATCAGGGTGGTAAAAATACATAAATGGAAATGAGCGTATAATTCTGAGAATAATGAGGAAAAATTAAAATATAGAGTGTCCACTCTTCAGAAAGAATTTTAAGTTGTGCTCATATCATGTCATTAAAGTGTATTGTTACCATCGAATATCAAATCACTAAATGATAGTTACAGAAAATGCTGAGAACTCTATCAGTAATTCTGAGAAGCAGGGTTTGGGTGAGTTTAAACTGTACCATTCAAGGAGAAAAGAGAGCTTTATGTGTCCTCAAGGACAATAAAAGTTATGTTAAATATACTTGTTTAAAATCCTAAAGCAATAAAGTGAAATTGTGTTTGATTTATCAGATATTGTAAAATCCTATTGACAAAAAAATAGAATGTTTTAAGATAAAAATCTGAAACATACTTATTTAACCACAAAATATGAGCATAGTGGATGTTTTTCTACTGGCAAAATAAACACCTTTGATTCTCATGTCACTTCATCAACCTTACCTCATGATCACATCATGGTTTTACCTCAGTGATAGCTTACTTTTGAACAATAATACTCTGCTTTTCTACTGAAAGTAATCTTGCCTTTTAATAATAACTGTCCTCTTTAAAAGCTATTATTTATTCATATTCAGATATTTATTAAGTCTACACTTTGCCTGAATCTTTTATAGACATTACAGACACAGCAATTCACAAAACAGACAAAATGATGGCCTTCTTGAGATTCAAATTTTAGTATGGTAAAGAAAGGCAAGAAGCAAACTAGTTAGTACAGTGTACAGTGTTTTAGGTAGTGCTTTTGAAAACAATAAGCCAGAGAACACCAGCACCTGAAAGGGAGATTACAGAGGTCAATGAAGTGGTCATCGATTCTCATTTTAAAAATGACATTTGGCAAAGAATGAAGGAAGTGAGTAAGTCAATCATGTATATATCTGAGAGAAGAATATTTCAGGTATATCAATTGCAAGTGAAATGGAAGTAAAATCATAACATAAAGGAAATTGCAAAGAAGACAGGAAGAGTATTCAATCATGCAGAACCAAAGCCAGGGGAGGATGTTTTCCTGAAGCTAAATAAAGAAGAAAAGAATAGTCAACTTGCGCAAATGTTGCTGATAGCCAAAATAATAGCAGAACTGAGAATTTGTTACGAAATTTAGCAATAAAAAGGTTATTGTGACCTTCAGAAAATATATTTAATAAAATGGTTTTGATAACATGAATGAATGGATGAATGGAATTTTTTTTTTTTGTACTTTGGGCTCTGGGGTACA
This sequence comes from Sapajus apella, assembly GCF_009761245.1. Classification (NCBI taxonomy): domain Eukaryota; kingdom Metazoa; phylum Chordata; class Mammalia; order Primates; family Cebidae; genus Sapajus; species Sapajus apella. The sequence continues at coordinate 19,651,844 of NW_022436945.1, forward strand.
TGTGCATCTTGCAGGATTGTTGCATAGGTATATATATGTCATGGTGATTTGCTGTCTCCATCACCGGCTCCCCGACCCGCAGGTCGCCTACATCAGTCATTTCTCCCAGTGTTATCCATCCCCATTCTCCTGCCCCCCCCACTGTCCCTCACCTTTCCTTCCCTCCACACCCCCACCTAGCCCAGTGAGTGTTGTTCCCTTCCCTGCGCTCAAAAGTTCTCATTGTTGGATGAATAGGATTCTAAGGAGAGTAGGTGTGGAACTGGAAAGGATGCATATAGAAAACACTCTAGCAACCATGTAAAAGGAGGACCAAAAAATGAGAGATATGGGTGAACATGGGCAAATTATACATTGATTATATACATATATAGACACACATATACACACACATATGTATGTACATACAATTAAAATAGATTATTTACATATATTTACATGTGAAATTACAATGGGAGTGATCCAATAGAAAAAATACATTAATGAAAGGAAAACGATGATGTATGAGAAAGAAAATAAAACTTATGAATCAGTGTCCTGGAGCAGGCAGGCAGGGATGGGATCTGGGTGGAACAGACGGTTCATACACAACAGGAATAATGCAGGAAGTATGGGAACCAGAGCATGCAGATTTGTAAATATGGCTGGAATTTACCTTTGATCTCCCTTATTTTCTAAATGAAAGACTGTCCGGTGAGCTTGACTTTAGGGCTGGAGATGCTGAAGACATGAGGAAAAATGAAAAAAAAAAAAAAAAAAAAAAAAAAACCTCGTAATTGCCGTAGGTGTAGGACCCTACTTAAAGTTCTTAAAGTTAGTGGTCTTATGTTTAAAGAGAGTTCCCATGGGATGTTCATGAGTTTTCTCTAGCCACCTTCTTCCGATCAGCTTATGGAAGGTAAAAATTGCAGGAGGGTTGAACTAGACAAGGAGTTGGTGTTTTTATGATAAAGTATAAGAAACTGAGAGAGGGGTAAGGGCAAGGGCACATCCAAGAAATGTATGATAAAGCATGAAGAAAGCCAATTTAAAAATGGGGACTTCAGAGGGACAGAGAAAGATGAAATAATATTATATACATACAGATTAGGAGAAAAATACACTTTAAAGAAGGCATAAAATTAAGATTTTCTGCTTTAAAAGGGCTTACAATAAATCTCTGCAAAGATAATTTAAAAAATGAAGTGAAATCATCTCCATGTTTTGTCATTTGTCGTTCATCATTGAGAAAATTGCTACATTTCCATATATTTGGCAAAATCGTTAAATGTTCAAAACTATTCACTGTTTCCCTATGTCCTTAGTCCATAAGGAAATGCCTAAATAATTCTTCAGTGTTTACATCTCAATTAAAGCTTTGCATATTTATGCTCTAAATGTTTTGGTCCATACGTGGCAATAAAGTTTGTAGTTTACATTAGTACCAATATCAAAGTGTGCCAAGTGGCTAAAAAAATTAAATAGCTGGAACTATACTAGGGTTCATCTATGGACATAAGTGAAAGTCAGGGGAAGCTTTTCCTCATATGCTGTACTTGGCATGTGTCAGACAATTATGCATGTCATACATTAAAATACATTGGCAAACCAGACAGTATATAAAAAGACAACCAGTGTGGTGAGAGATCTTAAATGCATGCCATTTAAAAAAATCTGGAAATAATTTTGAAATATTTTTATTTGCACTAAAGAGGAATGCATTTTGGTCAGTTTCAAATAATAAAAGCTCAAGTAAGGGGCAAATTAGAAATCTATCCTGTTTTGCTTTAAAGAACAGAACTTAGCCCAACATTAATATTAAAAAGAAAGAGTTGGTTATTTTATGATTCATTTATTCACTAAATATTTATTGAGCAGCTGCTGTATACCAAACACTGTTCTGGGCACTAAAGATATAGCAACAAACACACAAAAAAGCAAACAAAACCAGGAACCAATCAAATAGAAAATACTTCCCATGTGGAGTTTACATTCTATTGAGGGAGAATTTAAAATAATGGGCGTCTAATTTTTAGGAATTGCTGTGGATGATCAAATTTAAGTATATTGCAGAAACAGTTTTACACTTGAGTAGAAGTTCACCTTCAATAATGCATCTAACTCTAAAAGTCTTTGTATTTATTCAATTATAATAGTACTTATTTCTGGTATACTTAATTATTCCCTTATAATTTTAATGTTTTTGAAACACATTTATGTGCAGTAATTTTATCTATTTTAAATGCACATTTCTCAGTGGACCAGGAGGACATTCATCTAAATTGTAGAATATCCCCTATATCATGCATGACAAAAGCTAATACAATTTGTTTATTGTTGATGATCATATTATTGCTAATAATTTAAAACAGTATTCATAGAATTCAGATATTACGGAAAGCAAGAAATCTGTAAAAATTGAAACATTTTTATTTTCAATTATCTCAGTAGAGTTAAAATATCTCATTTCATTACTCTTTAGTATGTATGCTAGAGGACTATACTACTTTTCAGGATTGAGATAGCAAGGGAGCTAAAACCTATAACATGAGTTGTAAATAACTAGTAGGTTGACCCAAGGCTTCTATTATAGCTGTTTAGAAAAACATTCTGACATGTTGTAAAGCTGTGAAGGTGAAAACTGTATACCTCATAACACAATAATTCCACTGTGGGATTGTATCTTTAGATAAACTCTTTCATGTGGACATCAAAAAATGTTTGGCAACATTTATAGCAGAAAGTTTGTAATAGCAAGCTGAAGAACACAGTTCTCCAACTACAGAAAAGGCAAAAAAGTTTTAGTATTGTACAAAGAAATGCCAATTAGTCTGAAATGAATCACTATAATGGCATTTATCAATGTAATACAATATTAAAAACAGATTTGATTGCAAGTCGAAGAAAATAGAGTGTAAGTCCAGTTATACAAAAATACATTAAAAATTGAAGAAAGGAAAATAGATATGACTGGTGAGAAGCGATGTTTGTTTTTCCTATAAAACAGAAGAAGTTCCCAAAATATTCAAATATTTATTATTAGTTATATATCTTTCTGAAAAATATGCTAAATCATATATAATATACATATCACTTTATACTAGTCTATATATTAGAACAATATATAATATATACTAGTATAGATATTGGAACAATATATGACATTTACAAACTTTGATTACATTTATTATTTTTATGAGTGTAATATTTAATAATAACAAATTTGATCAATCAAAATCTTTGAAGGTGATGCCCAGCATCAATTATTTTAATAAGCTTCCCCAGTGTTTCTTTTGTATAAAAATTAGACACCCCTTAGAAATATATGACCATGAGACTTGCAAATTAGAGGCACTTAGTTGGTAAATTTGAGGCAGATAACGCAAAAAGTAAGGCAATCTGGTAGGATACTATTTAGGTTTTCCTAGGGAGGTGATGAGTTCTTAAACTAGGTCACTGACAATAAAATGCAGAAAATGTGTATTTTCAATTTGCAAAATTTACTGAATAATTGATTAGGTGTGGGTATTAAGAGTATGGGAGAATGAGAAATTCAGGAAGCGTAACACATTTCTAGGTCATATCACCATTCGGTTCACCAGTTATCAAGGAAAGAAGACTGAAATGGAAGTCCTAGCGAAAGAAAACAAGTATGCTCTGCAATTTGTTCAGTGAAGTGCCTGGGGTAGATCAGACCCAGATAGTAAGATGTGAGACTCATGAGCATGTACTTTTTGGCAATAGGTATAATCCAGAGATTTTACAGTTAATGACAGAATTTTTCTAGAAAGCCAGTGTAAAATTAAAATAGAAAAGCATGGAGGGCTAAATATTTTGAGCACTACATCACTTAAACACGGGTCCAAAACAAAGGAAACTGAAAAGAAATGGAAACAAGATGATTAGACCAAGAGCAGGGAGGAAATATTTTTCAAAGAAAATTCATGAGTCAGCTGATACAGAAAGTTTAAGAAAAAAGGTGCTGGGACTTAGTCATGAATATAAGCAAAGAGCCGAAAGACTGCAAACTGGATAAAATCAATAGATTGAAGGTATTTATTTTTACAAAGCAGATTTAATCAATATTAAAAACAATCTAAATATCCAAGAATATGTATATGGAATTAAGTAAATTGTGAGTTTGGGTGTCTATAATTGTATTCCAGTTTAAATTAGAAGTCATTAAAATTAGGTCATAAAATAACGTGCAATTAGAAAAAGGATTTATTTGTGATGCTTCCTTTTATGTCAACTGGGTGGACACGAGGTTCCCAGATTAAACATCATCTCTCAGTGTATCTATGAGACTATTTTGGGATGAAATTAGCATTCAAGTGAGTGTAAAGTAGATTTACTGACCACTCCTATGTGGGTAGGCAATATCTAATCCCTTGAGGGCCTGAACAGAACAAAATACCCAGGAGGAAAAAATATGTCCCTTTTTGTTTTGTGCCTGCCTGCTTTATCAGGGACTGCTCATCTCATCTTCTCTGGCCTTCAGAATAGAATTTATACCTGGACTCCCTTGGTACTCAGGCTTTCAGACTCTCAATTAGCCCACAAGTTTTTCTGACAGCTTATAAATGGGAGTTCCTTAGATTTCTTTTTCTTTCTTTTATTTTTTTTTTTAGAGGAGTTTCTGCTTTTGTTGACCAAGCTGGAGTGCAATGGCGTGATCTTGGCTTGCTGCAACCTCCGTCTGCTGGGTACAAGTGATTCTCCTGCCTAAGCCTCCCAAGAAGCTGGGATTACAAGTGCATGCCACCATGCCCAGCTATTTTTTGTATTTTTAGTAAAGACGGGGTTTCGCCATGTTGGCCACGCTGGTCATGAATTCCTGACCTCAGGCGATCCACCTGCCTCGACCTCCCAAAGTTCTGGAACTACAGGTGTGAGCCACCACACCCCATCTCCTTGGATTTCTTATAATGACAAAAGTCAACTACTCATAATAAATCTATCTATCTATCTATGTATCTATGTATCTATCTATCATCTATCTATCTACCTATCTATCTATATCTATCTATCTATCATCTATCTATCTATCTTATCTATCATCCATGTATCTATCTTTATCTTACTGGTTCTGTTTCTCTGCAGAACCCTAATAGAGTATTTACGATATAAGATTAAATAATAAATCAATCTTCAAGACACCCAGTACAGTGTAATTTCACTCCTATTACATAACTACAACAAAATATGATACAAGGTTAACAATATGTCACCTCAGAATTATAAATTCCACATTAGTGCCTCTCCAAACTTATTAATGATCACATTTGATTTGTATAATAAAAAAAACGCACTTAAATTATAGGCATGCCTTGGGGATATTATGGATTTTTTTCCAGACCACCATCATAAAGTCAACATCACAATAAAGTAAGGCCCAAAAACTGTTTGTTTCTTCATGTATGTAAGTTATTTTTAAGCATGTAATAGCATTATGTCTAAAAAATTGTGCAACCTCCATTTGAAAATGTGTTATTGCTAAAAAATGCTAACAATCATCTGAGACTTCAGTGTGTCTTAATTCTCTTGCTGCCTGGGTTTTGCCTGGATGTTGATGGCTGCTAACTGAGATAGGGTGGTAATAGCTGAAGGTTGGATGAACTGTAACAATTTCTTAAAATAAGATAATAACAAAATTTGCCTCATTGAGTCTTCCTTCCTGAAATATTTCTCTGTAACACGTGATGCCATTCATTTACCCACACTAGAACTTTCAAAATTAGAGTCAATCCTCTCAAATCCTGCAGCTGCTTTATCAACTACGTTTAGGTAATACTGTAAATTCTTTGCTGTCACTTCCACAATGTTCACAGTATCTTCACCAAGAGTAAATTTCATCCTAAGCAATCACTTTTTTTTTGCACATCCATAAGAAGTAACTCTTCATCCGTTCAAGTCTGATCATGAGATTGCAGCTTCAGTCACATCTTCACGATCTGCTTCTAATTCTAGGTCTCTTGCTATTTCTACTACATCTGCAGTTACTTCCTTCACTGAAATATTGAACCCCTTAACGTCATCTATGAGAGTTGGAATCAACATTTTCTAAATTCCTGTTAATGCTGATATTTTGTTTGACCTGCTTATATAGCATTGCTGGTGTTTTTAATGGCATCTAGAATAGTGAATACTTTTCAAAAGATTTTCAATTTACTTGGCTCGGATCCATCAGAGGCATCACTAAATATGGCAGCAATAGCCTTTTGAAATGTATTAGGATTTCTTAAGTAATAAGACTTGAAATTCAAAATAACTACTTGGTCCAGCTATGGAATGGATGCTGTTAGGCATGAAAATATCATTAATCTGCTTGTTTATCTTCATTAGTGCTCTTGGGCAAAAGCATGCATTGTCAATGAGAAGTGATATTCTGAAAGGAATCTTTTTATTCTGAGTAGCAAGTCTCAACAATGGGCTAAAAATACTCATTAAGCGATGCTGCAAGCAGATGTGCTGCCATTCCAGGTTTGTGGCTTCATTTATAGACCACATAGTAGATTTAGCAACTTAATTCCCTATAATTTTCTGAATGGCAAGTGAGCACGGGCTTCAGTTTATGATCTCCAACTGTGTTATTTAAAAAAAAAAAAAAAGAGTCGGCCGGGTGCAGTGGCTCACACGTGTCATCCTAGCACTTTGGAAGGCCAAGGCGGGTGGATCACAAGGTCAGGAGCTCAAGACCAGCCTGGTCAAGATTGGTGAAACCTCATCTCTACTAAAACTACAAAAATTAGCCTGGCATGGTGGCAGGTGCCTGTAATCCCAGCTACTCAGGAAGCTGAGGCAGGAGAAAGGCTTGAATCCAGGTGGCAGAGGTTGTGGTGAGCCGAGATCACACGACTGCACTCCGGCTGGGTGACAGAATGAGACTCCATCTCAAAAACAAAAACAAAAACAAAAACAAACAAACAAACAAAAGAGAGTCAGCCTGTCCTTCGAAGCTCTGAAATCAGGCATTGAATTATCCTCTCTAGCTGAGAAAGTCCAGGATGGGAATCTTCCCTCAAATATGGCCACTTCAGCTACCTTGAAAAATCTATTGTTTGGTGTATCATCCTTCATCATTATTTTGGCAAGTTTTCCTGGGTAACTGCAGTTTCTGTCTCCACACTTGCTGCTTCACTTTGCACTTTCATATTGTGGACATGGCTACTTTTCCTAAGCCTTACGAAACAACTTTTGCTGCATTCCCACTTTTCTTCCTCAAATCTTCCTCTCCTCTCTCAGCCTTTAGAGACTTGGACAGAGTGAGGACTTTGCTCTAGATTTGGCTTTCTCCATATCACCAATAAAGCAGTTTCACTTTCTTATCATTCATATGTTCACTTGAGTAGCACTTTTAATTTTCTTCAAAAAATGTTTTCTTTGCCTTTACTACTTGACTTCTGTTTGGAACAAGAGGCCTAGTTTTTGGGCTATCTCAGCTTTTTACTTTCCTGCCTCATTAAGCTTAATTATTACTCACTTTTGATCTCCAGGGAGATACGTACAACACTTCCTTCCACTTGAACACCTGCAGGTCTCTGTAGAAATATTAATTGATCTGATTTCAATATTTTTGTGTCTCATGGAATAGGTAGGCCCAAAGAGAGGTGGGTTTTCACCACGTTGGCCAGGCTGATCTCAAACGCCTGACCTCAGGTGATCTGCCCACCTTGGCCTCCCAAAGTTCAGGGATTACAGGTGTGAGCCACTGTGCCCGGCCCCGTATGATGTTTTTTTTATAGCACTCTCTTGCTTATTTGTTTTTTAGTCACATGGACTTTTATTACCATGTGATTTTTGCTTACTTTCTTTAGCTCCCCTAATCCTGACCATATCCAAAGTATACGTCTTATTCTCTTACAGTTATTTATATTCTAATGTTTGAAGTGCATTTTTAATTACTCAGAACAACTATCCTCTTCAATATGTGTGAACAGAAGAAATAAATCTATTCAATTTTATTATTCTGGAATTATTTTGTGCAATGTATTTTATTTTTTAGTGGCTGAATATATACTATAGTATCAATGGTCTGCATACCTAAATATGTTTTTGTGGTGGCCAGTAGCGGTTTTTCCTTCTCATATTTAGCACTCCCAAAAGAACCTCTTGTGAGTCAGGCCTGGTGATAACAAATTCCCTTTGCATTTGCTTGTTTGAAAATGATCTTATTTCCTTTTCACTTATGAAGCTTAGTTTGGCTGGATATGAAGTTCTTGGTTGGATTTCTTTGCTTTAAAAATTCTAAATATAGGACCCCGATATCTCCTGGCTTGTAAAGTTTCTGCTGTTAGTTTTATGGAGTTCTCATTGTAGGTGACCTTCCCTTTCTCTCTAGCTGTCTTTAACATTTTTTCTTTCATTTCAACCTTGGATATTCTGATGACCACACGTCTTGAGGATGCTCATCTTGCATTGTATCTTGCAGGGGTTCTCTGCATTTCCTGGATTTGAATGTTGACTTCTCTAGCAAGGTTAGGAAAATTTTCATGAATTATATCCTCAAATAGGCTTTCAAAGTTGCTTTATTTCCCTTCCTCTCTTTCTGAGACATCAGTAAGTTGTAGATTTGGTCTATTTAGCTAATCCCATATTCCTCATAGGTTTGGTTCATTCTTCTTTATTATTTGTCTCTCTGAATTATTTTGGAGAAATGATCTTCATGCTCTGAGATTGTTTCTTCAGCTTGGTCAACTCTGCTGATAATATTTTCAATTGTATTTTCACATTCTTAACATGAATTTTTCAGCTCTGTCAGTTCAGTTTGGTTCTTTTACGACACAGCCATTTTCTCTTTTATCTCCTGTATCATTTTATTACATTCCTCAGAGTGGCGCAGCAAAGCAAGCTATCAATAGAATAAACAGGCAACCTATGGAAGGAGAGAAACTGTTTGTAAACTGTGCATACAACAAAGATTTAATGTTCAGAACCAATAAGGAACTTAAACAAATTAATCAGCTAAGACAATCTTATTAAAAAGCAGACAAAGGACATGAACACTTTTTAAAAGAAGACACACACACAGCCAACAATCATATGAAAAAGTGCTCAACATCACTAATTATTAGAGAAATGCAAATCAAAATTATACTGAGGTATCATCTCAGGCCAGTTAGAATGGCTATTACGAAAAAGTCAAAAAAAAAAAAAAAAAAAAAAAGACATGGTTACCGAGTTGCTGGTGAGGTTTCAGAGAAAAGGGTACATTTATACATTCATGGTGAGAATGTAAATTACTTCAGCAATTGTGAAAATCAGTGTGGCAATTTCTCAAACAACTTATAACAGAAGTCCCATTCAACCCAGAAATCTCACTACTGGGTATATACTAAAAGGAAGATAAATTGTTCCGTTAGAAAGACACATACAGATGTTCATCACAACACCATTCACAATAGCAAAGTCATGAAATCAACCTACATGCCCACGAATATAGACTGGATAAAGAAAATGTATATATACAGTATAGAATACTATACAGCTATAAAAAAAGAACAAGATCAAGTCATTTGCAACGATGTGGATAGAACTGAAGGCCATAATCCTAAGTGAACTAACATAGGAATGGAAAACCAAATATCACATGTTCTCACTTATAAGTGGGAACTAAACATTGACTGCACATGGACACAAAGAAGAGAACAACAGACACCAGGACCAACTTGAGAGTGGAGGATAAGAGGAAAAAGAGGAATTGAAAACCTACATGTTGACTATTATGCTATTAGAGTGACAAAATAATCTGTACCACAAACAACCCATGACATGCAATTTGTCTCTAAAACAAACCTTCACCGGTACTCCTGAACCTAAAATAAAAGTTAAAAAAACCTCCAACTTCAAACTTGGAAAACAATTCATGATAGATTAATAAATGCATCCTTTCCAAAAAGTAAACAAATACATGTACATGCAATGGGGTGGATAAATATTACAAACATAATGTTGCATAAAATAAACAATTAAAAAGTAAAATATATGTGTGTGTGTGTGTGTGTGTGTGTGTGTGCGCACTATGTATTTTTTCTTTTTTTTTAAAAAAGAGTATGTGTTTGAATTCTATGCATAATGAATTAAGGTTATTACTCTTCTTGCAATTAGGTTTATTTGCATTTGTTCTTTTTCTATGAAGAGTTTGCAGAGGGAATGATGGCAGAGTATGGGGTATTTCTTTCAAGTGATCTGCAGCTTCACTTAATACATTTTCTTGAAACAACTTAATTGTATCTTACTTCTTTTTCTTGAGGCGTCTCTCCTCTGAACTACATGCCTTTCTTCTAGAGAAGGGAGGGGAGCTTTTTACCTAGCAAAAGTATCAATGTGGCATTCACTGAAGTTTCTATATTTAAAGGTAAAAATGTATAGCATTAGAACAATTCTTACTGAAAATACCTAACTTTCTATAATAGACAGGATCACAGCACCCAAGACTTTGTATGTTTTCTCTCTCCAGGTATACATCCACTTAAAGTTAGTGATGATCACATGACATATTTTAGCCAACGCAATGTGAGCAGAAGTGTCATGTGTCATTCTCAGGCAAAAACATAAAGAACTAACACCTGATGTGTTGTGTACCCTCCCACTGTCAAAAGAAACCCAAATACTCTTATGTTACATGGCAGTGAGATAAGAAGTAGAACTTCTGTCATCCGAGGACTTTGAGTAAAAAGATGAGCAGATTACACTTTGTCTCGTGCCTAATCAGATGAAGAAGAATTTATTTTTCTGTAGTCTTTTGACACTGGGAATTGGTTTCCATGGCATAATTTGGCCTATGCTGATTAATACATATTCTGTATCTAATAAACTTCTATTTTAATTCTGTATATTTATCTATTATAAAATGGTTGCTCCATATAAAAAATGAATTGACATATCTATATTTTATCATTTCCTAAAACAAATGTTCATCTAGTTAACCTTTAGATACATTTTAAATGCTTTTGCATATTAATTAAAATAACAGTAATAAATATATTGTGGAGAAACGCGGTTTTAACTGAGATAGTCAAATGGTTTCATCTGAATAAAATTATTCCAAAATTTTATTTTAGAATGTTTTTATTTATGTAAGATTTTTCAAAAATAAGAAATATTCAGGAATATGTGAGGTCTTTATATACTCCCTATACTACCTGTTTGAAAAGAACTAGAAATTTACCTCTTTTAGCATTTGCTTAAAGGTGATGAGTCAAGAATACACTTCTAAAATTATCAGTTCACAAGATTCTTTCTACTGAAAAAAATCAGAATTTTAAAATCCTGGATGTCTATTCTAGTTTTCAGTAGAAATAATCCCATTATTTAAAATCCTACTATTATAAAACTTTATGCTGGAGTTCTAAGAATATTATCTACTTTTCCTCTACCACTATCAGTTATAAACTTGCTTTCTTGTCTGAGATACCAATTCCTCTGACATACTTTTCCTTTGTAGAAATTTTGTTTGCAGTTTCATGCTCTAGCCTAATGCAAACTCTCATGAAATGTACCCTCCAGCTATAACTGATCTATACATAGCAGGAACTCTTTTAGAACTTTATTCCAATCTTAAAATAGAAATTTTGTAGTTATTTTTTCAATTTCTAAATATGTTGTTATTTTAAATTCTACAGGTACATTTCAAGCTTCTTGAGGGTTTATATTTATTTACCACATTGTAGAATGTTTTCTTGAAAAATAACAATGACTAAAACATATTTATGAAAGAGAAAAGAAACGAAAGATAATGTCAGGTAGAGGAAATGAAAGAAAAAAAGGATAGAGAAGATGAGAAGTCCAGATGGAAGAGGGAAGGAGAAGGGAGGGGAGGGAAGGGGGGGGCATATCTTAGGGAGAAAATGGAAGAAGGAAAGAGAACATACATTTACTAACATCATGAAAATTGATTGAGAAGTTATTTTAACTTACTTATTTCTAATATATCCCTGTATTACATCTGATAAACTAGTAGGACAACTGTAACTTGCTAAGATTTTCAAATATTAGGCGATCATTATAAAAACATTCATTCTTTTTTATATACTTATTTCTCTCGAATATGTTTCTTTTGTTTTTTTTTTTTTTTTTTTTTTTTTTTTTTTCCTGTCATGGTACATGTTTCCAAAGAAGGTAATAGCAATTTCAATTCCATATTATTACAATCTAATTCCAGGTATTTATTCTGGACTTCATGTTATGATGGTAGCCTTGGTAGTGCATTTGTATAAATTACACTACTTCAGAAAACAAACATCCTTTATAAGCAAATGACTTAGTTCAGATTTATGAGAATCAACTGACAACCAGTGATTTCCCTATTTCTATCTAAATACCTATTTATTGTAATACAGTCAAGAAAGTGAAAATAAGATCACTAAATATTAGCAAACAGTGGCATGTGTGTCAAGAATGGTAAGATAGAATATAATTTATTTTCCCTCAGTCTCTGTTAGAGGATCAGTCACAAATATTCCAACAACATCACTTCCAGTCAACTTTACTTTCATGAGGATAACATAAATAAAACTGAACAATCATTGATAAAATCTACAGTTGTAAAATGGAGCACATTCACTGTGCTCTTCACATGTAGCTAATTATCATCTTCCATCATTTAGACACAATCCTCCCGAGAATGGTGAAAAGTAATATTCTAATTAAAAAGAACAAATCATCTAAGGTTGGTCATATATTTTATACAAAATAATTGAACAGTCATTAGGAAAATATTTCCCAAGCTTTAGTTATCTACATACCACATAGATAACCGTTTGACAAAACTTTATATCAACTTCTAGGTTTAACTTTTCTCATATTTAAACATTTAAAAGGAAACTTCATGTCACTGCCATAGGTCATTGATGATAAGTGAAATAATATATGTAAAGTTCTTAAAACAATGCCTTAAAAAATCTTCTGTTGCTTGGCCAGGCACGGTGGTTTATGCCTATAATTCCAGCACTTTTGGAGGCCTAGGTGGGCAGGTCATCTGAGGTCGGGAGTTCAAGACCAACCTGGCCAACATGGTGAAACCCCATCTCTACTAAAACTACAATAAATTAGCTGGGTATGGTGGTGCGTGCCTGTAGTCCCAGCTACTCAGGAGGCTGAGGCAGGAGAATTGCCTGAACCCAGGAGGCGGAGGTTGCGGTGAGCCGAGATTGCGCCATTGCACTCCAGCCTGGGTAACAAGAGCGAAACTCCGTCTCAAAAAAAAAAAAAAAAAAAAAAAAAACTACAAAAATTAGCTGGCCGTGGCAAAGTATGCTTGTAATCCCAGCTACTAGGGAGACTGAGGCAGGAGAATCACTTGAACCCGAGAGGCAGAGATTGCAGTGAGTGGAGATCTCACCATTGCACTCCTGCCTGGGTAACAAGAGCAAAACTCTGTCTGAAAAAAAAAAATCTTCTTGTGCGTAATAACAAAAAATGCAAATAAGCATGACCAAAACCAATACTATGAAACAAGTAATTTTATTAAATTATAGATAGATAATCTTTCCTACTGAAGGTTTTGATCCTGAGGTCTAGTCTCACTTACTTAAAACTGAATTTTCAAGATGATAAAGACATAGTAACATCAAACTGGCTCTTTTTTTTATCTAATCAGAATTAATGGCTATAAAATTGAAAATATCTTTAGATAATAGTGCAAGAGTTTACACATTATTTAATTTGGAATGTGTGAATAGCACTTCAGAAAACATTACTTGAATGGATGCTATAAAAAGGCTTCAGAATGTCTATGGCCTTTCTGGAGTTCAATGCAATATATGTCAAGATTACCTACAGTTTTTTTTTTAAATTTATATATTCCATGGAGATTGTAGCTCAACAAAGATTAAGTACTACCTTACATAAATATTCAAATGCCAAAGCATAATTTATTTATCTATGTTTATTTAATTTTTGCCAAGTTGGAGGGGGCTCTAGCAATACTTTTGTGAGAAAAATATTTCAATGTCTTTTTTTTAGTGGATCCGGAACAAGGAGAATTTTGTAATAGACAGCAACCAGTCAGACTTTTAAAAAGATATCAAATATCCAATTTAGATGAAGTCATTAAGCATTAGAGCACACTGATTAATTGCCAAAAGTTATGGATGGGCCAGTCCTGGTTTCCAATATTGGCTCAGTCATTTAGAGCTCTGTCAGTATGGTCATAGCCCTGAATTCTAAGTCTCAGGGTTTTTATTATTATTATTATTATTATTATTATTATTATTGCTTTTATAGAAATTGTCAGTATTAAATGAAATAAAAAAAACTAAGAGGGTCAGATCATATTAGGTAATGCGTTTGGCATACCAAGCGTGCTAAAAATAGTAGCTATTAAGACCTGCTGGATTCTATATGCTGGATACAAATTATTACAAGATAGACGGAATAAAAAAATAGAAGAAAAATAATAAACATCATTTAAGGTGGCTTGTTGAAAACTGAAGTCAACAGTAATAGGTACTAATTGGTAAGTCTGTATGACCCAGATAGGTGATTCCCTACATAGGTAAACACATCTTGTGGGGCAGTAGGTTTGTATTTCCTGGTAAGCAGCATACAATGTTTATCTTTGTCAAACAACCATGTGCCATCATATGCAGAAGTTTGATGTTCTGGTTTTAGAAAATAACATTTAAATCAGGATTTAAATAGAGAAATCATGCCTATTGGGGCTCAGTGGTGTTACAGAGAAACATAGACATACGATTCTTTCCCACAGGAAAATGGGAATTGATGAAGTATGAAGTTTCACAGACCTATTGAGACAGGCTCTGTGCTAAATTTAATTAAATTCAGAATATAAAATACAATCGTTTTTCTTAAGATCTTTTGACCTTTTTTTCCACTTATTTTTTCACTTCCCGGCAGTAAATTGTAATCTTTGAGATGATGGCGTTTAGGCAGGCTATCAGCAGAGGACAGGAAAAAGTGTAGCATGTAAAAGATGTCCAACAAATATGAGGCCTGTGCAGCAGTGCTTTAAATAAAAATATTTTATTTCCTTTCATGTTAATTGTTAATGAACAATTAAACAGTGTACAAAATAAAAATTTTATAGAATTCATCATTGTTAAAAAACTCTTCTTTTCTGCTATTGCATTTTCCTGCTACATTTAGATTACGGTCATATTAGTTTAAGCCCATTTACTTTAGGATACGTGGCTTTTCTTTGACAGTACTTATACCATATGGGGTAAGGTAGTGTGACTTACGTGATTAAAATTTGTTACAAATAAACTTGGTATGTGGAGATCACTTAGTAGATGAGACTTCTAAAAACTGCCACAATCTTATCTCACTTACCACAAACCAATTTGCAATTTGTTCATACCACACCCCCAACAAGAGGCAGGGTCTATTTTGCCTCCCTTGCATTTAGTTTGACTCCATGCTTATTGTAATTAAACAAACAAACAAAAACAGTAGAAATACCATTCTGAAAGTTCAGAGTCCAGGCACTAAGCAAACCTAGCAACTTGTACATTTTGTGCTCTGAAGGAAGTAATCCACCATCTAAGAAGTCTGAATAAACTGAGACTTCCACACTGGCAAGAAACTAGAACCAGACACATGAAGAGGCTATGTAGATAGAGTCAAATGTCTGTCCGGTCATCATTACTGCTAGGCTTCATTCATTTTAGGGAAGAAGCCATTTTGGATGTTTCAGTTCTAGCTGATGCTGTTGGGATTCCCAGTAATTTTTCTCCAGTGAACTCTATCCCAAAAAGAAGACTCCTAAGCAAATAAGTGAGTGTTGTTTTAATCCAGTAAGCATTGAAATTATTTATTATGGTATAAAAAATTGTCAAGGGTGGCTCAACTCCACACATTTTTATTTTCCATCTCTTCAATACTATATTCACACAAGCTGCAACCATTCTATTCTCCTTCAAGAGAAAAATAGGCATCATTATGAATTCTGGGATTCATTGAGCAAGTCCATTTCTTTCCACTAAACTACATTCTTTAGTTAGCTTTTAATTGTAAGAGATGATATTTTTGAATCCATGTGCCATTACTTTTTTTAACCTTATTTTTATTTCAATATTTAGAACATAGGTTAGAAAGACATGTGTTAATTATTGGTCAGTCTCAAATCCCTGATATTTAGAAACACATATAAAAGATCACTTTGCTTTTGTGGATTTTACTTCTCGTCTGTAAAACAGTGAATATCTCTAAATTTCCAAAGTTCCATAAAACTTTAACCTTGAGCTGAATCATTGATGATGACATACCATATTAAAGGCATATGCTTTTAAGAAAGAGTATGTATTCCTGGGAATGGCACAGCAAACGAAACCAGTTTGTATGAGTATGCTAAGATCGTCCTAACAAAATGATACAGACTGGATGGGCTTAAATAAACAAACAAAAACCTATTTTATCATAGGTCTGAAGGTGAGAAGCCCAATATCATGGTATAAACAGGTTTTCTTTTTACTGAAGCCTCGCTCATTAGTTTGAAGATGACCTCATTCTTGCTGTGTCTTTTGTTAAAAGAAAAAATAGACGACATAAATTTAACAGAATTTAGTTGAGCAAAGAAGAATTCATGTATCAGGAAGCACTCAGAATCAGAAGAGAGTCATAGTGCTCCACTATTGCAGCATAAACAGCAAGCTTTTACATCAAAGGGAGACAAAGAAAATGTATTTAACCATTTTGAGTAGAAACAGCCTAGATAGAGTTTAGGTGGAGCTTTTGATTGGTAAAGTCTGTAGCTTCACTTTACTGTTACTTTGGGCTTCATTCTGCTTAGTAGGAACCTAAGACCTGGGACTGTCTCAGTCTAATGACCTTTCAGTTATTCTGTGTCTACCATCCCTATTGTCTCTGATTCTTCTTGTAAGGACACCAAGTATATTGGATAAATTCTGTGCCCTAAAAGCCTCATTTTAATTTAATTGTATCCTTAAAGACCTTATCCCAAAATACAGTTACCTGTTGAGATACTTGGGGATAGAGAATTCGACATATGAATTTGGGGGAGGGCACATAATTCACCCATAACCAATTCCATCTGAGTTTCCTGTAGCACAAGCCCAAGTAGATGTCTTCCAGGTGTCTTACATCAAACACAAAGAGTGGAATTGTCAAATCACATTTATGGAAATTATAGCTCCTCTGATTATACTGTTAATTCAAAAGATAGATGCAATATCAAAACATGTTTGAAATAGAGAAATTTAAGATTGTCAGTGCAGTTCTGAGTGCTTTACATTACTATTGGGTTGAATTTCTTGTTTACATTTTACATTTCTAAGTGAAATTACTAGCTTAAAGGTAAACATTTTATTTATAAAATGTCTCCATATGACAATTAGTTCCATAGCTCTTAAGATATTCTACAACTAGAAATGCCCCTATAAATCCATACAATGAGGATTTATTTTCAATAAGCAATGTAGTCAGACAAGTTAAATATCATTAAAGGAATTCGATAGATAAAGACTCCTTCTGCCAGGATATAAAATTTATGTGTTTGCTGTAAGGGCTCATTAAATGTTTATAAGGGGATTTGAATTGGTCGTTTCTTTTCCTTCTTGGTCATGAAAGGGAGAGAGTGGATTGCAAGCCTCTTTGTAACCCATTCTTTTTCATTTCCAAATTCCTGTGTTATGATATGCTTTAGTTTAGTAATGATGTAATAAAGATTTTATGTAATTCCTGGTCACCTAGGGCTACACTAATGTTTATGAAGACTGGATTGTCAAATTACTCATCTCTACTCTGTTTTTATACAGATTTTTAAAAGAGATGAAAGGATTCCAAGTTTTGCATTTTAACATTGACACTCATCCATTTTTTAAACATTTTTTTCTCTATAGCGCTGCTACTCACACTCATTTTGTCTCCCAATATCAGGCAATACTCTTCCCAGGTCAGAAGAAAGTGAGACCACCAATGAAAAGCAACACTTGTCTCAAAGAAGAAGAAAGTACCACTCACTGAATGAGAGCATTCACAATATGATGCATTGACATTGTTCAGCTGTGTCCGTTAGACAATGTTTGCTGGCTCTCATTGGCTGAGGTCATATGTTAGTTCTCAGATCATAAGAAAATATAGTCATGACTGGTTTGTCAGCCATGCAGGCACATATTTAGATGAATATTTCAGAGAGAATAGCTTTATAAATTAGGAATCCTGTTGTGCACTGAATAAAAAGTTTTTTAAAAAGGGGCAATTATGTATACCTATCCACATATAAATAGGTAATAAATAAATCTGTTTTAAAACTTTCTCTAACCTTGATAAAGAGAACTGATATGATCATTTTTCTTTGTGTAAATTACAGATCCATTTTTAGGTTGCATGTAGATACTAGTTTCACACATATTTGAACAAACATAATGTAAAATAGTTAAAGAGAACAATCAGTAAATAAAAACAAAAATAAGATAAGGATTAATTACTTAAAACCTAAAAAAAAAACAGAAATTATTTGAACAAAGAATAATTCACGAATCAGGTAGCACTCAAAACTGAAAGAGGTTTGGACAGCACTGCCCCAGTATCCTAGGAAATTAGCTTGTATAGAATAAGTATGGAAGTAAGGTAAATAAATTACTTGATGAGCTATGCCTAGACATTTGCCTTATTCGGGTATGATCTGAAGGGAAGTCACTAATTATAAAACCAAACGGTTGGTAGGCCATCTGTGATTTGTTGAAACTTAATTCCACATTAATCTGTAACAAGAATAATTCTACACTATGTTTTGATTTACTGGCGAGGCTTCCGGGTACAGAAGCAACCCCAGAATAATGGCCTTCTGCTTATTTTGCTTTAACAGTCTAAATGAAGTAATGGGACGGTTTGAAATAAAAGATGCACTCATAATTTCATTAATAATTTACATATGGTAGTCTGATATAAGGGATGCAAATGATGTGGGAGAATAAAATCATTCATGAAACAGTTGTAGGTTTTCTAGGTTCAAGCACAGGCCATGGGTTACAGATCTAATTATAAACTGAATATACTCAGGATCTGCTCTTCCACAAATTACAACCTAATGGGATAAATAGATTTGCATAAAATAGTTATAATTTTTTTTTCATTGTAACAGTATATAATAATATAAAAGTAAAAAATCAAAGCATATACCAAGCAATCTAATTATGTTAATCTGTGTTATCAGGTCTCAATTCTAAAATAATGACAATTCGGTTTACAGTATAAGAAAAGCCTGTGGGGAAAAATCTTTAAGATAATTAAAATGTAAAAGTAAGTTATGAAAAGTCCATGTTACTATTGTGTCTGCTATTCCATCCACGAACTTCATAGTGGACTCAAACCTAAGACTGCATAGACACTGCACCTGTGGCAAGGTAGATATGGATGTGGCGTGATCATCCTCGAGAATTCTGGAAAACACAGCAGGATCCACAGCCTAAGGAGGTTCATTTCTATAAAAAAAAAGGTCAGTAATATATTTCTGAATTGATAAATAAATATAAATGGCAATGAGAACGGCAAGATTTCCTTTGGAAGACATTCTGAGTTTCTTCAATAAAGAAGTAAATTTGAGATTTTCTGAAGCTATTAAGAAATTGTCACAAAAAATAATTTAACCATCTACTCTCTATTTAATTACATCCCCTGTGCTATACCAAACATAAAACTATTCTTAGATTAATCTCTTTAGGTAAGAATTATCCCCATTTCCACCGATTAGGAAACTGGAACTCATTGCAGATGTTTAGCCTTTGAGTGTCTTAGTTGTGTTATCTGTAAAATTAGACCTGTTTATATAAGAACACTTGAACCTCTACTATGCTGCTTACACAAAAACTATAGAGTGAAATTGAAAGGTATGGATTGTGAAAAAGTAAAAGGGTTGGAGTTCATTCCCCTAAAATTCTAGATTAAAACCTAAAAGTTACTAACAGAGAAATAAGCAACAAAACATATGAACATTCACAGGGAAAGAGTTTAATTTGGCAGTTAATATAAAAGATACTCAATTATCTTTTCCCCAGAAACTGAGACTGAGATCAGAAAAGTTTAGCTTCTGAGAAGATTCCTGAAGAAACTATAACATTGTGTCATAAACACAGTAATGGAATTATACAAGTGGTGTTGTGGTATCTTAGAAAGGATATGATTTGTACTGTTCAAATGAGAAAAAATGAAGACTTCAATAAAAAATGAGTTGACAGCTGATCTAGACATTGAAGAACAAATCACAAGAATAAAATTAAGATTCATGCTTTTCGGGTTTTCACTGCTCTCACCTTGAGGTCCTTTAGAATATGTAAATTAAATTACTGAAGGAAACTTAGGGAGTTAAGAATATCCTAGTATGATTTAGTTTATCTGACTGAAATTCTCTGAAAGCAACAGGCCTTGTCGTGTTATTAATTGAGGGAGAAAAGGTACCTAAAAGAGATTGCTGGAGAGGTCAGAACAATTGTACTTTTCTGTCATCTGTTTCCTGAACAAATGGCTACAGGATATGATTCAAAATCAGTGACTAATTCAGTCTTTACTTGCATGCTTCCTCTCTATTTGCATGCCAATGTTTTCTGCAAATGATAGTAAAACGTTTTAGGTTTTCTTCTTTTTTGGTATCTGAATTCATAAAGCCAGCATTGCAAGAATTGATAGCTTATGTCTCATAATATGAAAATCCCCTTGAAAGAGCAAACTTCACTCTCTTAACTATCTTAAAAAAAATCACATTATTGGAATAGTATTTGAAAACTTTCTGTCTTGTCAGGGAAACCATATATTTTTTTTAAATTATCCATATATTCTACCATGAAATATTAAAATTCACTGGCCTACATACCAATTTGTATATAGTTAGCATTTCTCTTGACACCTGTGAGTTCAGTTCAGTTACTTTAGCTCTATGAATTGAAAATCACAGTGACAAACTAATTTCTAAATTATGTGATAACTGGGTCCACAGAAAGAAAAATCTATGAATTTTACTGCCCCAAGTGAATACAATTCTGTTTATTATCTTACATACCAACTGTCAGCAGCCTGTGATGTGGAACAGTTTAGATTAGTGCTGACATTTGGAAAAGTAAATGGATTTGAATGACCTCGAAGAAGTTAAGTAACATGGTAACTCAATACTGTCAAGCAGAAAATGTTCATTTGTTAATAAACCATTACAAATACTATAGAAATTTTCATTATCTCTTGCTTCTTAGTTTACATACCTCTCTGGAGAATTAGCTTAACTAAGATGACATTGACATAAAATACTGAATGAAACATATTAACATCCTTAACTGGAGTTAAATATAGGGAAATATTCATTTCTGTGCATGAACTATGCTATTGGGTAAGACTGAGGTAAAGTGATATTTCTCATTGGGTGCTCTGTATTCTGTATCTTGATGCATTATTTTAAAAATAAAAATTAAATTTTCATCAGGGAAAATATTAAGAAACATATTTGAGAAAGATCTTCATTAAGGTTGGGATTATAATTATTTTTGCTGAATTGATAATAACCTATATATGACTATTTAAATTTCTACATTAGTCTGTTCTCAGGCTGCTATGAAGAAATACCTGAGACAGGGTGACTTATAAAGAAAAGAGGTTTAATTGACTCACAGTTCTGCATGGCTAGGAAGGCCTCAGGAAACTTAAACCATGGTGGAAGACACCTTTTCCTGGGGCGGCAGGAAAGAGAATGAGTGTAAGCAGGGGAAATGCTAGATGCTTACAAAACCATCAGATCTCCTGAGACTCATTCATTATCCTGAGAACAGCATAGGGGAAGCTGCCCATGATCTAATTACCTACACCTGTTCTTTTCCCACATGACGTGTGGGGATTAGGCAATTCAAGGTGAGATTTGGCTGGGGACACAAAGCCAAACCATATTATTTTGCCCCTGATGCCTCCCAGATCTCATGCATATCCATATGCAGAATAATGAAACTAGAACTTTCTATGTCCAGGAGATTTTGTTTTAATTTTTAGCTCCCAAAGTAATTGAGAACATGTGAAGGTTTTCTGTCTGTGCCTGGCTTATTTCATTTAACATAATGTCTTCAATTTCCATTGATGTTGTTGCAAAATGACATGATGTCATTCTTTTTTATGGCTGAATAAACCTGTTGTAATATATGTCTCTTATACATAATGTAATATTTCTCACCATATACAAAAACAAAATCAAAATGGATTAAAGACAAATCGAAGAACTCAAATTATGAAACTACTACAAGAAAATATTGGGAAAACTCTTGAGGGCATTTTTCTGGGAAATGATTTCTTAAGTATATCTTATAAACACAAGCAACAAGGAAAAAATGGACAAATGGGATTACATCATGTTAAAAAGCTTTTGCACAGCAAAGGAAACAATCAAAAAGGGAAGAAACAACACACAGAATGGGAGATCTTTGCAAGCTATCTGACAAGGGGTTAATAATTTGAATATGTAAAGAGCTCAAATAACTCTATAGGAATAAAATCTAATAATCTAGTTAAAGTGAGAAAAAGATCTGACTAGATATTTTTCAAAAGAAGACACTCAAATGGCAAACAAGT
This sequence comes from Sapajus apella, assembly GCF_009761245.1. Classification (NCBI taxonomy): domain Eukaryota; kingdom Metazoa; phylum Chordata; class Mammalia; order Primates; family Cebidae; genus Sapajus; species Sapajus apella. Next base: position 19,674,344 of record NW_022436945.1, read on the forward strand.
GTATGAAAACTTTCACAACATCATTGATCAGAGAAATGCAAATCAAAATATCAACGACATTATTTCACCCAGTTTAAAGAGCTTTTACCCAAAAGACAAGCAAAAACAAATTCCACCAGGAACGTGGAAAAATGGGAACCTTCATACACTGTTAGAGAGTGTAAATGAATACAACCACTATGGGGAACAGTTTGGACTTTCTTCAAAACTCTAAAAATAGATGCATCATATGCTCCAGTAATGCCACTGCTATGTATCAGTCTATTAATGATAGATCTACCCTTTCATGGTCATTGCAGCACTTTTCACAATAGCCAAGATTTGGAGGTAACCTCTGTCAGTCAAGAAATAGATAAAGAAAATGTGGTACACCTACATAATGGAGACCTATTTAGCCATAAAAAAGAATGAGATCATGTTATTTTGCAACAACATCAGTGGAAACTGAAGACATTATGTTAAGTGAAATAAACCAGGAACAGAAAGAAAACCTTCACATGTTCTCAATTATTTTGTGGAGCTAAAAATTAAAACAATTTAATCTCATGGAGATAGAAAGTAGAATGATGGTTACCAGAAGCTGGCAAGGGCAGTTGGGGGGTGGTAAGAATAGCTAATGGGTACACAAAACAAAGGTAGATAGAATAAATGAGATTTATTATTTGATAACACAACAAGGTGACTATAGTAAACAATAATTTATTGTAAATTTTAAAATAATTAAAAGAATATAATTGGATTGTTTGTAACACAATGAAAAGATAAATGTTTGAAGTGATAAGATACTCATTTAACCTGATATGATTACCATTTATTGTATGCCTGTATAAAAATACCTCACATATCCCCATAAATATATACCTATTATGTGCCCACAAATTTTTGTAAATGAAGGGGTGAAAAAAGATGTAACACACTAATATTAATGAAAAGAAAGCTGGAGTAGATATGTTAGTTCTAGACAAAGAAATATTCAGAGTAATGAAGATTATCAGGAATACAGAGGGGAATTACATAATGATAATGAGATCAGTTATCCCATATTTACTTTTAACCAACAGAATATGGTAAAGATACTCAAATATAGCTTTCTTGATTATGCTATATTACTCCATCTTGCTGGCAAATTCTGTTTTCTGGCTTTATAAAATAAGTCACCCATCCTAGCCAGTTCAGGCTGAGTACTGTGCATTTTCACACTGCTTTAAAAATATCAAAGAGTAGATTATTTATAAAGAAAAGGGGCTTAATTGACTTCCAGTTCTCTATGGCTGGGGGGAGGACCTCCGGAAACTTACAATCATGGCAGAAAGGGAAGCAGCTACATCTTAAATGGCTGCAGAAGAGAGAGAGAATGTGTGAAGAAGAAAATGTCGAACACTTAAAAAATCATCAGATATCATAAGAACTCACACACTATCAAAAGAACAACATGTGGGCTACTGTCATCATGATCCAATCACCCCCACCCATTGCCTCCCTTAACACATGGAAATTATGGGAATTACAATTTAAGATGAGGATTTGGGGGGGACAGAGTCAAACCATGTCAGGCTCTATAACAAATTATTATAGACTGGGTGGCTTACACAAGAAACATTTATTTCTCTGAGTTCTGGAGATTGGGAAGTCCAAGATCAATATGTCAGCAGCAACATTGTCTGGTGAAGACTCTCTTCCTGGTTTGTAAATGGACACCTTCTCGTATTCTCACATAGAGGAAAGTAGAGAGAACAGAACAAGCTTCTACCTGTCACTTTTTTTGAATGAAGGAATAATCTCATCATAAAGGATCCACTTTTATGACCCAATTACCTCTGAGGGTGCCAACTCCAAACACCATCACATTGATCATTATTGTTTCAACAGGTACACTCTGAAAGAAAACAGGCTACGGACTGTTTTTCCAGAGTAAACAACCTACAACACCACCATACTGGGAAGACCATATGACAAAGTACTGCATGCAATCACCAGAAACTTTGGGTGGCCATAGGAGCAGAGCAGGAAAAACTAGGCTCTCATGTCAATAATTTCAAGAAATTGAATGTTATCAGCAACCAAATGAGTGCTGAATAGGATGCTGAGGCTTAGGTGAAAATTTAGCCTGGTCAACACCCTAATTGCTGCTTTATCATAACATAAGCAGAGGACCCAGTTAAGTAGTGTCACCCTTTTGACTGACACATAACAAACAAGTATTTTTTTAAGCCACTAAATCTGTGGTAATTTGTTACACATCAATACAAAACAAATACAGCTTGTTTTCAGTTTGGTGATAATGTGAATAAACTACAATAAATATATTTTATTTATTGTTTTTAGTGGACATATGCAGCTATTTTGTTGGGTAAATATCTTCAAATGGAAATTCCAGATCACAGGGAATATTTACATTTAATAGCTACACTCCCATATTATTCTGAAGAGGATGTACCGACTGACAGCAACTCAAGCAAGGAAGCAGACATTCAATTTTTTCCCAAACTTGCCAATGCTTGATATTTGTACTCCTTTTAATTTTAGTCATACTGGTACATTATGTATTGGTAGATTATTGTGGTCATAATTTACCTTTCTAGTAATAATATACAATTATATAGGCAACCCAAAGCATACATTAATGGCTTTGTTGATATTTATAAATTAGAAAACATAATCTATACATGCTACAAAAATTGTTCCCATGAATTTTCCTCTCATTTTAAGTTGATAATATTATGATAATAAAGAGAAAAGTAAAAATCTCTGTTGATATAAACATTTTATTTTCTTCTTCTTTGCTTTTCTTTCTTTCTTTTCTTTTTCTATTTCTTTTTTTTTTTTTTTTTTTTTGATAAAGCTGGGGTCTTGCTATATTGTCCAGGCTAGTCTTGAACTCCAGCAGGTCAAACAATCCTCCTGCCTCAGCCTCCCAAAATGCTAGGATTATAGGCATGAGCCACCATACCCAACCCAATATGAAACATTTTAAAGAAAAAAAAATGTAAAAGAAAAAAAATGACGAGTAATAATCTAAAAAAATACTGAAGTAATAAAGTTTATAAAACAGCTCACAACAGCATCACAAAAGTTTTGCAATACACTAAAGAGCGTTTAGGACACTGCTTTAATCATGTACATTGGAATTAAGATGTAATTATGCATAAGTGACTAGAACAAAACCTTATTAAAACATTATGCAAACTGGCATAATACTACAGGCTGTAGTTGTAACTTACACAACATATATTCTTGCTTTTTTTACTGTTACAGGCTTCGGAGGTTTCAAGATAAAGAGAAATTGAAAAATCTTCCTGCAATAAGCAAGGTTTCTCCTTTGAAAATGTATCTTAGCAACTGACCACACCCCACTTAAATAGCATGAGCTAGTGAGAGACAGGGAGATGACAACAAATGGAAAAATAGAAGTTTTCCGATATAAAATATAAAAAAGGGAAATATAAAGGTACAATAAATATTACATGATGAATCTTGGTAGTAATCAGGTAAATTATGTTACATTTTATCCATTAGTTTGGTAACATTTATTTACTTTTTTGCTGAATAAGTTATATAAAGAGTTATATTTGTATATGCTTTAAACCTATCAACCTAACATAATTTTATTTCACATATTTAGGTCCCAAAACTATATGTATGCACAAGAAAACATGCATACTCATTTCTTGCATCTATTTTTATTAATAATGAGTAATTTGAAAAAATGCAATGTCAAATAAAGAGAATAATTTCCTTCATTGTAGAATAAATAGACCTAAGCATTTCGTAAGTATCCTCATGCTTTGTAAAATGTCCCACTGCTATCAGAATTATTTATTCCTAGTTCCTCTCTTCAGAGTACTTCTGAAAATTAGATGCCCAGAGAGATATGCTACTAGTCACCAAGTAGAAGCAAGATAGAAAACAACAAAAAAAATCACAAGAGCTATTTATCTTAATAATAGATGGAGCTTACACTTACAGAGTGCTTATACGTGTAGGTGTTGTTCTTAACTCTGTGCGTGCCTGTGTTGTAACGTAACTGAGTGGGCCTGAAATCACCACTGAGACAATGACTAGGCCAAATTACAGGGATTTTATTGCCGGCAGCCACGGACTCACATCTCTCTAACCTGCGGCCCCCAAAAGGAGGGTGTCAAGACCTTTTATGTCCGTAAACCACCTCCTGGGTGGGGGTTGGGGCAAGGGGCTTTGGACATTCCGAGGGCCAGCAGACTGTGGTCATTCTGTAAACCACCTCCTGGGCGGGGGTGAGGAGGAGGGGCTTATTGTTACTTAAGTGGTTCACAGAAGTCAAGATAAGCATTAGCTTACACATTGTCTGGGTAGGGTGGAAATTCCAGAACTTAGTTACTTATTACAAGTCTTAAAATGTCGCAGGGGGCAAAATGGCTTTGGTTTGGACTGCTTGCCTGTCACATCAGATTACAGAGAGCAGTTTCAACAGAAAGCCAAGGTATGGTCAAGGTGTGCAGTTTATGAAGCATTTACCATGTCACACCTGGGTGTGTGTGTGTGTGTGTGTGTGTGTGTGTGTGTGTGTTTTCACTGAATTCTTACCATAACCAGATAAGGTAAATACTGTTTTTGTCTCTATACTCTCATTTAATAAGAAAACAAAGTCTAAAATTTTGTTCAAGATCACAGAGATAGGGGATAGTGGAGTCAGGGTTACTAAATCTGGCAGCCATGCTGTCAACAACTCTGTTATCACACACCCACACTTGATTTGCCATTCATCTAGTAATTCTTTTTTTTTTTTTTTTGAGACGGAGTTTTGCTCTTGTTACCCAGGCTGGAGTGCAATGGCACGATCTTGGCTCACTGAAACCTCCGCCTCCTAGGTTCAAGCAATTCTCCTGCCTCAGCCTCCCGAGTAGCTGGGACTTCAGGCCTGCGCCACCATGCCCAGCTAATTTTTATATTTTTAGTAGAGATGGAGTTTCACCTTGTTGACTAGGATGGTATCTATTTCTTGACCTCATGATCACCCGCCTTGTCTAGTAATTCTTTTGTGACATTTTTAACAGTGTTCTAAACTGAATAGCCAGAGCTTACATTTGTCCTAATTCCTGATGTGTATTGAAAACAACCTGCAATAAAAAGGCAGAGAATCTCAAACATGAGTAGTGTATGAACTACTAGTTCATATGAACCCATATAGGATAAAAATAAGTAAAATGACAAAGAAATCTCCCAAGATTAACAAGTACTTAATTGAATAATGTGTATTCTTTCAAAATAATGTGACTGCTGAGAACAAACACTTTATGATTTCTTATGCTTATAGGATGTCAGGTTTTGAAAACAAAATTGATTAAATACAAACTGGGAAAGACTGTTGGTATTAACGGTTCTGAGTTTTTAAGCCAACCTCCATTCACACTCTTTCCCATGCGACATTTTTGCATCTCTTAATCAAAGAAACCCGTCCATGTGACTTTTTCTGGCAGTGGAATATGGCAAAAATGGCACGATGATCGGGATGTAAACCTCAAGATGACTCTAGCTGAACTAAATTGCTTTGGCCCAAAGACAGTTGATATGCAACTCTTTGAGCTCCCAGCATCCAGTAGCCAACTCCCAAATGAAAGCTAAAATCAAATCCAGAGTTATCCTTAGCTAAAACACAGTCTTGTAGAATCAGAAGCTAAATAAATGTGTATTGTTTTATGCCTCCATATTCTGGGATGGGTAATTTCATAGCACGGCCATGGCACTGTGTAATTAATTCGGAAATTGATGCCTATACTTGGTGTGTTTTCATGTAAATAGAACATAAAATATGTGAGGTCAGGTACTAGACTACGAGTGAGCAGAGGCTGAAAAAAATAATAAAGAAATTAGAGAGGATGAAAAACTGGCAAAGTAGCTTATGGATTGATAACTTATACTGGCAGTAACTGGGAAGACATAAAGTTTATCTGATGAATATTACTTGTGATGATCTGATATTGGAGCTAAGCCACCAATGTTAGGTTAAAGAGAAAGATTTAGACTGACATTCGGCTCCATATTATTCTGTTTATGAATTTGATTCCAACAACACAAATGCAAAGAACAGTACTTCAAGCAAATATGTACAGGATAAATAAATAATTTTAACAATACATTAGTAGAAAAATCAGACCCCCATCTTTAGTAAAATGAAAGTGTAGAATGCTTAAATGGCAATTTTAATGAGGCTTCCTTGAATCATCCTGTAATGGTGTCATGTCGTATTTGACAACAATTTACCATTCCAGTGTTGTTCATATCTTTATGAAATGGCTATCCATTGTATTTATTGTTAGATTCTGAAAGAATTATTATTTTTCATTATGCATTTATTTCTGATCAATTGCATAGTACTAATTGTTGTGAGCATGTAATTACAGAGTAGAATCATTTTAGACTGATAATATTGAGCTTCTCTCTTTGGAACAGATCCTTCTGTGTCTGACAACTTTCAGTAGTGTGCCACCTGATGACTCATGAGTCATAACACTCTTGTCCACTCAATTTACAAAACCTTTCATACTGAAACCTTGTTATCATTGGATTGTCAATTTGCTGGAACACATTCATTTAACAAAAAAAACTAAAATGTTTCCATCACCATCATCATACTTTGAAAGACTAATTGGCAGTAATAATTATTCCCTCGCTATGCCCAATGTGTGGTTAGTCACTTTCATTGAGTTTTAAGGCACAACCATGACCCTTGATTTTTAACTTGACCATGTAGCTTTGGACAAAGGGATGTTAGCACAGACAACAATAAGCAGTATCTTAAAAGCTGCTTTTTAGATTGTATTTTCTCTCTTACGATTCTGCATTGCATTGATCAGCAGCTGCTCCTTCACTTTTGAACCCAGTGTTAACACAGGTGGAACAAATTTGCTTTAGCCTACCCACAGACATGTAAGAATTATATGCTAAGTTTTGCCTGGTGCCTTGGCTTATGCCTGTAATCCCAGCACTTTGGGAGGCCAAAGTGGCCAAGTCATGAGGTCAGGAGTTCGAGACCAGCCTGACCAACATGGTGAAAACCCTGTCTCTACAAAAAATTCAAAAATTAGCCAGGCATGGGGCCACACTCCTGTAGTCCCAGGTACTCAGGAGGCTGAGGCAGGAAAGTCGCTTGAACCTGGGAGGCGGAGGTTGCAGTGAACAAAGATTGCACCATTGCATTCCAGCCTGGGCGACAGTGAGAAGCTGTCTCAAAAAAAAAAAAAAAAAAATTATATGGTTAGTTTTGAATGCCATTGAGTTATTACAGTATTATTGTCTGTTACTAATTGCCTACTAATATAGTAGTCAGGCAACGCAGAAAATACTTATACTAATTTTTGTTGCTTGTCTTTAAGTTTGAACTGAAAAATTATGAAAGTGTAGAGATCATTCTCTACCATAAGTATAGAGATTCTTGATAGTGATGAGACGGTCAGGTGGGAGAGGCTCCCTGGAGGAACTGAAACTGGCCTGCTCCCTGGGAATAAGCACTGGGGTGGAGCCACAGAAGTTTGAGTTGTTTGCAGCAGGGAGAAGCCCGGCCCCTCCTCTTCCTGCGTGGAGCCTGGGAGGCGAGAAACACTCTAGCAGGGATTCTCGTGTTGGGGAGAGTCCCTGTTTCCCCTTTATCTTCCTTTTCACTCAATAAAACCTTGTCTTACTCATCGTTCAAATTGTCTACGAGCCTGAATTTTCATGGCCATGGAACAAGAACCACATCTTTGGCTGAACTAAAGAAAAGTCCTGCAACAGCAAGAGGGAGGTGTAGCTCTTTACAGACGTCATTGTAAGGATTCCCGGCTTAAGTTCATCCAAGCATATTTTTGGCCTTTTCAACCTGAAAAGCTTAACAAACTTAGTGTTAGTGTTGGGGAAAGAGTCTTATCCCCGATGGATGGATGGATGGATGGGTGGGCAAATGATCCCAGTGAACTAGTGTGGCTGTTTCTTTTTTTGTTTGTTTGTTTTTTAACCACACAACAATTTGAAGAAAAGACAAATTTGATTACAAAGTATACTAGGGGCATGAAGCCAGTACACTGATACGAAATACACTTACACATTTTTACATGTTTTTTGTTAGGTTCCCCAAGAAGCTTTCAGAGTCTATTCCCTTTGCCCTCATATTATCTTTATCAAAAAAAAAAAAAAAATCAAGCTTTAAAATATATATTTATGTATTCTCCCAAAGTTTATTGAACGACCTATGGTACCTTTTGAAACTTAGTCTTCTATTGTATTGAATATGTTTAACCTCTTAAACCCCTATCTCCTCTTCACCTAGAGCAGGAGAGATATATCTTACTTTTGGAACTTAGTAGTGCTCAGAAAATGTGGCATGACTTAATTAGTTAAACAGAGTTGAATAATTGAATTGAAACTTTTTGAACAGTTGCTATACCAGTTGGGCTAGCAGTTGAGGACTGATATTGAATAGGAATGAAAAGGAGAATTGGAAAGTATTTTGTTATATTATCATAGAGACAAAAAAACTCAGTAAACTTTTTGAAAGTTGTAATACCTAAGTTTAAAAACAAACACAAATAACAGGAAAGTGGCACAGACATTAGTCTGGCAATAATAATCATAATTATTGAGGAAGTTGAGAGATTGATTGCAGGGACACTAAGTCGGAAGTTATAATAGCTGTTTAGATATAATATAACTATTGGCCGGAGGTGGTGGCTCATGTCTGTAATCCTGGGACTTTGGGATGCTGAAGCGGGCAGATCACCTGAAGTCTGGTGTTAGAGAACAGCCTGGCCAACAAGGTGAAACCCCATCCCTACTAAAAATACAAAAATTAGCCAGATGTGGTGGTACATCGCTGTAATATCAGCTACTTGGGAAGCTGAGGCAGGAATCTCTTGAACTCAGGAGACGTAGCTTGCACTGAGCCAAGATTATGTCACTGCATTCCAGCCTGGGCTACAAGAGCAAAACTTCTCAAAAAACAAAACAAATAGATATAATATAACTATGAACATTATTCAAGATTTCCACAGTAAATCTATGACATATTTAACACAACTTAAGAAGAATAATAAGAGGACTAGGTACAAATGTTTGGAAATGATCCCAAAGAAACCAATAACTAATAGTGCTACCCCTAGCAGCCAGTCACAGTGCAGGGAGTGGTGCTTTCTATGTCTAGATATCAAGGGACAGAGCAAAGTAGGACCCAAACCTAAATAGGGCAGTTGCATGAGGAATAAGCTGTGGCCTCCAAGGAGCACATTCAATCCTTAGCAAAGTTACACTGTCCTCCCACCCCATGATCTCCTGCAGGTAATTTCCATCTGCTAAGCAGAGCAGAAGCTAAATTGAAATGAGGCCCATTGCCACAGTGCATAGTGAACCAGGATTAAAATAGTGAGAGGGGTCCAGAAGGGGCAAAGGCAAAATGTCTAGCACAGTCTCTTGAAACAAAATGTACTGTAGATAAAAGAGACTAGGAAATACCCAGAAGGGAGTGGAAAATTAATGTTGGTCTTTCCTGAACCAAACAGCAGTTACTGAAGTCTTTGAGTTTCTCTTAAGTGAGTTTGTGCTTAAAAATAAACAAACAAAGCCCCCAATTTTTGGACTAGCATTTACTGCTCTCATGCTACGCTGCCCAGCCTGTTTGTGGAACCAATGGCACCGGCCATAAGATCTTGACCATAGTTGGAAACATGACAGACTAGTTTAGAAACGTTCTGTGACCATTTACTGGATAGCTCTGAAAACAGAAAGTCTTGCTGTAAGTCACTAATTTGAACTCTGACTTATTGCAAATTGTAGGTCTTTTTTTTTCCATTGCCTCAGCAAAGAATTTGTCAGAGAAAAAAAAAAAAAAAAAAAATAACACTTGATAGAGGCAATAGAAAAAAAAATACCTTTAAATTTGTAAGTAGTTTTAGACTAAGTTCAAACTTGCATTATTATCACATCCTTACTTTAGACAGAGTGAACGACCTGCAAGTAAATACGGTATTTTAACTGAGAGTCTGAAATTCTCCAGTTTGAGAAAAGTAAAAGACTGAGGTCATTCGCAGTCTTCTGAGGACAGAGAAAAATTCTGTTCTGTTCCAAGTTTATTAGCACTTTAAATGAAAATAGACTTTCTTTCTTTCTAATTATATCATTTGTTGCTTTAGAGATGTGACTATATCTAGCAATTGGACTTCTACTAATTAAGTTTTTTTTATTTTTGTTAAGCCAGTAAAACTCTCAGGTTTTAAAGAGCAGTGTGGTAGCATGGTTAGTGGTAAAGAATATGGAGCTGGATGGATCAGGGTATACATCCCTCTTTTCCACTTACCAGTTGGTTAACCTACAATAGTTTACTTAAACTGTCTTATCCCGGCTCTTCATCTATAAAAATGAAGGAAATAATAGTGATCACTGCAAAACAGATTAATAAAACATGCAAAATGCTTAATACAGTGTCTAACTAATGGATTTTACTCAATAAATATGAAATCAGTGGCTAAAAATATGATATTGAACACCTCTGATATTTTCATAACTTTCATTGTGTAAAACAAATACTTTCCCATTGAGAAATATTGACGTGACCATAAGTATATTGTGCCTTTTATTTTGTTACCTACATATCACATATCAAAATATCGTGACTAACCACGTGTTTTGTTGCTAGTTTCTGACCCCTCAGTAATTAGTTATTCTTTTAAAAAGGCTGTATTAAGGTATATTTTACATACCATAATATTCACCTATTTTAAGTGTATGTAGTCTGATAACTCTTAAGATTTTACAATCATGCAACCATGGTCATTTCATGTTATAACATCTCTAGCATTCTAGAAAGTGTCTTCGTGCTCCTTTGCAGTCGGTCCTTTTCCCACCGTGACCCCATGAAAGAATTATCTGGTCTCTATAGTTTTTTTATTTTATATGAAGTTTATGTAAATGGACTAACCTTATAATCATGTAATGATTTTGACAATGGTTGTTATACACTTCAAGTCCATGAGGTTTTTAATCAGTATTGATCAATACTGTGGGCTCACTGGAAAAAAAAATTGTAATTGTAGCCAGTATTAAGTTTTTAAAAAAATTTTTCACAATACATTCTCATAGTTTCTTCATGCATGCAAATTTCCATAGTGATCTTAGCATAGGAGGAGAGTTAACTTCAGACCTTTACAACTTTCTATCTTTGCAGTCTACCTGTTAAATTTTGGTTGATATGCTTTCCCTCATGAACTGAAGTACAATCTTGAGCTAACACAACTTCTGATTTTCTCTGTTCATTCTGAGCCAAGATCACCACTTTTACTTGGCCATACTCACATCTCCCTACTTTTGACCCCAGTCTATTAGAGCTGTAATTTTGGCTGACCATGCCAAGGAAGTCCATGAGAGGAAGGCAAATTCTCAATATTTTTCCTAAAGCTGTAGCTTTTTTTTTTCCCCTTAAACAGTAAATGCTTTCAATTTATCTGACTTTGATCCAATTCAAGGACACTAAACTGACTGATTTTTGGCAATCATATGCAATTTTATAATTGTTCTATTCAAAAGGGAATTGCTTTACTTATTCATGCTACCATTTTTAGAATTCCAGTCTGTTGGAGGTGGTGTTTCTTTAGATGGTGGTTATAGATTGTGGAAAAGTCATGACAATATTAGTTCTTTGAGAAGTTGCCTTCCCAATTTTTGTCTGACCCAGAAATGTTTGACCATTTGCACTTATTTATGAATTTTGCTGTTCAATAAAAGAATGAAAGGATGTGCTTAGATGATATGAAACAATGGGATGTGCTTTTGTGCGTTCTTTTCCGTATAAAAATGTAAGACTATTTGAAGGTTTCCTATGTGTGTTACCATATACAATTTTCAAGTCTTGTTCATTTAAAGACTTTAAATCTACTAAACAGGCATTTTGCCACTTTTCATGGCTGTCTGTTTTATCCTATTTCACCTGCTTTGGGGGAATTAATACAAATAAACAAAATGAAGCTACCAAATGATGCTACAATGGCATCGTCAGTAGCAATCAATTACGTTTTGTTTTTCCACCATAGTTAATTACAGAAATAAGAATTTTACATATATTTTTCTTTATTGCTTTTTATATCAAACTCTTGTCACCTGCGATAAACTGAATATATCTGATTGCACTTTAATCAATTTTAATTTATAAGAAAAAAATTTGGATTCAGAAAATGGAGGGAGAAATAGAGGAACAAACCGGAAGGGAGAAAATGAAAAAGACCTCATGTATGTATGTGTTTTAGTTAATGCTAGGGCAGTCCAAAGCCCTTATGAAAACATATGGATGAAAAGGCAAGAGAAGACATAAAAAGGAGGTCGAAGGTTTTAAAGGAATATGGAGCTTATTTTGCAGGTTATTGAAGACTGCTGGTGACAACAACCTTAATGTTGCTCACACACTTATTCTATATTGAAAGTGTTTATTATGTCCTGAAAACCAAAACACATGAAGTGTGGTATGTGCTCCTTGTACAAGCTTTCCTTCCTTCCCTTGATCTGACTTGTTTTTTCACGGATATATATGATATAATTTATGTCTTTATTATGCAAACCTCTTTATTATAAAAAGTTTCAAAAACATATGAAAGTAGAATAGAACAAAACTAATAAATCCATTACACAACTTTAACTGGTTTAACTCAGGACCAATCTCATTTTATCTAAACTCCCATCTACTTGTTCTCCCTCCTCCTGGATTAGTTTGAGACACAGTCAAGGGAGAAAAAAATGTTATGTTTTATTCATTATTACTTATGTATGTTTTAATATGACTCATATATAATTATAATTTTAATTATTAAGTCTAAATATTTTACAGCATTATCTTAGTATTGTCTGATATCCAGCAGTTGTATTTACATGGACAGTTTATCAAGTCATTTAAAAATAAGTCACAAAGCCATCCCTGCATGACTTAGGGGAGCCAAAAACACAATGCAGATGCTTTATGATAAGGTATTTACTATATTATTGATGGTAAATTCAATTGCCTATAGAAGTTTCTACTATCACCTTTTCAATTTACATTCTCGATTCATATGTTCTCCATTTAAAAGAAAAATCAAACATCAAAAAGATTTAAGGTATTATTTTTCTGTATCATCCAAGCTCCACCAGACTCTATAAATGTAGACATTACATGGTGTGTTTACTAAATTATTTTATATTAACATTGAGCAATGATTTTTACGCTTATCATGCACTATGAGTTGAATGCATTCTTTGGCTTCCTTCTGTTTTGCCAAATACTCTATTTGACCAATGAGCCAAAGTGCACTGTAACTGATGAACTGCAAATGTGTTCAATAAATTTCTGGTAAAATCTGAGTCAGCATGAAGAGTGTACTGGAGTGCAAGAATTAACATGACATAATGCTGAGTACAGTCTCTTACAAGTTAAAGATATGGATAGCAAAGTTTAATGCATGGAACTTTATTAGACAAACCCATTTTAGCTTTAATAAATATGTAACAAAGATTATTTACTTGAAATAACACATAATTAATTTAAGTTTTTGGAAATTGTAATTTACTGCAGTCTTTCTGCATAGAACTCTGTTGTAATGGGGAAAGTTCCTATATATGTGAGTAAATATTCATGTCAGTGTGTGTTTGTATCTATGTGTGGGTGTATAACCCCATCAATTAAATAACCAAGATGCAGGAAGATGTCAAGTACTTTTCTTTTACACAATTTTAGCAAAAACCTTTAAAAGAGAACACAAGTTATCTTGTCTTTAAATAATATGTTCTGTGCATATTATGAATAATCTAGGCTTACTAATTGCTTTTTCAAATTCTCCAGTTCTGATTTTACTTCACATGTTCAATATGTATTTTTCTTTTGTGCTTCTAACATATTCTTCTGCTGGCTACTTACTAGTTTCTTTTATGGTCTTTGATTTCATCAACCTTCTATAAAGTTTAACATTCCAAAGTCACTTTACAGTATTTGTAAAAAAGAGATTTAAGGTTATGATTAAAGGTGGAAAATTCAAATTCTTGAAAATAATTTTGAATGAAATAAACTCAGTGTTTAACACAACATTCATAAAAGTCTTGATCCTATCATTTGAATTTTTAAAAAGCCATGTTTATTAAAATGAGTTTGCTCTACATCCAATAAAAGAAGATTCAGCTAGCATTTACGATAAAATTACTGTATTTGGAAATCTATTTCTTGGCTTTTACAATAATCAGAAATCACTTTTTAAATGTCATATTACGCACATAAACATATATACACACAAAAACATATATGTACTTGTTGGCTGTGGAGGACTAAAAGTGTGCTTACATGAGATTCTTTTTTTTTTTTTTCCCATTTATTTATTTTATTGCATTTTAGGTTTTGGGGTACATGTGAAGAACATGCAAAATTGTTGCATAGGAACACACGTGGCAGTGTGATTTGCTGCCTTCCTCCCCATCACCTACATCTGGCATTTCTCCCCTTGCTATCTCTCCCCAGCTTCCCACCCCCCACCGTCCCTCCCCTATTTCCCCCCAACTGACCCCAGTGTGTAGTGCTCCCCTCCCTGTGTCCATGTGTTCTCATTGTTTAACACCCGCCTATGAGTGAGAACATGCGGTGTTTGATCTTCTGGTCTTCTGTCAGTTTGCTGAGAATGATGGTTTCCAGGTTCATCCATGTCCCTACAAAGGACCCAAACTCATCGTTTCTGATGGCTGCATAATATTCCATGGTGTATATGTGCCACATTTTCCCTATCCAGTCTATCGTCGATGGGCATTTGGGTTGGTTCCAGGTCTTTGCTATTGTAAACAGTGCTGCATTGAACATTCGTGTACACGTGTCCTTATAGTAGAACGATTCTTAAAGAAAAAAAAACCTAGCTCATGTTTTAAATTAAATCCTTTTAGGCAATTAGATTTTTAGCCAGCAGCATTAAAGAGTTGGTTTGTAATTCTAAAATTAATGTTAAAATAGATGATATATACTTCAGAAACTACATTATGTTGTTGGCTCAGAGAATATACTTTAAAAACCTGCCAACATCAAGAATATGGGTCCTGTAAATAGTGGGAAAAATGCAGATAGTTTAGTACTTTATGTCTTATGTTTTCTTTCCATTTTATTACTATTGTTTAGATGCTGGGCATATTGATTTCAAAAACGTTTATGAAATGTCACATGTATTATATCATGAAAATATTAAGAGCACATCTAAAATTCTCATTCTGATTTTCAAAAGTTATGCATAGCATCTACATATAATGGGCATATGGAATACTATTCCACATAATAAAATATAAAACTGCAACAAACCCAACTTTCTAAAATTCAGTTCCTTTTTAAAAATATAATAACAGGCTGGGTGTGGTGGCTCACTCCTGTAATTGTAGCACTTTGGGAGGTCAAAATAGGTGGATCACAAGGTCAGGAGTTTGAGACAAGCCTGGCCAATATGGTGAAACATCAACTTTACTAAAAATACAAAAATTAACCAAGCATGATGGCACGTGCCTGTTGTCCCAGATACTCAGGAGGCTGAGGCAGAAAAATCACTTGAACCCGGGAGGTGGAGGTTGCAGGGAGCCGAGCTCCTGCCACTGCACTCCAGCCTGGGTGACAGAGAGAGGCTCTGTCTCAAATATATATATACAAAAAAAGGACATCTCTAAGTCATCTTATATTTAGGATGATCTTGTAATATAGCATCCAAACAGAACTCTCAAGAGCAAAAGAGGACATTATTAATCATTACTCTGAAAAAAGAGGTCTAACCTGGGACTGTTCCAGGCAAACTATGCCCATAATTGTGACTTTTTCCCACAAGCTTCTTGTGATTTTATGAACAGTTATTAATTATTTCATTCAGTAGCTTAGTGCTGTAAGTGTATATAACACTGCTAGAGTGGTGATGGGCCAAACTTGGTGTAAGAGAATACTCGCAAGCGGGCACTATGAGAACAAGTATTCATATGGGCTTGCTACTTATGGCCTCTTGATGTCTAAATTATTTTCTCAAATAATGAAATTTTTTATTTCTCTAGATGCCTAAGAATTCCAACAGGTGGTCTAATTAGGTGAATAGAATGGGGATAACTGGACATATGAGTTTCCTCTATTCATAAGATGGGAAGTGGCATCTACCTTTTAAGACTTAAGGTCTTCTACTTCCCAGTCATGCAATAATATTCATTGGCTCCTTTAAACTAATGAAGCAGATTGTCTTCTAGCTAATGCTTGATCACTACTTTAGACTGAGACCGTTCCAGAAGCTTCACTACTACCCCTGACAGTCAATAAGAAATTCTAATTCTAAGAAACCGTGATTAATATTAATGAGATAAATTTGTAAGTTAAACAACTTCATATTACCTATCTCTGTTGCCTTCTTATGGCCATGTTTGGATAAAAAGGGGGCAGAAAGCTAAATAATTCCTATGTGCAAGGACAATCTTCATCTTGAGCATTTTGTATTCCAGTCACATAAATACCACATATAGTATTTGGTCTTACGTTTAAGTCTATAATTCATCTTGAGTTAATTTTTGTATAAGATGTAAGGAAGCCATCCAGTTTCAGCTTTCTGTATATGGCTAGTCTGTTTTCCCAACACCATTTATTAGATAGGGAATCCTTTCCCCATTGCTTGTTTTTTTCAGGTTTGTCAAAGATCAGATGGTTGTAGATATGTGGTGTTACTTCTGAGGGCTCTGTTTTTTTCCATTGATTTATATTTCTGTTTTGGTACCAGTACTATGCTGTTTTTGTTACTGTAGCCTTGTAGTACAGTTTGAAGTCAGTTATGCATTTCAAGAATACATTAAGGATTCAGCATTATAAACGTTTTTTCATGGGTACTTCAGTATGAGTATATAAATGTGTGTGTGTATTTGAGGTTCTTTGAAAGAGAACTGGTTGTTTGAAGGGCAAAGAGAGCAATGCTATGTTGTAGTGCTACAATAAGAAGTTGCCACTCTGAGATGGGCTTTGGCACTCTTCTGAGTTCAGCTAAAATTAAATTTTGTGTTATTGAGAAGGAAAAGTGTAGTGAATAAATTTCTTTCAACAGGAAGTGGCTAAGAGCAAGAACACAAAGCTTGATGTTGGAAGATCATGGATTCAATCCTAGCTCAACAACTGCATATTCTTTCATGCTAGACAACTTGTCTACACTCTAAGAATTCATTCACCTCCTAATATGGTTCTGATCTGTGTTCCTACCAAATCTCCATGTTGGAGGTGAGGCCAGTGAGAGGTAATTTTATCATGGGACGGAGTTCTCATGAATGGGTTAGCACCACCCCCTTGGTGCTTTTCTCCCGATAGTGAGTGAGTTACTTATGAGATCTGGTTGTTTAAAAGTATGTAACATCTCTACCTTCTCTTTCTCCCTCCTGCTCCTGCCATGTAAGATGTGCCTGCTTCTTCTCCTTCACCTTCCACCATATTGTTAAGTTTCCTGAGGCCTTCCCAGAAGCAGATGCTGCCATGCTTCTTGTACAGCCTGTGAAACTGTGAATCAATAACCCTCTTTTCTTCATAAACTACCCAATCTCAGGTCTTTCTTTATAACAATGTGAAAATGGATTAATGCATCTCCTTTCTGAGATGAAGACATGCTGAGGTTCTTCACTTACCTGTGCATTCTAGTCCCCATATTCCTTCACGCTAACCTGTGCCTCTGGATATTGATTTATAGAATCAATCAATAAGTAAACTTTGCCTTCTGACTTTCGGTTGAAGTCAGCAAATAGGAGGCACCAGCAAGAGAGTAATTGTTTCTCTCTGTGCCAAGCTGAAGACTATCGCTGCTATTTTCTTAGGATCCACCCTCTTGTAGTTCTAGGTTTTGCTAGGTGCTAGTAATTTTCAGGGCTATTAATGTAAATGACCTGGATTCCTTTGCTAACTCATGTGGGTATACTTAAATCTAGCCCTACTTATATAATTGTTCCTTTTATTAAATAATTGTTAATTTTCTTCCTTGAGAATGTTATTATCTGTTGGACCCAAACTCATATAAGCAATACATACAATACTAGCAATATATGGTTGTTGAATGGATTTATCATTGTATGTGTGAACATGAGTAAGGCATGCTCAAATAATGTCAAATAAACATGAGTTGAAGTAATCTAGGTCACATGCCTGAGTCTCAATTTAAAATGCCTGCCAGGCTGTTGAAGCAGGAACAGGAAAGCTCTCCTGATCCAAAAGAATTAGTCTGTTTTTAGCATTTTTGGCTACTCCTTCTGACAGGCTCCATGATTTTCTCAAGACACACAACTATTCCAAATCGCTGTTATTAAGACATGTGAAGGGCATTTTGTCCACTTCTGTATTTTTGAATGAGTCTTCTTTCCAATACTCATGTTTTAAAGTAGTTCTGTCTAAAATTTGGCAAGTATGTGAATTTCCTAAGATGTCTGTCAGGAAAATGACAATTGTAATATTGTTAGAAAAAGCGGGATCCACATTGCTTAAGAGATGACAATGCCTCAGTTACTGGTTAACACAGGTGACAGGAATCTGAAAACAGCTATGAATTCTTGACATTTCCCTACAGGGCAAAGGGAGCTCATACTGCACACTGCAAAGGTGGTAGTCAAGTTGAAAGAAAAGATGCTTACAGGTGTTTCATTCTTCTTAGACACTTGATTAGAAGAAAGTGGCAAATGTCATATGCTTAGATTTAAACACTGGAATAAGAAAGAACACCTCCCTCAGTCAATCTGCCTACTCTGTGCTACAAAAAGTGAAAACATCATCAGAGTATCATTCTAGAAACATGGGTTTCAGCCATGTCTCAATTCAAACTCCTTGACACATCAGCTAACTCCTGTAAGATTCCCCTTAGTAAAGCACAAAACGAGGGTAAATAATTACAGTCATATATATATCACACATGAAAAGGATGGGAGAATTAAATGAGATACATATCTTTTTCAATTCTGCTGTGTCAACTGTAGACAAATTGCTTAACTTTATTAGGGCTTCGTTTCTTTATCTATAAAATGAGAGAGGTTTACGGGAGGTTTGTTCCGAGCAAGGTCATTAGAACTTATAGAGTTCCTAAAAGGTGGCAACAAGCCTAACTTAGCTGTAAAAAAGGTTTTCATCTTTGAAATTATTTCATCTCAGTGTAGAAGCTTATGAAATTACAATTAGTGAAATAAAAATTTATATTCAATTAAGTTAAACAATTCAGGAGTAACCAATGACAAAACAGCATAATAGAAAAATATAAACTATAATACATAATAATACATACAATAATACATAATTATTCATTTTAGTATAATTTTATGTATTATAGTATAATATATATAAAATTATACATACACATACGTGTGTGTGTGTGTGTGTGTGTGTGTGTGTGTATTTAAACCATCAGCCTATACCACAATTAATAGGGAAACATTAGACTTGTTTTGCCTGAAGTTAAGAATAAGGCCAGAATTGTTTTAATATTGTGCTAGACAACTTAACCTATATAATAAATATGAAGTATAAATATGGGTTTTTCTTTATTTGAGAAGTCACAAATACCACTATTTAAATTTTTTTTCTAAATATCACACAGAGAAAAATAGAAAAAAGCAAGAAAATAATAAAAATGTATTTAGAAATATTGTCATAGTTTCACATACACATACACTTACATACATATAAAATATATATAATGTTATATATTATAAATACAATGATTTATATATGTATATAAAATATTTGTTTTATACCAGAAGTCACCAGTACAAGCAGATTAACAAAAATTCTTACAGCCTACAGAGAGTTCTTAATGTTACAGCAGATCAATTTAACATCAAGATGAAAAAATTTCGGTCATAAATGACTAGGAACAAAATACATGATAATATTTTTTTCAATTTTGGATTGAGAAGGCATTTCTGAGGGTTGATGAAACAGGAAGAAACCATAAATAGGAACAGCAATAGATTTGATTGTATATTCTTTTCAAATACCAGAAACAAATAAGCCATAAAAATATGACTATAATTCATATTTCTTGGTAACACATGGCCAGATAATACAATACATAAAGGCTTTTCTACTTACTCATTAATAAATTCGAGAAGTGTCTTAAAAATAAAATCATACTTAATTGAAACCTAAGGAACATACACATACAAACAAATTTAAATAGCCAATAAATATAGATATAAAAAGAAGGCTCAGGAATAACTCATTTGAAAAAAAAAA
The DNA here is from genome assembly GCF_009761245.1 of Sapajus apella. Classification (NCBI taxonomy): domain Eukaryota; kingdom Metazoa; phylum Chordata; class Mammalia; order Primates; family Cebidae; genus Sapajus; species Sapajus apella. The sequence goes on from NW_022436945.1 coordinate 19,694,538, forward strand.
TACAGCCAAGAAGGGACACATTTTATTAGCAAACTAGAAAAAAAATTTAAAAAGATAAAACAAATTATAATTGTATGCTATTAAAATATGAAATAATAAAATATATAACATTAAAATATTTTAGAATTTCTAGATTAAAAAGTAAAACAAAATCTGAAATATTTTTTTAAATTTCTATAAAAGTTATTTAGGACATTAAGTAGAATGTATATGTTAACGTAGGAGAAAAATCAACCTCTTAAAAATGTTTAAAGTACAGAAACTTAGTTTCCTTCCTCATTTATGTAATATATCTTTTATTAACTATTTACTTTGGGTAGTCTGGACTACATCTGTTTGAATTGGGGACCTTTGATTAACATTTGTATGCCAAACAGAACCAGTGTTGAAAGGGTGTACCTAGCATTCCAGGTGATGCAGCTAAATTGTGAGAAGCTAGACGTGTTAAACATGAAAGGGACATTCAGATTTTGAATGTAGCAAGATCACTCTCACTGTTGTGTATAAATCATTTGTAATAACTGAAAAACAAAAGAATTCAGAATATTGTCATGTTCTTCCTAATTGCAAAATGTTCAGTCTTTTAAAAAATAAGTAAATTCATGTATAACTAAGAAAAATCCAACTAGAGTCATACATATGGCCAAGTCCATTTTATCATTTTCATGCTTTTCTCAAAAATGTTTAAATCGGTAGGCCATTTTAGAGTTTATGCACTTTAGAGAGTGCTTCCAACTTACTATATGTTTATTTAAATTATGATAATTTCAGGTTGTCTTAAATGCAAACATAAAGTTTCTGGATAATATGTATTAAAAATGAATAAATAAGCTCTTATTAAAGCTGTTTTAGGTTTTTAGAAAGCCTTACCTCCAGTGATTCTCTCAATAAATCCATAAAGTACTTCATTAGCTTCATTTTATAGAAAGACTAATTTGCCCAAGATTAAAGAGCTAGGAAGTTGTGATCCATAATTCAAATCCACATATTCTTGTTCCAAAACCCCTATTCAAACCAATACTACATATTGCTATTAAAATATATTTGAGCTGTAAATAATAATGGCAGTAATCACATGTAAACACATACACATACATAGCTTACTCTTTTGAATACATCTGTCTCTTTTCTTAGATATTTGTAACTTTCTGTTTCCACTTGATGATTTTCTACAAGAATGTGCTCATAGACCCACAGATACGCACATGCCCATCTCACTTTTACTAGGACTATTTTTATATTGGTATAAAAAATATGATAACGGGACACATAAAACCATCAATATAATGACTGTGTAAGATATAAATGTAAAACATAAAACAAATGGTTTTGAACTTGCTATCCAAGAGGAATTATAATATTGAAAGTTCTCTTATCTGTCCATCTGTCTCTTACCATAACAAAAGTAACCAATTATCAAAACTTTTATCCATTAATTATTTTATTGCATTTTAAAAATAAATTTATTATATACTTAGGTATTCCTAAAATATATATGTAGCCTATTTTTGCCACATAAGTTAGAGCTTTATGTAAGTGTTGTATCATTCTCTTGTTATCATTGCATCACTGAGATTCATTCATGCTATTTCCTGATTATTTTATTTTTGTTTCTAGATAATATTTCTTTAGGCCAGATATCAGCAAACTTTTTCTGTTAATGAAGTGATAGTTAGCATGTTTGACTCTGTGGTGCATATAATCTGTGGTAATTAACTAACTCTACTGTCATACAGGAAAATCATCCATAGATGATACAGAAAATTAAGGATATGATTGTGTTCCAATAAAAATTTTTTACTAAATAGAAAGATGCACAACTTTGGTTCATGGGCCATAGTACACCAATTTCCACATGACATCAAGTAGCCAAATTTAGTTGTGTGTCCTTGGGTTTATAGACACTTTTGTTGTGTCTAGTTTTTGATATTATGAATGATTGTTGCTATGAATAAATTTAAGCATAAGTTTCCTGACATACGTGTGTAGGTTTGGAAGTGGAATGTCTAAGTTTTAGTGTTCATATTTTAAAAGATAAAGCCAATTGTTTTGCAAAATTATTTTTAGCAATTCTCCATCTCACTAAAATGTACAAAGCCCTGTCAATCCATATTTTTACCACAATTTGGTATAGGCAGGTATTTTATTTTTGTCTACATAGTAAATGTTAAATTATGTTATATTGTGGTACAAATATGCATTTCCACTATATTAACAAGGGTGTGTGGGTTTTGCTTCATGAAAATATTTAATTTATGTAAAGATAAAAATCAAATTTAAAAGTTTCTTTTCTTCAAAATGCCTATAAATGTTTTTTGTCCATGTATATAGTAAGTTTTCATATTTTGCCTATTGAGTCTTGTGAGTATGTTTTGAAAAGCAATTGCTTTTTCAAATACTTTGTTCCAGTTAGGGAATTGTCTTTTCATTTTCTAGACAATTTATTCAATAAACAGTTTTTTGAATTTTTGTTTGTTCAAGCAATCGGTCTTCTCCGGGGTATAATGTATTTTGTGTCTCCTGGGAAAACAAATGCATGTGAGTATTTTATCCTGGCCTTAATTATACTTTAACATTTAAATCCTTCATCCTTCTGGAATTGATATTTTGTGTATTCATTAGTGAAGATGTAATTTCAAAATGACTCCTCAGATGGGAAGTTATCCAACACCATTTCTTGCATAGACCACTTTTTCCGCAGTGAATTGATGCTTCTTTGGCCACACAGGATATGGCCATATGTGGCCACAATATGTGGGCTTTTTGTCAACTATCTTTGTGTCCCATTGGGTTAATGTAGTTTATCTCTGGTTTAATGTCACACTGACTTAATTACTATAGTTTTATAAATGTCTTCATAAATTGGAGGAAATTTCTTCTTTTAAGGGTGACTTTACCATTCTTAGTTCCTTTATCTACATATGAAATTTAAAATTATATTGTCAATTTCCTCAAAAATCCTGCTGGCATGTTGATTAAAACTCTATTAAATCTCTGAGCTAATTTTTAGAAAAATAATGCGTTTATAATAATGATTCTGATAATATCTTCCAGTAATTTTTTGAAATTTTCTTTGCAAGCGTCTTGTACACGAATAAGGCTTACTGCTAGATTATTCCTAGATACCTTCAACTTATTTACTGTGTTAGTATATTATTACTTTAAATATATATTTTCACCTTATTTTTGGAGTAGAGAAATGCAAATTCTCTTAATTCTAATAATCAAATAAGGTTTTGCAGTTTTTATTGTAGAAGTTGTAGCTTCTTAAATAGTAATAATTTTAGTCCATCTTTTTTATCCTTACATGATATTTTTTGTGTGTGTGTTATTGTGCTGACTGGAATATCCATGATAATGTTAAATAGAATAGGCTATATTAAGTTTCTTGTCCTTTTCTTGTTCATAGAGATAATGCTTAATGATTACCAGTAGAAATAATGTTGACTGTGTTTTGAATAGATATCCTTTATCAGGTTATTCTCTTATTCCTATTACTTAAGATTTTATTTTAAATTTATAATTGGCAGCAGACTTTCACAAAAGGCTTTAACTCTGTTCATTGAAATAAAATATATTAATATCTTAGTATAGAATGACTTTTATAGAGTTTAGACTATGTAACCATCTTTGCACTTCTGGTATAAACCTTATTTGGTCACAACATATTGTCTTTATTTTAAATTCACAGATGGGTTTGATTTGCTCAAATATTCTCCAAGATTTTATTCTATATTTATAAACAGTATTGTCCTGTAACTTTTCTAGTGATGTCTGGTATTGATACCAAGATTCATCTAGTCTCACAGAATGAGTTGAGATTCATATTCCCATTTTCCCACTCTAGAAGAAGGTTTCTATTATGTAAGTAACTTGTTAGTTGAAGAGGAGAACACAGCTATGGCACTATCTGGATCTTGCATTTGCATTTGGTGAATATTTTTCAACATGGATTTAATTTCTTGAAAAGATTTAAATATGTGATTCCTATATTTTGAGAGTAATATGTGTATTTGTCTAGTTATTTGTCCCTTCCAACTAAGTTTTCAATGTTGACATTAAGTAGTTATATATATATACATATAACTTTCATATTTCTACAGTCCAGCGAATCTTTACCAATGTACCCAGATTTATTAATATAATAGTTTATCCATGTTATTTATCTATTTTCTTTACACCATTGACCACAGTTATTATTTTCAAAATAAATTATTTTATGTGATACAGCTTTCCATTACAATGTTTTGCTTTATTTTTCACATTTTTTTACTTTTATTATATTTTCTTCTCTACTTACTTCTAGATAGTCTTTTATTATTTTTCTAGCTTCTTAAATGTTATTTTTAATATAAGATCTGACATATTTCTTTGTCTTATAAACTATTATTCTATTGATTCAACTTGATTTTAGAGACAATCTAAAACCATTTGGTCTTATGAATTTTCTTTTTTTTTTTTAATAGAGGTAAAGTTTCACCCTGTTAACCAGGGTGGTCTTGATCTCCTGACTTTGTGATCCACCCACTTTGGCCTCCCAAAGTGCTGGGATTACAAGGGTGAGCCACCTCACTTGGCTGGTCTTATGGATTTTCTTTTATTTTCTCTTTCTTCTTTACTTCCTTTCCTTTGTTGAGTGTGTGTGTGTGTGTGTGTGTGTGTGTGCGTGCGCGCGCGCGCGCGCGTGCGCGCGCACGTGCCCGGGGGCGGGGGAGGGGTTGAGATGAGGGTCTCACTTTGTCACCCAGACTGGAGTGCAGTGGCACAATCACGGTTCACTGCAGACTCAACCTCCTAGGCTCAAGAGAATCTTTCACCTCAGCCTCTCAAGTCACTGGGACCACACGTGTGCACCACCACATCCAGCTATTTTACTTTTATTTTTTGTAGAGATGGGATCTCTCTATGTTGCCCAGGCTACTCTTAAACTCCTTGACTCAAACAATCCTCCAGCCCTGGCTCCTTGCTACAATTGCTTTTAATTCATAATTTGCCTATTCTTAATTTTATGAATGGCTTTATGTACCTGAGTACAGGAGCTTTTATTTATTTATTTTTTACCCTATTTGGACTATAATTTCAACAATTTGATATAATTTTACAAAATCTTGTTTTAAAATACGAATTACTTTCTATTCTTTTCAACTTTGTGTGCCAAATTTTGGTAAGGGTAATTTGTTTTCTTTTTTTTTTTTTCTCCATTTATTTATTTTATTGCATTTTAGGTTTTGGGGTACATGTGAAATGGCGATCATTAAAAAATCTAGAGACAACAGATGCTGGAGAGGATGTGGAGAAATAGGAACACTTTTACACTGTTGGTGGGAGTGTAAATTAATTTGTTCTCTTTCAAAAAGTTGACAGATATATCAAGTAGTACAGAATGTTGTAGTCACATCCTTATAGCTGAATGGCCACTCTTGATCACATATTTACCCACTTACAAATCCATATTATTACTCAGACTATATTTCTCTAAATTCTTAGAGTAACTTAATCAGATATATTTATTAAGTATCTCACAGAAAATAAAATTTTATGTAGATAATATTCCTAAAATGTGTCATTATAACACTAAATTAAAAAGAAATTGGTAAGAATTATAAAAGAAAGTTGGAATTATTAGATACTGCCTTTCAAAAGTTCTAGGAGGAAGTAGACACTATATGTTTTTTTAAATGACTAGAAATAAAGCCTAGGCATCTATCTTTCAATTTTAGCAAATAATTTTACTAGGCTTCTAAATAATAATAATAAAGTTTTATATAATTCACATTATGGTTATAAATATTAAATACAGATGGCTTTTCAAAGCGTCATTAACTCATGAATCCACCTACCCAATATTGATAATACAGAAGCTTCTTTATTTTTCCACTGTTCTTATAGCTTTGGAATGTCTCTAGTCTCTTTGGGTACTTTCATTTACTGCCAGCTTTCCCTAATAATTTATATGCTTATAAATCCCTAATTAATAGCAATAACATATACCTACAAGCACTTCAATTGCTGCATGCATAATATGGCTCTTATCACCTTCATCACATTCATTCCAACACAATATTAGCTACTGACCCCAACAATAATTAAGTCATTCAAACTAGAAAACAGACTGCTGTGTCTTCTTCCCTTTTAAATCCAATTAGACATGATGACCTAGATATGTTAACTAGAAAAGTATTTTTCAGACATTTTCTCCATTTTACTTTGGCAGCCAGCCAGAACAGAAAATTAACCAGCCTATCTGTTTCCAGGTATCTCAATCTTCTGCACAGATAGGAGAGTCATTTTTGTAAAATACAAGAAAGATTTTGCTATTCAGTTTTTCAAATCTGTCAATGGTTGGCCATGACTGGCAGTTCATGCCTGTAATCCCAACACTTTGGGAGGCCCAAGCTGGCGGTTACCTGAGGTCAGAATTTGACACCAGCCTGGCCAACATGGTGAAATTCCGTCTGTACTAAAAATACAAAAATTAGCCAGGTTTGATGGTGGACGCCTGTAATCCCAGTTACTGGGGAGGATGAGGCAGGAGAATCACTTAAACCCAGGAGATGGAGGTTTCAGTAAGCCAAGGTTGCGCCATTGCACTCCAGCCTGGGTTACAAGAGCAAAACTCCATCTCAAAAAAAAAAAAAAAAATCTGCCAGTGGTTTGCCGTCAACCACAGACCACAGAGCTACATCCAACTGTCAACATGGCATACAATTTTCTTGATGGCATATTTTCAGTTTTGAATTATACCAAGCTGCTCATATGTTAAAGACATCAGAATGCAAGAATTTAAAAAAATTATTTTCAAGAATAAGTAGTTTTATATATTTTTTAAAACCCTCCAAATGTGTTATTATAAGAATGGTCTATTTCTTACTGGGCTTTTTACATTTACTTAATGTTTTAAAAATTTTTAAACATTTTACACACATACAGAGATGGACCATAAAGTTTTTACTATTTAGATCATTTAATAATTCAAATTGACCCTTTAATTTCCAAATTGCCACCAGGTTTTCTTATAATTTTCTGCCTTAAATAGTTTCTATTCTCATTTCCACAGAGTTTGATGTTCCCACTCTCTTTCATGCTTTTTCTTGTCTTCAAATTCTTGAAAAGATTTTTTTTGCTCTTTGTGTAATGGCCTGTCCATCTCCACCACCATTTTACCTAGACTTATGACATCTTGTCATCTAACATCTGCTCATCATCGAGGACCCTATGCTGACATTTTAGTTATGCAGCAAGCCTTCCTTATTTAAGATATTTTTCCGTGTTTGCACATGTATACAATAATCCACATAAGCTGATATAATTTCATCTATAATATTATAATACAATTAACTACTTATGAATATGTTCTCTATATTAATGCTTAAGGACAAGATTCATGATTTTTTTCCCTTTTAGAATTAGCATGCAACACAGTGTCTTCCATGTAGTCAATGTTTACTAATTATTTGTAGAATTAACATGTACTGTACTTATAAAAGACAACAGATGGATAGATAGATAGTAATTAATGTTAAATGTTCGTATATTGTCTATATTCTTAAAAATATGGAAGAATAATTTCAAATAAAAATATAAAACTCTGGGGTTTATAATATTTATAAGACACTTTCTTACTGTTTTAGAAGCAATAGTATTTGTCTATCTGCTATTGATGCATTAATACTTCCTTTGAAGGTACATTTTAGTTGCTTGGGTTCTGTGAACCTAATACAAAATTTAGAATAGGAATGAAGGATACATGGCAGGAGAGCCAAAGGTACAGCTACATGTTCAAATAGTGCCTGTAGAAATTAATTTAAATTCACCATACAAAAGAAACTCTTAGTCTTTTAGCTACAGATGTTCCCATGTACCATAACTGTTGTACTTTGAATGTAAGTATATAAATGGTCCTCTTCACTAATTTAAGATATAATCATAATTGCTTCATTTAAATTCAGTTTCTAAATGTAATATTCTCATACTTTATTGTCAGATAATCTGGTACATCTCTTTTAATATTTTTTACCAAATTGTCTGAGATCCTCTGTGGCTGAGTAATTTGTTAATGTGTTTAGCAAATACTTGTAGAGCGCCTATTATATATAAGGCATGCACAGGGAATTCCAAATACATTTGTGAAAACAGCAGTCAAATTCCTGCCCTCAGGAATCTCACATTTTAGTAAGGGGGAGCATTATTTACATTTGTAAGGGGGAGCATTAATATGTTAATATTAATTAACATAATTGATAGGTAAATAAAATTGTGTGTGAGAAAATAACATGTGACATGTGAAAAAGGAAAAGAAAAAAATGTACAGTAGAACAAACCAGATTGGAAATGTATGCATGTGGGACGATTCTGGAGAAAGCAGCAAACTGCAGTATTAAGTAGGGTGATTCAAGTAATCTTAAAGAGAAGATGCCGCCTCCTCCTAAACTGAAGGAAGGACACACAGTTAGCAAGGAAATATCTGGTGTAGCCAGTCCAGGGACTGAAATAAGCTTGAACAAATGCCCTAAGAGAGAAGCATACCTAATCTTTGGAATGAACATGAAGAAGGCCAGTGTCTCAGAGAATGACGAGGAAGAGGATGTTGAGTATTAAAGGCCTTAGAAGTAAGGGGTTCAAGCCAGGGGAAAACACACACCCATTTGAAAGAATTCTGGCTATTACTCTGAGTTAAATATGGCGCCACAGAAAATTTACTAGTGGATGTGTTATTTAATTTTACTTTAATTTTGAGTGAGCGGTGGCTGTTTCTAAAGCTTACATTGCAGTTCTGCTCAGAGGTAACCCAGGCAAGAAATACTGGTGCTTTAGGGTAGGGTGAGACAGTGCAGTATTTCCAAGTGTTCTGATACTAAATATATTGTAGGAACTACCAATAGGATTTCATGGCAGATTAGATATTAGGCTTGATAAAAGAGTAAAAGTTGACCCTCAGGAATTTGGCCTAAGCAAGTTAAAAAATGCTATCAGCAACAACAGAGATGAGGAAAGTAGTGAGTAAAGCATGTATGGAAGAAAATTAGAAAATTGGTTTAGGATATATTGAGTTACATGCTTCTTAGACATCCTGTAGGCAGTTCGATACATGAGTTCAGAGTTCAGGAAGTGGAGCTCACAGGAGTCCATTGCAGCTTCCTAAATACAGAGAAGAAAAGAGGCTGAGCAGACTCTCAGTGCTATCACTTTCTTCCATGCTACATGTTCGCTGTTGAATACTGGACTTTTAAACCTAAGAATATTATAGAATATTATATCAATCTTCTTTTTTGTCTTCTGTAAATATAGATTTCTCCAGAAAGATCAGCCTTTCTCCAAACACAAAAGATGATGTCTGAAAGTAGATGCTTAGTAAGCTTATGTTTTCATAGCTAAGAAATGTCATCTAACTGAGGTCTGTCATAAAGACAGAATATTTCTCCCAAGGCGATGGGATATTCCTTTCTCTGGAAGTAATAAATGGCAGCACAATATAAACAGTCTTTCCATATTTTATATCTGTAAACAAGACCAACCTTGTAAAGGTAAGTTGCATACCTATTAACTGTGTAAATATAGACATATGCATGTTGTTTATGATATATGTGTTTACATATTCATATAGATAAGTCCATGTATATGCATGTAGATATAGCTATTTATATTTCTACAAACAGTAATATTCACATAAAGAGTTAAAATGTAAGGATTAAGGTATGTATACTCCCCTAAAATGAATGATATTCTTAATAATTTTTTTTATTTTTCTGTTACGGAACTGGACTCATGTGAAAATGACTAATTCCCATATTTAAGTTTGTTCAAAATCTTTAAAACATGTACAGTGTTGTTTTGGCCATCGAAAATCTAAAAGAAAAAAATCGTTCTAAACAACATTGAAAAACAGCTAGGAATTTGCTTGTCATTTTGTAACTACCTACAGTGTTACTTTATTTAAAAATTATTAGGAAATGTGATAATATTGCAGAAACAGTCAAAAAGCAAGCTAACTATGGTTATGTAGACCTGGATATTCACATACTCAGAAGGTATTACATGTAATATAAAATGGTTATTTTTACTTAAATATTTACATATAGTAGAAATATCATATTGAAGTCTGAAAGAGTTTAATAGCTAAATAATTTGTCATGTAAAATTAAGATTACATACAAATTTTTAGAATTATTTTACTTTAAAATACATCTTATATCTATGCTTGGATGAAACAAGTTGATTGCAATTAGGTAAATATTTTTTTCATTTTGTTATACATTTAGAATTACTTGAATTTTCAGTAAAAAAGCATGCTCACAACTACTATATAAATTGAAATAAAAATATAACAATTTATGCCAGTAAAGAAAAGCCAATAGGTTAGCAAAAGCATGGCAAATATGTTAGTAAGTAATAAAAAGTAAAGAGTTTTCCAGAGTGTTGTATTAGTTTACATTCCTTCCAGTATTATATGAGAATCTCATTGTTTTACATTAATTTTTCTTAGTATTTACAATTGCAGTCATTCTAATGTGTCTTAAATGGCATCCCATTATAGTTTTAATTTGCAGATGCTGGTAAATAAATGTTAACCATAATTCATCTTCTTATTTGACATTGGTACATCTCCTTTAATAAACTCTATGTTCAATTCTTTAGCTCATGTTTTAAAAATTAAATTTGTATATTCTTATTTTTCAACTATAAGAATATCTTCTCAGTAGAAGTAATTTTATATGTAAACCCAAGATCAAAGCACCAGCAGATTCTGTTGTTAGTGATGACCCATATTCTGGTTCATGGTTGACTCCGTCCATCTATTTTTACATAGTGGAAGGGGCAAAGCAGTTCCCTGGGGCCTCTTTTATAAATGCGGTAATCCCACCATGAAGGTTCCACCTCACAACCTAATCATCTACCAATGGCTTCACAGTCTAATGCCATCATATTGATAATTAGGTTGCAAAATACAAATATAGGAATGGCATATACATTCAGACCCTTGTACCATCCTTCAAGGACAGGTTCCAATTTCTTAATGAATGTTACTATTTGGTGTTGGTTATTGACAGTTTTTTTCTGCAAGGATTTGCATGCATCTTTTGCTTTCATTAACAGCAGTCCTCTGTAGAGTAGGAAATGGAAGAACTGTATCTTAAAGAATTATAACTCTACAACTCAATAGCAAAAAGACTAATAACCTTTTATAAATGGGCAAATGACTTGCAAAGATATTTATCCAGAGAAGACATAAAAATGGTCCTCAGGCATATGAGAAGATGCTCAACCTTACTAATCATCAGGGAAATGCAAATCAAAAGTAGGAGAGGTCAGGCGCAGTGGCTTATGCCTGTAATCCCTGCACTTTGAGAGACAGAGGCAAGAGGCTCGCTTAAGCACAGGAGTTTAAGACTAGTCTGGGCAATATAAGGAGACCCCATGTCTACGAAACAACAACAAGAACAAAAACAGCACCACAATATTATTGTACACTCTTTGAGAGGCCAAGGCGGGAGTATTGCTTGAGCCCAGGAATACAAGACCAGCAATATTTCAGGTAACATAGTGAAATTCCATCTCTACAAAGAAACAAAAAACATAATGGGATATTACCTCACACCTTTTAGGATTGCTATTATTAAAAAGGGAGGAGATAACAAATGTTGAGGGTGTGGAGAAAAGGCAGCTCCTTTGTACACCGTTGGTGGACATGATGGTTACTGCAGTCATTGTGGAAAACGGCATGGAAGTTTCCGAAGAGAACACAAATAGAGCTGTCATATGACCCAGCAATTCTTCTTCTGCATACATACCCAAGGGAAATGATATTACCACCTTGTAAAGACTCTCATCTTCATTGTAGCATTATTCACAATATCCAGGACATGAAAACAACCTGCATGTCCATGGAATTTGATGATATAGATAGATACATAGATAATTATGCAACCTGAAGAGAGGAAATCCTGCCGTTTGTAGCAACATGGGTAAAACTAGAAGACATTATGCTAAGAGAAATAAGCCTGACAGAAAAAAGACTGATTGATCTCACTTGTATATGGAATACAAAAAATGAGTATATAGAAAGAGTATTACGAAGGAAGATGTATGCAGGAAAATGTACAAAGTTGCAATCTGTCAGGTGAATAAGTCAATAGATCTAATAGAGCGTGTGAGCACTATAGTTAATAATACTCTATTACACACTGGCAATTTGCTAGGAGAATAGGTTATAGGTGGTCTTTACACATACACATATACACACACAAGAAAGTGACAATGAGGTGATGGATATGTTAATTTTCTTGATTAGTCATCACTTCACTACATAAATGTGTATCAAGGTATCATGTCACGTATCTTAATTATATGCAATACATTTTTAAAATATAACTCTCACCATACCACTAGCAGAACCTCTGAGAGCTAAGCTATGATAGTTTTATCTTGACCAAATTCCTAAGTGGTCTGGGTAGTCATACTCTACAAACCATAAATTCTCATCAGATGGGTTTAATGGAACCCTATGTATCATGATTTGCTTTCCAATCTGACTCTGGCATTACAAAGAAGAAAGTCAAAATATTTTGCCATAAAAAATATTTATTTGCCATATTTTGAAATGGCCCTGCAAAGCTGTCCTTTGTGGGGGATATTTTGCATCTGTAAATTGTCTCTATTAACATAGCTAGATCTTTTTCTTCCAGGCCCTCCCAATTCTGAAGATAATCACTAAGAGTACCTTTTAAAGGTCTGAATAGGAAACATTTGTCTTCTATTCTCTATTCTAAGGCAGCCACTATCAGACTTCAAAAGAACCTTGGTCTTCACCATCTTTTATCTTAACCTGAACATTTCCTTTCTATCCATTCCAGGTCTTTAGACAAACTCAACTGTCAACCAGAAAATATTTAAATTTATCTATAGCCTGGAAGTCCTCCAGCTTCCCACTTTGAGTTGTCCCACCTTTCTGGACCAAAGTGTTAAATACAGTAAGTTCCAAATTTCTCTTCAAAAAATCAATATGCCAGTATGTTCACTTTTTGTGTTCTTTGTTCTCCATTTTAAAGTTTAACTTCCTCACTCTCTTCTTCTTGCCTCTAGTTTCAGTAAACAACCTTCCTGCCAGCTCTAATCAATAGTTTATATCTGTACCCCTGGTCACTTGTCCTGTCCTGAGTCACCTCTGGTCACCTGTTCTGACCTGATTCACTTTTAATCACCTGTTCCATAACCTCTTTCTCACCAAAACTGCTCACCCCATCATTCTGACTCCTACCCTTGCTCTTTTAAAATAGCCAGTCAGAATTAGCTTTGACTGTGTGGTCTAACCCTAGCTGAGAGGAGAATGACACAGCAGTAGAAGCAACTTCCATCAGGGATAAGAACTCCTTCCCTTTCCCTGTTCAGTTGTGCTCTCGCCATTGCTCCATCCACAAGATGCACCCTTCTATAGAAGTAAAAATTGTCTTGCTGAGAAAATTTATATTCAAATGCTACTTCTTTTGAAGCACCAAAAAATTTGCTTCTAAGGAAAACAACATATTTCTTAAATGCATTTGACTGATGTCCCATGCCTCTCTTAAATATATAAAACAAATGGTGCCCTGACTACCTTGGGCACATGTTCTCAGGACCTCCTGAGGGCTGTGTGATGGGCCATGGTCATTCATATCTGGCTCAGAATAAAAAAATATTCTGCAGAGCTTGACTCTTTTTGTCAACGCTTCACATATAAGTACTTCAAAAATAAATGTTGAAAAGACAATGGTAACAAAAGTAACAACAGCTAACACTTATTGTCTCTACCATATGCAGGCATTTTTCTAAATTACTCTTTCAGTTATGTCACTCAGGTACTATTACTATGTGCATTCTACATGAGAACACTGAAGGTTAAAGAACCTGACTGGGTTCATAATTCTAATAGTGGTGGTGTTGGGAATAAGCTTAGGCAAACTGATTTCAGAATACTTTGGAACAATTAGACTGTATGTCTTCTTATTATAGATATTAAAAATTTTAAATGTCTTTTAATGTTTAGATAAAAAACACTGTTAAAACTGTTTTTGTCTGAATACATATAGTATCTGTTCTAGATTTTCTAATGTTAGACATAATTGAAATCTCCTTAAATTGTTAATAATAAAAGCAATAAAACCTCTTTGATTAATAAAATTTTAACTTTTAAATTATTTCATATCAGGAGAAAACAAAGCAGCATTGACATTTTTATGAGCCAGAGCTGGAATCTTAATCATTACATCTCTGTTTACTGAGAAAATAATGAAAACATATTTGAATAACATTAAAGGATGAATAAAATATTTCTGGCTTTAATGATGATGTATGTAATTTAGTAATGGCAATATATGTGCTGACTACTTAAAAACTAATAGTGTACAAAATGGTCTTTTTGGGTTTTATTTTCAGAAACTTCTGCATCTAAATTCAGATACTCTTCCTTCTCTCCATGGAAGTCAGTGAGCTGGCCTTGCTTCTTCCTGGGGCCAATTCCTCTGCTGGTACCCAGGATCACTTCCCCTGTTGCCTCAAAAGAACATCCCTCCAGGCATTTCTCCTCTCTCTTTTTCATCACCTTTTTCCACTCCTGTGAATGATTCACCTCCTCTTAGCAAATGGTGATTTTTCTCCTTTCTATTTATCCCCAATCTCTCCTCAAATGCTACAGAAGGTCCCATCCATATTAGCTTCCTATGGCTGATGTAACAAATTACCAAAAACTTGATGGTTTAAAACAAACAAACAAAAAACCCCACAGCTTTAGTCTCTTGGATTTCTGGGACAGAAATCTAAAGTGAGTTTCACTGGGCTGAAATCAAGGTGTTAGCAGGATTGGGCCCTCTCTAGCAGCTCTAGAGAAAGATCCCTTTCCTTGCCATGCTCATTTGCTAGAGCTACATTCTTTGCATTCCTTGGCTTGTGGACTTTCCTTACCCAATCAAAGTGAGCATCATGGCATTATATTGTAATTGTCATATTGCTTTCTTTTTTGATGCCAAAATTGTTCTTGCTTCCCTAAGTGTCCCTGTGATTACACTTAATGCCTACCTGGATAATCTTGAATATCCTCATGGTAAGATCCTTAATTTAATGATGTGCAAAGTTTTCCAAGTATGCTAGCTTCCTGGATGTTCTCTTGCACACCAATCTCAGGTTCTTTGCATCTATTACTTCCTTCGACCTGAATGCTCTCCCCTGGAACACCACTAGGCTTACTCATTCACTTTCATTTTATCTCTTCCACAATGTTGCATTATCAGCGACTTCCCATAGCAAATAACAGAATATGATAACCCCTCTCCCATTTCCCTTATTTCCTGACCTAGTTGTGTCTTTCCTCTGTAGCATGATCATCCCCCAACATGTAAATATTTTTTGTATTTTTCTCTCCACTAGACTACTAACTCCATGAAGACAAATATAGTATTTTTTAAGTCCAGAAAAGAGCTCAGAATTTGAGTAAATAAATTTCAGTCTATGGCTCTTGGAATTGCAATTTACCTTTCTAATTCAACAAGAAAACATATGGATGTCATGAATAAATATAGTTAAAACAACAGATAGTAACTTATTTTAAAGGAATTTTGGCACTATGAAAAATCTGAAAGTGGTGACACCACCGTAGAATCACACTGGCTCTCTGGCAGTAGTCCCTAACCAAAATGAAAACTCAGAGATGACACATAAGGAATTCAAATCCTTATTTTCAAGGAAGCTCAAAGGGATCCAAGAAAAGGTTAAAAATCAACATAAATAAATTTCTAAAGAAAGTCCAGAAAACAAAAGAAGAGAAAAACATCTTTCAACATCCCTGGACCTATTAAATTGTATTTGTTAAAGACAAAAATAAAAAATAAAAACCTTCCAAAAAAAAGATTTAAAAAATTAATCAGAGTTTTTAGAATTTAAAAACTCAATGCACTTCAAAATACAAATGAAAGCTCTATCAACAGACTAGGCCAAAGAGAAGAAAGAATTTCAGAGTTTGGAAACAAATCTTTTGAACTAACCTGGTCATATCAAAAAAAAAAGAAGAAAAATTTTTTAAAATTAGTGAAGTCTTCAAGAAATATTGGATTATGTAAAGTAAGTAAACCTATGAATTATTGAAATTCCTGAAACAGGAGAAAAGATAAACAAGCCAGAAAAAGAATGTCCAAAGTCAATACCAAGGAAAAAAATCTTAAAGGCAGTTTGAAAAAAAAATGGTCAGAGCACATGCAAAGATAACTCTATTAGGCTGACAGCAGGCTCTTGGCAAAAATCTTGCAAACCAGGAGACACTGGGGTCCTATTTTCAGAATTCTGACCAAAAAAAAAAAAAATCTAAGCCAGAATTTCATATTCTGCCAAACTAAGATTCATAAATGAAGGAGAAATAAAAAGTTTTTCAGACAAGCAAGGGCTGAGGGAATTTTTTATCACTAGACAAGCCTAAATATGAAAATGAAAGAATACTATCTGGTACTACAAGAACAAATTTAAGTGCCTAATCCACAGCTCCTTTAAAGTAATCTCACAATAGAAAATACAAAGCAATCAGATAACGACTTCACAATAGGATTAAAATCTCATATATCAATATTAACCTTAAATGTAAATGCTCTAAGTGCCCCACTCAAAAGACAGAGAAGGCAAGTAGAATAAAAAAAAATTAAACCCATCCTTCTGCAATCTTCAAGAGATTCATTTCATGTATGAAAAACACTGACAGGCTCAAATAAAGGATTGAAAAGAGAACTGCCACACAAATGGAAAACAACAAAAAAAGCAAAGGTCACTAATCTTACATTAAATATAATAGACTTTAAACCAACAATAATAAAAAGGAACAAAGAAGAGCATTAGGTAATTATAAAGAAATCAATTTAGCAAGATATAACTATCCTAAATATATAGGCACCCAACATTGGAGCAACCAGATTTATAGAACAGGTACTTCTAAACCTATGAAAAGACTTTGACAGCTACACAAGAATTGTGGGAGTCTTCAACACCACACTGATATTATTAGGCAAATTATCAAGGCAAAAACATAACAGAAATTCTGGATTTCAACTTGCTACATGACTAATTGAAGCTATCCTCAGAATGCCTCACCCATCAACCACAAAATGTACATTATTTTCATCTTCACACAGAACATTTTTCAAGGTTGACTATATGCTCAGTCTTAAAGTAAGTCTCAGTACATTTCAAAAATCAAAATCATAGAAATAATACACTCGGACCACAGTGGAACACAAACAGAAACTAATACCAAGAAGATCTCTCAAAATCACACGATTACATATAAAGTAAACAACTTGCTCCTGAGTAAAATTTGGGCAAACAACAAACTTAAGGCAAAAACCCAAAACTTCTTTGAAAGAAATAAAAGCAGATACAACATACCAAAATCTCTGGGATGCAGCAAAAACAGTATTAAGAGGAAACTTCAAGCAGTAAACATATACCTCAAAAAGATAGAAGTTTCTCAGATTAATGATATAATATCTCACTGAAAGGAGCTAAAAAATAAGAGCAAACTAACCCCAACATTAGCAAAAGAAAAGAAGTAGCTTAAATCGGAGCAGACCTGAATTAAATTAAAGGGCAAAAAAAATACAAAAAATTAATAAAACCAAAATTTGTTCTCTGAAATGATAAATAAGATTGAGAGACTACTAGCTAGTTTAACAAAGAAAGAAAGAAAGAAGATCCAAATTAGCACAACTGGAAATATAAAAGATCCCCAGAGACTATTCTGAACACCTCGATATACAAAAACTTGAATTTCTAGAGGCAATTGATATATTCCTGAAAATACACAACCTTCTAGATTGAATTAAAAAGAAAGAGAAATATTGAAGAGATCAAGATGAAGCTCAAAAATTGGATCAGTAATAAAAAAAAAACACAACTACTAACCAGCCAATCAACCAAACAAACCAACCAGCCAAAAACCAGACCAGATGCTTTCAGTGACAAATTCTAGCACATGTACAAGAGCTGGTACCAATTCTACTAAAACTATTTCAAAAAATGAAGTAGGAGTGACTCTTCCCTAATGCATTCCATGAAGCCAGAATCACATTCATACCAATGCCTGGCATAGATACAACAAGAAATGAAAACTACAGGTCAATATCCTTGTTGACCATGAACACGAAAAATTAACAAAGTACCAACTGAATGCAACAGCGTATCAAAAAGTTAGTTCACCATTATCAAGTAGGATTCATTTCTGGGATGGAAATTTGGTTCAACACATACAAATCAATCAATTACCAAACAGAATTTAAAACAAAAACTAAGTGAGCATCTTAGTAGACTCAGAGGAAACTTTTAATAAGATCCAATATTATTTTATGAAAAAAAAAAAACCCTCAAGAAACTAGGCATTGAAAGAACATACAACAAAATAATAAAAGCCATTGATGATAAGTCCTCAGCGAACATCATTCTGAATGGGCAAAAACTGGAAAGATTCCTGTTGAAAATTGGAACAAAACAAAAATGTCCACTCTCATCACTACTATTCAACGTACTATTGGAAGACCTAATCAGAGGAATTAGTCAAGAAAAAGAAACAAAAGTCATCTAACTAGAAAAAAAAAAGTAGTCAAATATCTCTCTTTACAGATGATAAAATTTTATACCTAGAAGACCCTAAAGACTCCATCAAAAGGCTCCTAGAACTAATAAACAACTTTAGTAAAAGTTCAGGATACAAAATAAATACACAAAAAGCAGTGGCATTTCTATACACAAATAATGTTCAAGCTGAGAGCCAAATCAAGAATAAAATCCCACTTATGAGAGTTACAAAGAAAATGCAATACCTAGAAATACATCTATCCAAAGTGGTAAAAGATGTTTACAAAAATAGAACTGCAAAACACTGCTGAAAGAAATCATAGATGACACAAACAAATAGAAAAATATTCCCTGCTCATGGATTGGAAAAATCAATATCATTAAAATGACCATACTGACAAAAGCAATCTATAGATTCAACACAATTTCTATAAAGCTAACAATGTCATTTTTCACAGAACTAGAAAAAGGTATTCTAAAATTCATATGGAATCAAAAAGAAGCCCTAGTAGCCAACGCAATCCTAATGAAAAAGAACAGTTAAAGACATCATACTATCTGACTTCAAACTATAATATAAGACTACAATAATTAATACAGTGTGGTACTGGTATGTATAGACCAATGGAACACAACAGAGAACACAGAAATAAAGCCACATATATACCCAATTTCAAACTGCACTATAAAGCTAAAATAACCAAAACAGCATGGTACAGTTACAAAAACTGACATAATACCAATGGAATAGAATAGAGAACCCAGAGTAAAGCTGCTCTTCTACAGCCATCTGAGCTTTGGCCAAGTCAACAAAAAAAAGAAATGAGGAAAGGACTCATTCAATAAATGGCCCTCAGATAACTGGCTAGCCAAATGCAGAAGAATGAAAGTAGACCTCTAACTTTCACCATATGTAAAAATTAACTCAAAATGCATTTAAAAAATTAAATGTAAGACTCTGGCTATAAGAATCCTGGAAGAAAACATAGGAAACAGAATTTTAGACATTGCCTCAGGAAAGAATTTATGACTAAGTTCTCAAAATCAATTCCAACAAAAACAAAGATAGACAAGTGAGAAGCAATTAAACTAAAGAACTTCTGTACAGCAAAATAAATGAACAGAGTAAGCTGGCAACCTATATGATTGGAGAAAGTATTTGCAAACTAAGCATCTGACAAAGGTCTTATATCCATAATCTATAAGGAACTTAAACAAATCAATAAACAGAAACCAAACAATCCCATTTAAAAATAGACAAAAGGCATGAACAGACACTTCTCAAAAGAAGACATACAAGTAAACTAGAAGCATATAAAAAATGCTGAACATCACTAATTATCAGAGAAATGCAAATCAAAACTACAATGAGATTCCATCTCACACCAGTCAGAATGAGTATTATTAAAAAGTCAAAAAATAACAGCTGCTGGTGAGGTTGAGGAGAAAGGGAACGCTTATCCACTGTTAGGGGAATGGAAATGAGTTTAGCCACTGTGGACAGCAGCTTAGAGATATCTCAAAGATCTTAAAACAGAACTACTCTTCAATGCAGCAATTCCACTATTGGGTATATACTCCATGGAATATAAATTGTTCTATTAAAAAAACTCATGCACTCATATGCTCACTGCAGTAAGATTCACAATAGCAAAGATGTAAAATCAACCTAGAGGCCCATCAGTGGTGGTTCGAATAAAAAATATGTGATACCTATACTTTGTACGTTTGATTTGGAAAAAATCGTTGCTCCTGAAGTATCTAACAAACAGGTTGATCAAATAATTTTCCATTTACATTTCACCTTCAAAAAAAAAAATATGTGATACATAGCCACTATGGAATACTATGTAGCTATGAAAAGAACAAAATCATGTCTTTTGCAGCAACATGAATGCAACTGGAGGCCATTAACCAAAATGACTTAACACAGAAATGGAATACCAAATACCTGATGTTCTCACTTATATTTTGGAGCTAAATATTAAGTACTTGTGGCTATAAAGATTGCAGCAACAGAAACTGGGGACTACTAAAGTGGGTAAGAAAGCAGGGGTGAGGGGGTATTGAAAAGCTAACTATTAGGTACTATGTACTTTACCTGGGTGACGCATCATTCGTACTTCAAACCCCATGATCATGCAAATACACAGGTATTTTCACATGTACTCCCAAACCTGCACATATACTCCCAAATCTAAAATAATAGTTGACAAATAAAAGAAAAATACTTGAGTATAATCTTTAAAAATGCTACCCACAGAAAGTTTTCTTGAACTGTACTGCAGTACAATTTTGACCTTTAAAAATTCTAGGCAAGGAAAATGTATTTCTGGTTATAAGTAGATTCATAAACAGTTGAAAGGAGTTACAATGCAATGTATAGTTTGTGTCAAACTTTGACTCTACCCCACTTACCACCATTACCAAACCCAACATATAAAATAAGAAAACATTCTCTTTTTTGTCTTTCAGTCAGTAAGTGAAGCAAAGAAATATTTAGGTTTTGAGGGTAAAAGGCAGTAAATTTTAGAAACTAGCTTCCTAATCCTCCTGATCCTCTTCTGCAGTACGAGTTTTGGGGACAGATGATGACATGCTTGACAGCAATCTACCAGGAAAGCCAGCAGTTTGCTTCTGCTCACTCTCCCAACACTGAAGAGAGTTGTGATAATCCAATTAAATGAAAAATTAAAAACAAATTGATTCTGGAATTCCTTCTTAACCCCTCTCTTAGAAATATTTATAAAACGTCACAATCTAAAGGCCCTTGATCAAAAATTGAAATTTAGGGCTTAGACTCTCCATCCTAGTGAAGTTCACCAAAAAGACTTTCCACAATTATTCAGAAACTCATTCTAGCAATCTTTATACTCTCTATTGTGAACTGAGTCTCTGAGACGATATTTCAATCATAATTCCAATCCTCAGCTTAATTAACTGATGTTAAATATGTCTGTATGGAATTAAATGACTGTCTCCATGCTGTTATTACAAAATACTTCAGACTGGGTATTTATAACTAACAGAGATTTCTTTCTCACAGCTCAGAAGCTGTGAAGTCCCAGATCAAGTCACCAATAGGTTCAATGCCTGATGAGGACCCATGCCTCATGGATGACACCAAATATGCCCTCACATGGTCGAAGGGCAAAAATAAGGATGAATGCTGTGTCCTCATGTTATAGAAGGGCATAAAAGCATCAGGAGAGTAGTCTAGTTCTCTCCAACACTTTCATATAAAGCACTAATCTATTCAAGAAGGTGGAGCCCTTATGATTTAATCAGTTACCCAAAGATCCCACCTCACAATATTCCCACAATGGAGATTAATTTTGACCACATAAAGTTTGAGGGACACTCATTCATAGCATAGCACCCCATCAACATGTTAATATTTAATCGATTCACTTTTTTATATCTGACTTTCTCTTACCCTGTACTCAGCCTGGAGGATGTACTCTCCGTCCATTACTCCTTCCTCCATGATATGCTCGTAGAAAAATATCACAAGAGCACAGTAACAATTAGGTAAATTTATTATAAGCACTACCTTCAAAAGGGGTAATCAAATTTCCCATATGCATTACACAATGTGTATAAAACAAACAAACAAAATACGTGATGTGTTCTTACAAGGCGTGTGAAGTTACTGAAGAGACTCGTTCTCAAGAGCAGGTTGAGAGGTAAAGCCAGAGTAGGTTTCTGAAGGCATCAAGCCCTAATGCTTCCCACACTTTACGGAATGGTTTCTCACTGTTCATGATCAAGTGAGATCTTTACACTCCTTCAAATTTACAAAAAAAAAGACAGTTTTTTTTTTTTTAAACTGAAATCCAAGAAAGAAAATTAAAAATACCTCAGCGACATTACTAATTACTCATGTAATAATTTTTTTCAGGTGCAATGATAAATTAGAGGTTTAAACCTAGTTCACATTAATCTGTAGGACATTTTAAGATTCAGAACTTCTTGAGGGGCTTTCAACTTGAGATACACAGAGGACATATGCTTCACATTTCCTTAGAAGTAAATTTTGCTGTTCTTTAGATTCACTCTCCAGCTCAACTCTTTGTCTTTAAAGAATTTTAAAACTATAAATAAAAATATACGATAGATTAAATAACTTTAATATGCAAACTAAATATAATACTACTTTAAAAAACATGTCAAAGAGTTGAAAACCTATTGTAGAATGGCCAGAAGAAACATATGGCCTTGTTTTCCAGTTAGATTTTCAGGCTGTGTCTGTGGTTTTGGCTTAGTTATTAATAATACACTCTTTTGCTCTCAAAAATGTATGATTTGGATGATTTATCATGGCCACACTGCCTGTAACTGATTAAGCCAAGTATTATCTGCTTCTATTTTCTGCTATTTTTTTTTTTTTTTTTTTGAGG
>NW_022436945.1:19717616-19737218 GCF_009761245.1 Sapajus apella
TATATATATACGTATAAAAATACTTCTTCAAGAATTTGATATTGAAACAAATTTATTTTCTTTGCTCTGAATTACTGGCACAGTCTAATCATTATATTCTAGTTTTAGAAAAATAAATAAAAGCAGAGCTAAGGATGACAATGGAAAAATGTCTAATGTTTGCCAACTTTAATATGACAATTAATAAAAGGTAGTCATATTTTACATTTTATATGTATATGATGAGAAAGACAGACACAGAAATACAGCTACACATACATGTATCCTAGAGAGAGTTGAAAAATACTGGTGTGTGTGCTATATCCAAAAACATTTTCTTTTTTCTTAATATTAAGAAGGCTCTTTGGCATAAACAGCTTTAAAGCACAGCTTGAAATGGACCAAATGTAAGGAACAGGGTGACAAACTTATGCTACCACGCACAACTCTGAACAGGCTTCCAGACAGCTAAAATGTGTCATTTAGAAGGAATGTGTCTCATTTACCCATTGTTTAGAGTGATTGAAATACACAGCTCTCACCTAGCTCCTTGGCAAGTATTTCAATTAAGTGGGCACAAAATTTATCCTAGTGCAGTGTTCTATTATTCTGCTCTATAGTATATAATTGCTTCTCACTTTGGACTTGTAGAGGCCTTCCATTGTCAGAAAAATAAAATAACACATCACTTTTAAGGTAATAACCATAACTTTTCTGAGGGGAAATTCTTGTTTGGTAAAAAGCCTGTAATACTGGAAGCACAGGGTGTTTATTTTCATCAATGTATTAGAAAATAATGAGAAATATATATAGCTGGTGAAATTTGTAATATGTGAAATATTAATCTTTATAAAAAAGCAAAATCACATGGAAGATGGCATCATTATAATATTTTGATCATAGAAATGATTCTTATATACTGGAGATGAATCCAGGATACTCACAGCTCTTAGTTGCCTTGAAGGAGTAAGAATTGAAGTAAATAAAGACCTGTCTTGGTTTTATTCTGTACTGTGCAGCACAAGCGTTTTGATGCACTCTGGTGTTTTAAAAGCTGTTCAAATTAGTTAGAAGTTTCCTTCGTCATTGGGGATTTTCAATTTGCTAACACGTTTCTGACACTTACTACTTTTCTACCATCTTATTTTCTTGATGTAGGCAACTTAGAATGTTGGAGTCATATTTAATCAAACTTATTTTTCTTAATATCTTATTTATATTTCTTTAGAAGATACAACACAAACACACAGACACAGCTGGGCAGGCACTCATAGGTAGTATATAAACACGAGAAAATGAAGGTAAATTTATGCATATTTATATGGATTAAAAATAACTTGAGAAATAGAAGAGCAGACACAGCTCTGTTTTTGAGATCAGAAATCCCAAGTTCTTGCCTCAGCTTTGTCAACAGGTTAGCTATGAATACAATTGGCTACTTTTTTGCATATTTATTTTCTCCTCATTAAATAAAACCTGTTTGCTTATAAACATTTAAGTATTTTTCAATTCTTCCTATTCCATTCCAGGAATAGCTTAAATGTAAAAAATATATATTACACTAATGTCACTAGTTTCAGAACTTCTTACAGGCTTTTGTTTCTGGCATGCATCACCTTCTTTAAAATTTATTTTTTTTCAGAAAATATGACTGGTAAAATATTCCTCGCCGGCAAGAACCAAATCTGAGTTTCCCAATATATTTTCCATGGGCTGCATGCAAATGCAAATCTTTAACCCAAATTTTTACTTTGTCACAATTATTATTGGTAGTAAACTTGAAATTCACAGACTTTCATTCACTATCATATGAGATCATACAACAGATGCTGTGATATGACAGGGCTGACTCAACAGAAAGTCTCTGAACCTCTCCCTCGCTTTCAAAAGCAACTTCAATACCATATTGCCAGCTGCATTTGGTGAACTTCTCCATAGCAGAAAAAAATTATCATAAATAATTTACTCTCTAGGTTTATCTTTCTGTTTATATTATGTAAACTAAAAAATCTTTGTCATTTATTTCTGAACTTTATGGTAGTTCTTATTAATGTGCCCAATTTCTCATGCGTAGAAATTACTCTGACACAGATTGTACTAAATACCAATATCTTTCTATTAGTTTAAGAAGAAGACAAAATCTTAGGGAGATAATGAGTTGGCTAAACAGCCCATTTTCAGTGATTTCATGTGGGCGTCCAGTTATATTTTGAGTCCACTCTCTAGGAATCTCTTTTTTTAGTGTTTTGCTACTGTCCATATTGGAAATTCATTTGGGAGAAATAAGACTTGTGTAAACTATAAAAATGCCCCCAAATCTTTATTCTTTTCTGTATATATTTGCTTTAGAACATGAATTTAAGGCTCCTCTCATTAAAAAGCAGAGTCTATTTTTCATGCACTTCAATCTGAGCCAGAACTGTGACTTGCTTTGCTCAATGTATTTTGGAGGAGGTAATGTCATGCTGTTTCTGAGGACTCACGAAGGCTTCTGTGCCACTGCTTAGTATCTTACAAACCTGCTTAGTATCTTGAAACCCTGAGAAGCTGCCATGAAGACAATATTGGACAAGTATGCTGGAGGGTAAGAGCCCTCTTGATGCAGAAAGGGTGCATCCCAGCATAAGTCAAGCTAGATCAGTCAGCATCCACTTCACCAAACCCTGCAAAGATGGAAACATATGGCTGCTACCCACCCCCACAACATCACTACATTGCCAATCCCTAGAATGTTAGTTGTTTTAAGTCACTAAGGATCAGGATAATGTATTACATATCTAACTCTAACTGGCTCTGGTTCAAGAAGATAAGTCACTCCACTGGAAAACATGGGGGTTTGCAGTTTGGAGGCGGGGATTGCACTTGTGGTTTTCTTGTATAATATATTAGAATATCTCATTTTTTTCTTGTATAATATATTAGAATATCTCATTTTGACTAGAATGTGCTATAGAAAGTAATCAAATAACACACCAGGGTTAAAATCTCTGTATACTGAAATAGTGAAAGTAATTGAAATTGCTTCAGAAGAATTTTGCCCATAACAGTATTGCATTTAATGATAGCATTAGATAGCTATAGTTGCTGTGTAGGCACTTTTTCGATAGAAAGACAAGTCATATGGAGTCAGTGGATATGCTTATAAGCCTTCAGTTTACAAAATAGAAAATTTTAAAAGAGGACTGGAGCAGCATTTCTGCCATTCAAGAGAATAATGGGTCAATACTCATCGATACCATGGAGATTTTCCAGGAATTTTGAATGTTCTAAGGGGATCTTTGTAATTCTGCTATAAATCCCTACCAAACAAATCTATACTATTTTCTGCAAGACCTGTGGTAGGTTCCCACAATGCTATTAAATGTCAATTTGGCATTGGAACCTGCTGTTTCACAGCAGAAATTGAAAGCAACCATCATAGTTATGTTGGGAAAAGTAATAATTTGCAATTCAGGGGAATCTTAGATTTAAAAATAACTGACTTTCTCATGAGGTTTTAATTCGGATATCATTATCAAGGAGAATAGAGTACATTGTGCAATAGAATTAGACAGCTTTCTCACTGAGCACTGCTTTCACGTTTTCTAGCAAATTGATACAGTCATTATTTGATCAAAATAAACATTAATTGACTAATTATACAGTTTAGGACATCACCTCTAGGTACTTTGCATAGTGTAAACTTTCTTTCTTTGAAGTCTCAAATACATTTGCTTTGTTTCAGACCTTCTGTACTTGTGTCAGAGAGCTAGTAACTTTGGCTCTGGCTAAATGTGATATATCGCTTAGAGGTCCTTTCATGCCTTTTGTGACATCAGAGGCATTATTGTTATTATTATATTTCCTATGTTAGTCAGAAATTTTTGAGCCTTCAAAATGATTACCCATAAGTAATACCCCATGAGTATTCAGTGTCCTAATTTTGTGGTTAAATATCAGACTAAAATATCCAAGAAAATATTTATGGATCATTGCTTTTTGTGACATTCTTTTCATTAAGAATTTACTTATGTTACAATGCTCAATATTTCAGAAAAAATAGAAGCTCCCCTTAGAGGTAAAATATATTTTTAAAAATAAAATGAGCTCCTAATTTATCAGTGGATAATTTTCAATTTAGCATACTTAGATACTGTAAAACTTTGCTAGAGGTGTTTAGAAACATTTATCAATGATTCTTTTTAAGAAAGAACATTGACATTTGTTTGTACATAATATAATTGTTATGGTACAAATGTGTGAAATATATAAAAATAAACATGAAAAACCAAGATTTTAGAGAAGTTTTGAAATAATGTTTAAGTTAGTGCCAATTATTAGTATCATACATTGCTAAGTAAATTTAGTATTTTGAGTTCAATATTGTTGATAATGATATAGGTAGAATAATCAATATGATACCTTACTCATGAAATTGGCTTTTTATACATTCTTTTTCTTGGATGATAAAATCAACGACTAATCCTACCATGGTAGCTATCAGTCAAATTAAAATACACATACATACATACATTAAATTATTAAAGTCAATATTCTTTAATAGTTCAATTTGCTCCACCCATTAGAGATTGATGTATGAAGTTATCTATTCCCCTATATCTCTATTCTTTAGCTAGAATATTTTGGTTATTGAATGAACACCCAAAGGCAGTGTTGACTTTTTCAAAACAACAGGAAAAAGAACTTACAGATGCAAAAAAAAAAAAAAAAGAAGACCAGAAGTTGTGACTGTATTAACCAGAGGCTACCTTGACAAGCTTTGCAGGGGTAATTGTCAGCAATGGAGATTAAGTCATTTGTTAGGAGAGCAGAAGGAAGGATCAGGGCAAATAATAACAATATGCAGGAGCACATTCAATGCCAAAAAGATAGACAGAAAACAGCAGCCTCATTTGCTTATTTTCTAGAGTCAAACCCTTCTTTCCATAAGGAACAGTTATGTTCTTTTACCATTCAGTCCCCATGGAAGACCTCCAACAAACTCGACTTCATGTGAACTTTCTCAAATGAACTTCAATTTCCAGCAACCAGATGCTTTAAAGCTGGAATGAAAGGTGGTAGCTTTATCTTGAGCTAGGACTTCTTATAGTAATTAGGTCACGTTTTTGAAAAGTGACTGGTATAAAAGAATATAGCAGGGCACTGTGGTGGCTCATACCTGTAATCCCAACACATTGGGAGACTGAGACAGGAAGATCCCTTAAGCCCATGAATTCAAGATCAGCATGGGCAATATAGTGAGACCTTGTCTCTACAAACAAATTTAAAAAAACAATTAGTTGGGCATGGTGTACTGTGCCTGTAATCTCAGCTACTTAGGAGTCTGAGGTGGGGAGAGTGCTTGAGCCCAGGAGTTTGAGGCTGAAGTGAGTCGAGGCTGAAGTGAGTCAAGACTGTGCCACTGCAATTCAGCCTGGGTGACAGAAAAAGACACTTATCTCCAAACAATTAATTAAAGAATATATGTATGTGTGTATATATAGGTTTGTTTATATATATATATATATATATATATATGTATTAATATATAAATTAATATATACAAATATATATATATATTCACAAAAAGTAGTTGATCTGGCAACTTTCCATATATTTGAATTATCTGTAGCAATATACCTCTACTTAATGTTAGTTATTGAGCATCAATTCTATTTTCAAACAGTAAACAATTTTTACAATGCTATCTATGGTGGAATGTTGAATTGAGTCAATAATTTTCATAGGAAAAAAATCTCATTGTTAGAAAAACAAGCCTATTAAACCTAAGGTTATTTCCTATTGCTTTCAACTTTTGAAAAATGCTAACACTGCCAACTAGATCTTCTTATAAAATTGGAAACAGACTAGTTATAGATATATAAGTCAGTGATACTGTGTCAGCACTTTCTAAATCTGTATTGGTGCTTTCATTCCAAGTATAATCAAGGCCAATCCTGAACCAGCCAACACATCTCGGAAATGTTGTACAAAAAAACTTATGGGTATATCGATAATGATTTGCCCGTGTCCTTTGCAGTACAAAGAACCTCTTAAGAAGCAAAATGTACAGCTGCTTCAGTGAGGGCATCTAGGATCACGCAATGCAAAGTATGCATTAAAAATGCAGCTCAAGACTGAGAATACAGATAAAAGAGAGCAGTCACATAATCATATATAAAATCATTTATTTATTTTTGTAGACATTGATAAGAAAAGGTAAAAGATATTTATCAAATGTCTACTCTGGGTAAAGTATTTTCAAAAGCAAATACTATCACTAAAGATTTTCAGTCTAGCAGGAGAAACATTATAAATACATAAATAATTATACTCCATTTAAGAAAGTCTAAAATTACCCCAAAGTACCATCAAATAAAGAGTCATGTTAGGCTACAATATAGTGTGGTAACAAAACGTTTAAAATCTCACTCGTGTAAAACTATGAAAGCTTTTGTGCTCTCCGACGGCCTGCTAGAGCCTCTGCTTTTCTTATTCCAACTCCAGAATCCAGTGACAGAACAGTCACTCTGAGCACTATTGTGTGTCATGGCAGAAGAAAACACAAAAGAGCCATGGAAATTCTTGAACTAGCATTAAATCCAACCAGGAAGAGACACAGGTCTCCTTTGTGGGAATTATGTACAAATAGTAAGGTGGACTCTTCCACTCATAAGAAGGTTAGAAACAGAAAGGCCAGCTTGACTGTACCCAGGAGGAGAATAGGACTCATAACTAAGGCTGAATAGACAGTAAGTTAACTAGAGGAGTTGCATTTGATGAGACCTTCAAAGATGAACATATATTTGGACATGTCGATTTTAGAGGAAACATTTTTCCAGACTGAAGGCACATGAGAAACAAAAATACAAGGGTGAGTATGCCATGGACCAGTGTACAGAGAACTGCCAGAAATGTCATTCAACCACATACATGCCTGATGTCAAAGACAAACAGTGCCAGATACTTGCGAACGGCAGCCAGACACATCCTATTCAAACCACTGCAGTATAGAAGAGTGAATCTGTACAACTGCCTCAGCTCCAGCTAAGACAAAGGTGGCTGAAGTTTTCACAGGGAAAGCAGAAAGGAAACCAAAAAAGAGCCATGGTGAAGTGAAACAGGGGAATGAATAGGGACTAGGAGAATATTGGGAGAAGGAATTTATAGAAGGGAGTAAAAGGAGAATTACTGAAAACGGTTTGGCAGGACGGGCTCAGATAAGACAATGTACATTTTGCAGCTTGGTGGCATTGAATGATTTTTTAAGGATAACCTCAATATTTGCAGCCAGAGTCACCTTTAGGGACACAGCTTAGTGCAGCTAAAAGCTGGGCTAAAGTTTTCTCTGGCCTCTTCATACAAGTCCTTTGTGGCATAAGAAAGTTCATACTCAAAAATTTCAAAAGACTATAAAAGGTAGAAATCAGCTTCTAAAGTAAGCATACCTTGTAACTACATCTAGACTTTTATAAAATTTGGGTAGATAGGGACTGATGTGATCAGAATTGGGATTAGGAAGGTTGATATGGAGACAATGAAATGATATGTTAGAAGAGAAATGTTACTAGAAGGATAATGACTAATTATCCTTACTAGTTATCCTAACATCGTGTGAATGAGAAAAACGATGTGAGAGTTTGTTAGTGCGTGAAAGGAGTATAAACTGAAATATTATATAATTAGTATGAAGATTATTTGGGGGACAAAAGTGGTGGGAAAAGCCAAGGAGGACTCAAAGTTTTGGAGCCTGCATAACTGTCAGAAATGGTTGTGATATCATTATGAGAAGTAAACTGTAAGAAGGGCAGGAGTGAACCTATTCATTCTAACCTTTCTGCTTTCCCTAGTTTGTTTACAATCAGAGCCACTCCTTATCCTCTGTTTACTCTGTGCAGTTCTACAGGGGAGCGGACTCTTACTCAGCCAGTGAGGGCAGTGTCTTCAGGTCTTCAGAATGATCTCCAGGTGTATCACCTCCGTTGCTTCAGCTCCTGCGGGGTGACAGCTTTGGATCCAGCCCTCTGTTCTCTGGTAGCACTGCTTGTTCCCTTAGTCCCTCCAGCCTTGTGGCTCCAGTGGCTTCCTGTGATAGGTAGGTCATCAGCAGATTGTCTCATCACCCCGTATTGGCTTGTCAGCTTTCTCATGAGCTATGTGGACAATTCACTCTATTAAATTTGAAATAATAGATGATTGCTTTCTATTTTCTTGACTGGACTGTGGCTGATGCAGCTTCTAAAAAAAACCACACAGAGTAGAAATATATGATAATAGTGGTTTATCATTCGTGTGTGTAGGAGAGGAACCGCAGTTGGCAGGTGTTAAGGGTGAGGTAGAATGAATAGCTAAGTAAAATCACAGAGGTGTTTTGGAGTCTGAGGACAGCTATTGATCTCTACTAAAATTCATGCTGTATATTATGGAAGAGATCTGTATACACGCATAAACACAGACAGATACTAACAGATACACACAATAATATTCAATATAGTTATAAGGTCTCACTGAAGCAAGATTCATGGATCTTCACTTACTAATCGTTGATATGGAAGATTTAAAAATATTTAGAAGTTGGTGTTTTATTGCTTATATAATGACAATAAATTAATATGATGGCAAAATTAATATGATGTTTTGCTATATTTATATATATTTTAAAACCTGGAGGAATTTTATATTGTTATTATAAGATCACAGACACACAACGTTAAAAAGTGGGAGAAAAATTAGAGATCACCCAATCCAACTTCATTTCCCAGAAGAGAAAGTGATGTCCACATTTGTGAAATGACATGACTTAACTGCTGAGTTAGTAAGTTACCAGCAGAGAAAGAGCTGGTCCTGGGTCTTCAAGTGTCTAGCACATATGTCCTTGTCAAAATATAGCTGCTAACAATTCCATGTTTTAGGAATATAATCATGCAAAATGTGCTCTGTTGTCCAGACACATTTGATGGGTACAAACAAGAACACAGAAAGATCCTTGACATTTTGCAGATTCTAAGGTCAAGATAACAGTGCACATCTGTAGCACAATGTCATCTAATGCTCTCCTGTATGGAAAAACACTTACTTTTCATTCTGTTAAACTATCTCCTAGGAGACTGCTTTCTCTCCGGTCTGGCACTAAAGGTATAAAAGAGCAACTGGTTCAGTATATCAGGATGGGTGAGTAAAGGGAGAAGAGAAAGAGGGATTGTAGGGAATAATTCCTATTGTATTTTCCTGTTCTTGCCTTGCAGTAAAGGAATACCTGAGGTTAGTAATTTATTAGGAAAGAGGTTTAATTGGCTGTCAGTTCTGCAGGCTGTACAGGAAGCATAGTGCTGGTTTCGGCTTCTAATGAGATCTTCAGGAAGCTTACAATCATGGCAGAAGGCTAAGAGGAAGCAGGCATGGCACATGGCCAGAGTGGGAGTAATAGAGGTACAGGGAGGTGCCACCTACTTTTTTTTTTTTTTTTTTTTGGAGACGGAGTTTCACTCATGTTACCCAGGCTGGAGTGCAATGGCGCGATCTCGGCTCACCGCAACCTCTGCCTCCTGGGTTCAGGCAATTCTCCTGCCTCAGCCTCCTGAGTAGCTGGGATTACAGGCACGCGCCACCATGCCCAGCTAATGTTTTTTGTATTTTTAGTAAAGACGGGGTTTCACCATGTTGACCAGGATGGTCTCGATCTCTTGACCTCGTGATCCACCCGCCTCGGCCTCCCAAAGTGCTGGGATTACAGGCTTGAGCCACCGTGCCCGGCCGCCACATACTTTTAAACTGGATCTTACTGTCAGGAAGACAGCACCAAGCCATGGGGGATCCACCCCATGATCCAATCACCTCTCATGAGGCCCTACCTCCAACAATGGGGATTACAATTCAACATAATATTTGGGTGGGACACATCTTCAAATTATTATTATTATTTTATTATGATGATACAGAGTCCCACTCTTGTTGCCCAGGCTGGAATGCAGTGACACAGTCTCTGCTCACTGCAACCTCTGCTCCCGGGTTCCAGCAATTCTCCTTCCTCAGCCTCCCGAGTAGCTGGGATTACAGGTTTGAGCCACCACACCCAGCTAATCGTTTGTATTGTAGTAGAGATGGGGTTTCACCATGTTGTCCAGGCTGGTCTCCAACTCCTGAGCTCAGGCAATCTTCCCACCTCAGCCTCCCAAAGTGCTGGGATTACAGGCGTGAACCACCGTGTATGGCAGGCATACTGAAATTATATCACCTATAAAGACAACAGAGTTGACTAGTTATGCCCCCAAAAATTGTTTTTTTTCATGTCTTCTGTATACAAAAGAAGAAATCAAAATATATATTAACCTATTGTCAGTTTTATTCAGAATGTATTCAATTCAATATCTGTACTCATTACCAACGCTGTTTAAATTCATTAGGTAATTGTGATGTAGAGGGCATAGCACTGGACCAGAAGTTAAAATGTCTGTGTCGTATATGAGATCAAGTTTTTTAATCATTCTAGGTTAAATTCATATTGTTACTACTGACCTGTGCTCTTCTTTACCCCATCATCGTGGCGAACTCTTACTAAGCGTTTAAACTTTGCCTTAAATCTCACCTCAACTGAGATGAATTCCTTGACTTTTCATGCTGAATTCTGCTCCCTTCCCTCACATCATCTTGAGATGTGTGTACACCGCATTCATGGACTCAGGAATAGCTTTTTTATTGGCTCTTTCTTGCCTGTTATATCAGTTCACGGCTAAACTGCATATGTATCTGCATTCTCAACACATTGCATTGTAGTTTTTACAGTGAACCTCAGTAAAGATATGTGAAATAACTTAATAAACAAATAAGATAATGAAACAAGGGTTTTGAGTGTAGGAACATATGTTCTGTCCTAGCTTTTTGTGATTATTGAATTCTCATCTACCATTTACTTTGACAACGTATATTGGGGCTGATCCCCTTTTTTCCCTATGATCTAGGGCCCTCCTATCTTTTCCATTATATGGTAGGTATGCCATAGATAATTATTCCATTTCTTGGAAGACCTCAAATGTATTCCATAAATTTTACCCCAAAATTTCCCAGGAGATGTTTATATCTTTTTTGCCATTTTTCTCATTTGGATTACAGGAATTATCCAGATTACTGTAAAGCCTGAAATGTATAATATAGGAAGAAGCTTATGACCAAAGGGCATTCTTCCCAGAATGATAAAGTTTTTTGTTTTTTTTTTTATCTTCAAGCATTAATTACTATAATAGTTTGTTTTTGAAGATTCATTTATCATTTTCTTCTGGAACACTTCAATCCTTAATAGCAGCCCTAAATAGTAGAACTCTATTTCTGTACATATTCATGTCTACCTTGCATCTACTTGTCTGCCTCTCTGTCTTTTCTATTCTCACTAAAATTATATATATATATATGTGTATATATATATATATAATACATATACATAAGGATATGTGTGTGTGTATATATATGCATATATATGGATACACACACACACATCATCATCACCATCATCATCATCTTTGGCCACTATATGCATGTCTCCTCTTTTCGTCTCTCTCCAAACTCTCTCTCTTTTCTCTCTCTGTCTCCCTAATTTTATCTTTAGCTTTTTTATTTCAGGGAAAGAGGCATGTGCATGTATAAATATTGATTAAAAAGGATGCAGTAAAAGAGAGGCCGACAATATGGGAAACAGGAGTTACATTTTTCATAAAAAGTAGGTAAGGGACGGAACGAAGTAAGACTGAGCAAGACTAGAAATAGAGCCTTGGTCAAAACAGGAATATTTCTTCTTTAATTATAATCAGAAGGAAGAGGAAAGAATAAATGAGAATTCAGGTAAATTCACAATTTTAAAATTGTGGTAGAGGAATGCCTTTGAGGAGGGGTGTGTGTGTGTGTGTGTGTGTGTGTGTGTGTGTGTGTCCACTCCTATGAAGAGAAAGAGAGAGAAATAAAGGTTGAATAAAGAGAGAGATGGGAATCCAGTCTGTAGGAACCTCAGTGTCTCAACATCATGTCATACAGGAAGTATTCACCTAAGATCTCTAATCAGAAAACTGTTTGTGTCATGCTCTGTCACCTTTCTCCTGATTCTTTTTTATACTATGTCTGCAGGCCTAGGTTCCAGAGAGAGATGCAAAGTATTGAGAAAATTTTTCTTCCAGTTCAATCTCCCTTTAGGAAATCATGGGTACCTACATAGATGCAAATTCTGGCCTTAGTATATTATCCATTAATTAATTTTATGGGCTCTCTGGTTAGTGTGAATATTGTGAAATCTATAAAGTTCTCAATTATTTATAGATCATTTGCCACAACTGAGACATTAACAGAATTGTTCTTTGCCATGGTTTCACTAAGTAAACTTAATACAAAGTCATCTGGCTCTCACCTCAGGAGATAGAACTTGGGGCATAATTAAAGATAATGAGGGACATATATATATATATATATATTATACTTTTTCATAGAATGAAACAAACATTTATTCAGTTTTGTAGTGTGAATAGAAAAGAAGTCTAATGAAACTGAGGTACTGCCTTTCTTCTATGAACATTTCTAGAAAATTTTGCCCAGACTTTTGGATAATACTCAGAAATAAGAATTTATAGAAAGTGACCTTTTTATCCAAGAATATCCTCAGGACTTCTTGTTTTCAACCTTGTCATTTAATTTTTAGCACAGGTTCAGATTTCCATGTTACACTGTCCAGGGAAAATAGCTAAATGATAGTGTCATGTAACAATTTATCCAACACGTTAGCTCACAATTGTTTTCTGTACATTCACCGATAAATAATCAAGCTATTTCTCTTTACTTAGACTGACTTACTCTCTGCATGCTTATCCAGATCATTTTACTATTGCAGTTGGGCCCATGTCATCAACATGTAGCAATCAAGAACACATGTGGTATTGAGAAAGTCATTGATTTAGCCAAGTCTAATGTGCCAGCTATTAGTGCTTTCACTGTTCTTCAGAGCAGACGAGGAGGCTCCTGAACACTTAACTTTTCATTAACTATATATTTATAAATGCCATCATTGTTTTAATTACATGTTTCTATTTAGTGTACATATTTGTTTTTTCAACATTGTATAAGCCATTGCCCTAAGTATTAGAGGCATGTAAAAAGAATAAGTGTTCCTTGTTTTAAGTGGTTAATAATTACTTGTTAGCAGTGTTAACTCTAAAATAAATATCTCTCTCTGAGGGGCCTTGCATCTTTATGTGAATATTGTCTATTTGTCACTTTTGGAACCAAGTCAACATTAAATAAACAAATAAAAATTTAAAGAAATTTCTCTTACGTATAGACACATACTTTTTTTTGATATCAAGAAACCACTTCATCACTATCACCCACGTATTATATCACCCATGTTTCTTGATAAATAAATAAAAAATAATCTGGGTGAACACAGGGTACGTTACAGAGCTTTCTGAGGAATAATTTATCACACAGATGATCACTCAAGAAATTATCATAGATGTATTTTGCTTAATAACATTATTCATGTTATGATATTTTTAATAGTTTCTACCTTTTTCGCTTGTTCTAAAATCAAAGTCAAATTATGATAAAACACACATATTTTATTCCTTGTATATTTTTTTTAAAAAGAACAAACACATATTTATAACCTTGTAAATATTTTTAAATATAAGAACCACAAAAAATCTGGTGTCAAAATTTTTTTGTCTGTCTGCTATTGATCTGTAACAAGGCACCCCAAACCTAAGAGGCTTATGAGAATGAGCATTTTTGCTTACTTACTTGTTTATGGATTATTTGTGGTGTCAAACTGTCGTGCCAGCTTTGCAGATCTCTGCTGTCTTTGGCTAGTTTGGGTTCCAGGCCATGAGTAAAGGTGGCTGTCTACTTTGTGATCCCCCAGTACCCCACAGGACCATCGAACCACTCAACATGTCCTGGTAGTAGAGGCAGAAGGCAGGTGAGAAAGCCCAGTCCAAAAGCACACTTCAAGCCTCTGCTTACAGCACATCTGATACCCCACAGGCTAAAGCTATAAGTTCAAGCCCAAAGATGAGAAGAGGAGAAATATACTCCTTTCATGGAAATGGGTAGAATGGCAAAGAACATTCTGACATATACTGTATTCGTTTATTTTCACAGTGCTATAAAGAAATGCTCAAGACTGAGTACTTTATAACGGAAAGAGGTTTAATTGACTCACAGTTCTACATGGGTGGGGAGGCCTCAGGAAACTTACAAGCATAGTGGAAGGGGTAACAGTCACTTTCTTCACAAGGAAGCAGGACAGAGAACAAAGGAGGAACTTCCCAACTACTTAGAAAACTGTCAGTTCTTGTGAGTACTCACTCACTATCACAAGAACAGCATGGGGAAATCACCCCCATGACCCAATCACCTCCCTCCTTTGACATGTGGGGATTATAGGTCCCTCCCTTAACATGTGGGGACCACAATTCAAAATGACATTTGGGTGAGGACACAGAGACAAACAATATCATATATCATAACACAAAATAATGAATTCTGAATTCTACTTAAAGATTCCTACTAAAAGTTAGAGGCTTAAGTGAGCTATAATGGTCAGAAATAAAATAAATCAGCCTTTGACTCAAGGGCATTTGTGTTACTGCTCTCTGTGTCACTGACTTTTAGCACAGCACTTGCCATATATTAAGCACTTTGTAAATGTTGCTGGCTGGCTGGCTGGGTGACATGGTGTAAGACACATATAGATGTCATCAATACAGTAATAGTCAACAAAAAGAAATAGTTATATTCTTGTACTAAGACATATATTTTTAAAATCATGTAGTTTAAAAAGAAATATAAATACTATTCAGACTCACTGAAAAACATCAGCAAAGTTGATTCCAAGTCACTCATTTTCTGTGGATTTTCTCCAATGTATTAACTCTCTTGGAAGGAGTTCCATTAATTATTAGATATAATTAATTAGATTTTCATAAATACTACAAGCATAATATGAAAATTCACTTTGATTTGTGTTGTCACTTTAGGACCACTAGAAAACTGAGAGGTATGAATAATCATGGCAGAGGACTGAGATTTGAGAGTTTTTTTTTTTTTTTTTTTAATGAATCTGGTATCATTAGATGAATATAGTATAAATTACAGAATGTGAAATCCTATTAAGCTACCCCATATGAGTCAGTGCACAGAGGACCACTTTTGATCAGGCTAAGGTAACTCATTTTTGAGGACCTTAGGAAAGCAAATTTCATGTTTTAATCAAGTTCACACAAGGAATCCTCTTTATTCCCTCATCGTATTAAAATGATGGATCTGTTACCAACTTCAAGAATAAAATGAAACTGGAAAAATAAATAAGGACCTTAGGTTTTAAAGCTTTGAAAAATACTGTAATTTTTATTCATTTTCTCAGTGTTTTTCTCAATAATTATTAATAAAGTGCTCAGAGTGAATTTTTATATGTGTTCCATTTTTTAGTATCAACTAAGTTGGCTAACTTTCTAACATTTATCTTTTCCCACAAAACATACATGCATGCATAAGCACACACATGCTCACATACAGACACATAAACACATTGCATCCATGCATCCATGTTTACAACTATGTTTGTAACTACATAAAATCTCTTAAATTCAGGGCCAAAGCAACTACTCTGATCTCTATGCATCTGATGAAACCAAGAAATGCTTTCTTCACTGACCCACCTTTAGAACAGTCCTTATCAAATACTTACACTGCCCTATGAATATTGATTATGTCTTTCACTATCTCTAGAAGGCTGTATACTCACGTTAGAGACTATAGTTTGAGTGTTGGTTTGTCTACAATGTCAATTACAAGACCTAGCTCAGATTTGTTTAAAAACTGATTATGAAAATGCAGCCATAGATTTAATTTGAATAGTCTCTTTGAAAGTGTTCTTTGATTTTTGTCTGAAATAAAATTTCAATTTCTACTTTGCTTTGTTATGACTAGATTTTGCAAACATTTTCTTAAGTGGATTTGGAATATACTATAATTAACGTTTGTATAATTTTAAATTATAAAAATATTTAAATAATAGGTAAAATATGTGTTACAGTGGTATGGGGAAATTCAACTTTGCTACAAAAAATAACAATAACAAATAAAACATATACATTAAATGTTCAATAAGATCTCCAGATGATTTATTTATGATCAATATAATTTACCTTATTTTACCTGGCTAACTTCCTTTTTTAATTAGTCAAATGATAAGATTAGAAAGATAATGTTGAGCATTCTATCCGTTTCCAAGATAAATATGGTATAACATCCAAAGTTTATGCAGAATATCATTTTTTATATTTCTTATGGTCACTTTCTATATGTTTTTGTCACAAGTGAAAATTTTTGGTGTAAATGCATGTTAGTTTTGGTGTTAATTAGCTAAACTTTATGTGTATGAATATTTAAAATTCAAGGATATTAAAAACCAAAAGCACTAAGTTTTCTTCCAACTAATTTTATCAGAGCAAAATCTATGTGAGAGTCGAAGCCACACTTACATTTTTTGGTGGTCCATACATTTTGTTAATCTACGTAATAGAACTTATAAGCCATTCATCTCTTCATTTGTATATATCACTAACATAGAATAAATGACATATTACATTAGAAGTCACTGGTAAAGATTTATTACACTTTTTTTTCATTGACAATGTGTGTAGCACGTTGTATATATTTAAAATATTTAATTGCACCCTATAGGATGAAGAGATGCAGAAATGACAAGATAAGCACACACTGTTTTCAAAAACCTCTATTTTTAAATAGTCTGAAATATTTATTCACACAAAATTATTTGATTAATCAATCATTTTAAAATCTGTTGTCACAATCATTTTGGAAATAATTTTTATTATTATCATTATAGTTTTCAGTGTACAGGCACATATTATTCTCATAACTATAACATAAGGTTTATGGAGCAAGATCAAACATTTAAAAATGAAAAAAAAATAAAGCATGGGAGAAAAAAATGATTTGTAGCACTTTTCTGCATTGCCTCCTTGACTAAATTAGAACTGTTGCCTAGAATCTCCTACCCTAATGAGTACTATTTAATTGGCTTAAAGTGAAATTTTTGTATTTTAGTAGGGGAAAGTGAACCAGAAGTCTTTATTCTCTGAAAGTTTGTATTAGAGGCCATGAGACACAAAGAAAAAGGTATGGGGAGGTTCTAGCTTGTTCCTGATTTCTATGGCTCCACATCCAGCTCTTCTTGAACACAGACCTTGCTGACAAAAAACAACCCAAGGACAATCACAGGCACAGAGGTAGATTGTCCAGTGATCTTCTTCACCAGGTCTCCTTTGCTGTAGGACGACTTAGACAGAGCAAACTGCCTGTTTTCCAAAGGGCTTGTTACTGACTTTTCTTAGGTTCTCCCATTCCCCCTTTCAGAACTTTATGTCTCCAGCAATATATGCAGTCTTAGAAAGTGTTAATCCCATAATAAACCCTAATTCTGCAACAGTCTTACTTGTTTTAGTTCTCTAATCAAGTCTGAGAGTTGACTTTGACGAGTCACAAAGCTATTAAATATCAGTATGAGAAGTCAAATATATTTTTAATTATTAGCTAATGTTGAAAAATAAGGGTACAATTTCTAAGTGGATTAGCACATGTCTACTAAAGACATGTTGTAGGGATGGATTAAAAGGTTTAAGAGATGGATGCGAGAAAATGGGAGAAAATCCAGCAGAAGAGAATGATTTATGGTTAAGCATGTTTCCATGGTAGCCAATACTGTCTACCAAGTGGCAGGTTATGTCAAAAAACATGGATATAACCAATAATATGGAAAACACACAAAGCTTCATGTCCCTAGCATGCATTAAAGAGAACAACATTTTGATTATTTCAGAATAGGATAGGTTATGTTTTAATAACATAAAATGCAAAATTTTCAGTGGATTTAAAAATAAAGATTTATAATTTATTCAAGCGAAGTCTGTA
This sequence comes from Sapajus apella, assembly GCF_009761245.1. Lineage (NCBI taxonomy): Eukaryota > Metazoa > Chordata > Mammalia > Primates > Cebidae > Sapajus > Sapajus apella. The sequence continues at coordinate 19,735,545 of NW_022436945.1, forward strand.
TTCAGATAAAGAAAATTTTTCTGTGAGCAGCAACTCAGTGATTAAGAATTGGAAAGCATCACCATCTTGGAACGTTAAAATCTGGAACATTCTGTCTCCTTGGTGGGCACCTCAAAGAAAGAGGCACCTGTAAGGTAACTGCTGGGTTCTCTATACTTTGGGAAAAAATATATATACACATAAATTCTGTTATTGTGTCATAAATCATGGGCATTGGCTAGAACTACTCATATGGCCATAATGAACTTCAGGCTGTTAAAAAATGTAGCCATATTTGTGCACAAAAAGAAAGAAACTAGGGAGCACTAGTAATACTTTATATATATATAGCCTAGTATTTGAAATAATTATCTTTGGCATTGGACTTCATGATGCTAGTACATTAGTTAAATTATCTGAGCCTCAATTTTCTCATTTATAAAATAGAAGGCAGTAATATTCATCTCATAGAACAGTTTGGGCTTTAAATATGTTAATTATGAAGACATATGACACTCAAAAATATTAGTTTTTAACATCATCATCTGTATCATTCTCTAAATTACTAGCATTGATACCACATACCACCAGGACTGACAAATTTTGATAGCTTTTACTAATATGCATAGGAATGTAGAATGTTAGAGCTAGAAGAGATTTTGGTATTACATAATACAGCATTACCTATCCTTTATAGGAGAACAGATACTCCATAAGTGTAAGTGAGTTACCCAATCATAAATCTCCTTCAGCTTTCTTTCTTCTCAGGAAAATTGCAGCTTTCTATAAAGTATGAGCTAAAGGATAAAAGTAAAGCTACCCAAATCACCTTTCTATACTGCCAAGCTTGTTCAACATTATCTCCTTTAATTTTAGTTCATTACTTAATTAACAGTTTGTAATGAATTAAAATCTTCCAAGGTTGTTTTGGTCTTAATGACTGTATGAGAATGGCAGACATTTTTTAATGAAAGAGAGTCCTGGTAGTCGAAGAAAATGTAATTTTTAGTTTCTAAGAACCAGTCCCAGAAGGAAATCTTGCTTATTGTGTTAAAAATTAGGGGGTTTAATGTTTAAAGATAAGTTAGAAACAATAAAACTGTGAAAATTTTAATAAGTAATTTTATTTACAATATTAAATATATCATTGAAGGAAAGATAGCCTCTGACTTCCAATGATACAAGTGATTTTTTTGTTCCCTACTCCCTCAAAAATCAGTAAAATAAGATTCTATTAGAATTATACGGGTAAAAAAAATATAGAATGCAACATTAAAAATATAATTAATGTCCTGCTATTATGACATTTCTTTGTGGAGGAAATTTGTGCCATGTTGATATGTATAAATACAACACAAAGGTTCAAGCAACAAAAGCAAGTTAACTTGCTTAATAAATGGATGACATGGAATGCTAAATGCCAAAATATCAAAATTCCATTTAAAGTTCAGAAATGCTATTACAAAAGACTTTTTAAAGTATCCTAACATACTTTCTATAAAATTGAAATTTTTCCTTTTAATGAATTACCTATCGATAAATACAAATATGTTCATTAGACTTTATCAAGACTTTCACAAAAAGACATTCAAAAATATGTTTCATACATCTATAGCACGTTGAAACTACTGAGGGGGAGAGAGGACTCTGTGTGTGTGTGTGTGTGTGTGTGTGTGTGTGTGTGTGTGTGTGTGT